>NC_073702.1:66427701-66735076 GCF_023634085.1 Falco cherrug | reverse complement strand
ATGTATCTTTTGGCCCCTCCTAGGTAGGAAAGTTTCATCCCTTTTGGATTTGTTTGCAAACATTTGCTGGTTGATGGGAAGACTGAAGAAACCCCTACACACGTTAGCCTTGAGTCTGGCCTCGTGAGTCTAAATGAAGCTAGGAGAGGCCAGATGGATATAACTTACAAGCTGCTGGATGAACAGGAAAATCTACTACTGGGAATTGTTAGTTAAAGTCAGCTTTACGCCATATATCAAGCCATGCACGATGCACAAGTGTTAAACTTGCTGGGAGAACGAGGTGGGTTTTATTGGGCAAAAATCTGAAAATGTGAAATATCTTTCCTGTAGAAAGTCGTTTCGGCCAGCTGTTTGCTGGCCAGCGAGGTTCGGTGAGGGGCTGCGTACTGTCAGAAACCCAAGCATTTACAACTCCGCCATTTGAATTTAAATTGGACTGAAAGTAAATGTATGTTGCAAGTTTAGCCTGGATACAATTTTGTATCTAAAGTAAATGTACTCATCTGTTTAAAAATTAGTCATAAAGTATCTGATGCTTTTGAGGGGTGTGTGTGTGGGGGTGTGTGTGTGTGGGGGGGGGGGGGGTGTGGGTCTGTGTTTGTGTGTGTGTGTGTGTGTCTCTGTGTGTGTGTGTCTGTGTGTGTGTCTGTGTGTCTGTGTCTGTCTGTCTTCAGGTGTTTTTTGTTTATTTCATCTCCTGCCTAAGGAGTAGGAGGCCAGGCTCTGCCTCCATTGCATGGAAGGGCTGGTGGATGCTCAGGCAGGAGCAGCTCTTCTGGCTGGCACACACGGGACGGGCAGGGGCAGATGTGGCTGCCTTGCTGCCCATTTACTTTCAAAGCAGAGCAGAGCATCTCTCTGGCTCATATCTGGGCTTTGCAAGGGGAGGATCTTCAGTGGGGTATGGTAGCCTGGTGCGGCTTTACCGGACAGTGTGCGAGACCGTCGAGGACTTGGCTTCCCCCACTAGCACTGGCTGGATGCAGTAATTTCCCCTGTATCACATTGATGGACAGAGCTGCAGTGTCCCATGCATGCAGCACAGTGTCGCTTCCTTCCCCTGAGATTCGGACTGTTGAATGAAAAGGGGAAACCGAGTGAGTTAGAAATCAAGCAACAGCTCAGTCTCGATTACTCTTACTATTTTTAATTTAGTCCCCAGGCTTTCACAGTCGTGGTGCACAGTGCTACTAACTCAGGTGGAAGAGAGCTCCTAGAACTAAATATAAGTCTTCAAAGCCTGATCTAAAGATTTAAACAGAACACTGACATTTAGATATTTATGAGGAGGTAGGTTTGAATAATTTCATGATGTAGTAGTAATAATGGTCACTTTGGCCATTGTGGAATGGTTCAGTCTCATGCCTCCATTTGCAGAAGCAATTTATCATTATCGATGCCTCGTTAAGGCAACTCCCCGCTGCGTTTTGTCTAATGCACAGGTATGAAAAGAACAGGTAGCCATAGTCCTGACTCCCATGTTGGAAGATGGTAACTTCATCCTAAAGAAAGGAAGGACGAGGAGCTCTGAAAGAGAAGGCTCTAAAATACTGAGGAAAAGGGTTAACAAAGATAAGGTTTAAAAAAAGGGGGAAAAAGAAGCATTGAATCACTCTGGAGGCTATTTAAGAACACCATATTAGATGCACAGATGGTATGTATACCTCTGAGCAAGGAAAAAGTAGAAAGGGGAGAGTAAATCTGGCATAGTTAAGTGAAGAAGTGCATAAGCTTAAAGGGACACTGTCAACTTAAAACTCACACGTTTATTGGAAAATTTGTTACCTACTACTGTTACAAATGACACCTATGATTACTGTAACTGAAAGACAAAACAAAAAACTCTCTCTGCTTTTAGGTGTGCTTCCATTTGGGCCTGATCCAGATTCCATCAGTGTCAGTGGGTGACGTCCCATTGCTTGCAGTAAGCTCTGGATCAGGCCCCCGTACATTGTGTACGAGCAGTTTTGTTATTTTGCATGCAGTCTGTTTTCTTATTGTTTCTGTGGTTTTTCACACAGCAAGAGAGGAAAAAACATTTTTTTCCAAATTGGACGTGCAGTTGTTAAGCTATGGCAATGCCAACGGGGTTCCAGCCACACTTGTACCAGAAATATGAAATGGTTTGCTTCTCTAAGACAAAACTCATCCATCAAAGAATTTGAAAACGCGACTAAGTCATTTATAACTGAAGGTCTCTGAGATAAAGTGTGGGAACAAAAGGACAAGGAGATTCTCTGAAAGGTGTATGTACAAGGCGCTGTAGAAAGTGTAGAAAAAGTGGCTCTGTAGAAATAAAAAGCCACCTGTGTACCTCCCCCCTGCCCCATGCCTGTAGGCCGCCCAGCAGTGACTCTGGCCCCTTCTGAAAAAGTGGAACAGCAGAAAAATCAAATTAAATTTTCTGCGTCCATCTTCACCGCAGAGGATAATGAGGAAATTCTTGTCCCAAGGACACTTTTCACAGGAAATCAGAGTGTGGCCTTATAACAGAAATTGAAGTCTCTTAGGAGGAAGTTATGGAGCAACTTCAGCAACTCGAGAGCAGTAAATCACCAGGAGCAGATGGTACTCAGCCGAGTGTTCCTGAGGAAATAAAAGTGTGAAGCAGCAGATATATTGACAAGGATCTGCAATATATCATTAAAACCAGCAACTGTTCCTGAAAATTTGGAAGCCATTTGTATGGTGCTTAGGAAAAAAAAAAAAAAAAAAAAAAAGAGAGAGACGTAAGAAAGTTGTTTTCTTTTCAGTATAGGAAATGAAGCTGAGAATTCCTAAATACTTCTTATTTAATTTGCTTAATGGCAGAATACAGTAACTTTAAGTTAGACCTGGCAGGCTGTAACATTGTAAAGAACAACTGCGATATAATTTTTTACGTTAACAGCTTTTAGACAAAGATATTTAGGTGAGCATAGTTTATTTGGACTCAGGAGTATGTTTGCTGAATAAAGTTTGTTGGTTTTGGTGTGTTATTTGATGTCTGTGAGTAGTCTGATGCCCTCTATGGAAACAATGAACACATTTTGGTGCAGCAGCATTTATCGGTCCATGTTTTTATATGAAGTTGAACATTTGAATAAGAAACTGATTGCATTCCAAAGGACCTGAGTTTACTGCCAAAACAAAAAATAGCTTTATAATGCTGGGGAATGTTTTTATATGTGCTACGAAGTTTTTAATTCAATTTGCTACAGAAAAATTAATTATTTTAAGAAAAAAGTTTAATTTTTCAACAAAAAGCAGATACTTCGATGCACAAATCCACTCAATCAAATCCCTGTTTTCTGCAGTTATACCATATGGGCAAGGAGTAACAGAGGAGTACAGAGGTTTTGACAAGCAAACACAGCTAGTATGTATACACACACACGGAAATCAGCTGAGGGAGGCAAATTAGAAGTTCTAATGGATTTGGAATTTAGTAAAGCACTCGAAATAGCATCTCATGAAATCTTACCCTCAGATTAATTCAAATTGCTTTGGATATGAACACTGTCAAGTGGCCTGAAAACAGGCTCAAGGAATAAAGTAAAGGGCGGTGATAAAAAGCAGCATATCAGGTTGTGGATAGAGAAGTGCCAGAGGGACTTTCGTGAGGTTGGTCTTGTTTCATATTTCATTAATGATGTCCTGGAGAGAACAGAGAGCAAGTTCACAAGCTCTGCAGAGGATACTAAGCCAGGAGGAGTTGAAGATACCAGACAGGACAGAAAATAGTTCTCTGGAGGAATTAGAAATAGTAAAAAATAACAACTAAATTACTTGTACTTTGACAAAATTGAGTTACTATGTCTAGGGAGAAAAAAAACAACCCCAGACAACCTGAAAAAAAATTTTAGTGCAATGAGTGAAGCTGGACAAGAGGCTGAAACTGAGGATAAGTATGGGCAATAAGCTGGGCTGTGTGGATGTAATGGTAGTTAAGTGGCGACAGCTAGGGTCTGGAGTGTGGGGGTGTTGAGGAGAATAGTTGTGTGGTTGCTGAAACATGGACAGAGCAAGGAGCCGCAAGATTTGGAGGGAGTTTGCACAGGCAGATTAAAGGATGAGCAGAAGCAGAGGATGATTTAGGGAATATGAAAGCATTAAGCCCATGGAGAAGGAGAAGGTGGCTGGGAAGAAGTTTGTCTTTTGCAATTTTGATGTGTAATACATCAATGTAACTGTTAGCCCTTGGAACTGTGGCCTGAAATGAGCTGCTTTGCTTGGGACAGACTAAGCTGGGGTGAGCAAACACTAGTAAATACCGAAGCTGGCACTGGCAGAGGGAATGCATACACTGTCTTCTGTGTATTTTCTGTCTCAGACTTCTGCAGAAATGAAAGGGTAGCACACTTGGATTCAGCAGGCAGTATTACTTCCCAAAATTACACTGCCCATTTTTAGACTGAACTATCACAAATAGTAGTTAAATGCCTGAGCCACAAGCCACTGAAATAAACAGGAGTGCTCTGACTGGAGTAGCAGTTGAACTGGGCCTGAAATTGAATAGTTTAGTTTTATACATTTAATAAAACTGATGATTATTAGCAAAATATATAGCTAAGCCAAGTAAAAGAGCAATGGAAACCAAACCTCGTTTATCAGAGATATTACCTGCCAGTGTAAGTCCCAGATGCATCCTATAACTGCATAGATTATGGGATATTTTTCACTCCTTCCTTCAGGTATTGGCTGTTGTCAGCTGCAATTTGCCAGACAAGAGGAACAAATGGGCTGATCACTATGGCAAGACCCATCTTCCCAATCAAAGCGGTTGCACTGATGGCATAGCAAGCGTGAAGGGTTCCGTGACATACAATTCTTAACTGACATGTCCCATTTGGGCAGCCAAATACATAGCTGGTATAAGCCAGTGTGGCTTTATTAAAATCAATGGGGCTACTTAAATCAGGTGTAATTTTGGCCCAGTATAGGAATTGTAATAGCTCCATTTAGTTCTTACTAGGTCTGAAGGGGCAATAGGTTCACTGTAGTGTCACTGGGAAGTTTTTTTTTATTATTATTGTTACTATCATTAAATTGAAAATGTTTTGCCTCACTTTCAATCATCCTCAAATGTCTTGTAAAAAATTTCAACATTCATAATGCAGTTGTCAGTGTCACCACAGTGCTCATTTGAAGTATTTCGAAAATGTCAGTGTTTTCTAGTATCTACTGTTGATGAAAATATGGGAAGCGTAGAGGACTTTTTATAAAAGGATTGAAGTGATATGTGAGGTTGTGTTCAATCTCATGTAGTAAGGGCTGTTTTTAAAGAAATGTCTTGTAGAACTCAAATTTACTATATCTGGACATTTCAGTATAAAATGTAATCTGTAGCACCTTCACTACGCCTAGCTTTTCCAAAAAACACAACTAGAGGTATTAGAGCATGTTGCATAGTTTGTAAGATATTTCCTAAAGACACCTAATTGCAAATGTTATTTTGAGCTTTTTGTTTCTTCAGCCTTTAACTTAGGTTTGAATAACTCCATATAAATTGCAGAACAGAATATGCAATAAGGTACTGACCGCCAGTTTTGAAACAAAGGAGGTATTTTTGACTTGCGGATGTCAAGGGCAGTATTTCCAGTGATGTCAGTAGGATGAGAACTGAATCCCAAGCTACAAGCCAGTGGTGGCATTTCAGCAGGAAAAATAAGGAATTAGATATTTACATGTGTACTTCATGACCCACAACTATCACTTTTTGCTGATAAAGCTGTATAAGGTTTTTTAAATGTAACCTAATTTATATTAAATAAAATAAAGCCCAGGTCTGCCATACTTAGGCTGGGTAGCTCTTTATTCTCCTTCCCAGGGCAGGGAGGTAATGCACATTTTTCTTCCTTCACTATTCTGCTTTAGCCTTTCCCTTGCTTTATTAAGTGGAACCTTTCTAGCCTTCGCAATGCAGCCACCAAACTTTTAACCTCTCTCTGGCTATGTCTTCCTACATTTCCTAACCCGTTTCTGCATTTTCCCTGGCAAGGTTAGGATAAGGTATGGCATTTAATGATCTGTGTTGTGTTATGTATTTGCAGCATGTCTTGTGTTGTCTTACGGATTTTTTTTTCTTAGGGTTTTGGTTTTTTTTTTAATTGAAAGGTACCAAGGAGATTCTCAGTTGTTTTTTCTCTGTGCCCTTAACGGGGTTTCACTTACCACCCCATTAAACAGTCATTTCTTATGTGCAATTGTGATTACTGGAATGTAGGTTGCTATTATTAATCATCTTTCCATTTGTACTGTTACATTAATCATGTGAGGAGACACGGGTGTAAGTTTGAATCCGGCAGAATGACAACTTCTTGTTCACAGTGATCTGAAATTCAACCCGTGAAGCAGAGAATGACTTTTACAAGTCATTTTCATGTTTGCCAATTTTGAAGGCAGCTCTGTGCCATTTTGCAGTACTCCATGCTAATTGTGACCCGTGTGGATTTAGGGATTTCATGAATAATACAAGAGATGCAGGAGCAGTTGGGAAAAAATGGTTTTGCACGTTGTTTGTGTCAGGGCTCAGTAATGGATCTACCCTCGAACGCAGCCACCGCTAAGAAGACATTCTGGTTTCCAGGGCCTCACACTGCGCATGCAGGAGTCATTTCAGTTTTGCACGCACAGCTCTCTAGCTGCTCTCCCTTTGTTTCCAAATAGCGTGTGCTCTGCTGCGTACATGTGCCTTCACATATTCCTACAGGAAATCTACTTTCACGCCCAAGAGGAAGAAAGTCTAGCACATTTTCTGCAAATAAGCGTGCTCCTTCAGGAAGCGTGCTTGCAGAGGAGCAAAGAGGACAGTACAGCTGTAAACATTCTGCTCGGAGATAATCAGTGCCCCAGCAGGAGCACCTTCCCCGCACAGCTGTACAATTCCCTTTGCTCTCTAGAAGGCACTGCACCCTACGTGCAGTTTCCAAGCTACATTTAACACAATTGCCCATCAGCACTTAGGAAGCAGTTACCACAGAAACCCAGCAGAGACCAATTAGTCACATGATTAAATTAATTAAAATAACCCAGGGTATCTGCCATCTTGCTTCTTTCTGTTACACATAGCGCGTGACCCAGGTGGAGCTGTAATTGGGCAGCATTATTGTGCCTTTTAACCCTAGAATCATCTTCATACTGTACTGGAGTGGTCTTTGATTTTTTCTTTTCCACCAGTCTTGTGTAAATCCCTTTCCAGAGATCTGTGTTATTCCCTTGCCACAGAGGTGCATTATTCCTTTTCTGGAGATCTGTGTTATTGCACAAAAAACATTCTCCAGCCCCCTCAATAAGCCAAGCAGTATCAAATTTACAAAACATCAGATTTAACAACAGTGAGATTTGTTATGTTTGGGATAAGAGGATTTGGAAACATTTTCAATTGCACAGCTAAGACTTTTGGAGGTCTTTAATGACAGCTCTAACAATACTTGCCAGAGAGAGCTCTGTAATATGTATTAGCACTTGACCTGAGAATTGTAAAGCACTAAGAAAAGACTGTATGTTGTGTCTTCATTTCCCAAGTAATACTGTTATTGCAGTGGGGCACGTTTAAGTGGAACAAGGTGTCTGCCTTGTAATACTGCTTCCTGGGAAAGGCAGGCAGTTTGGTTTCCTCGCTCATTTTTAAAACCTAGAAATGCACAGTCATATTCTAACTTAGTAATTCAGCTCTTTGTCCTTGGTCCTTTGGCTGCCCTGATAATTGGTATCCCCCAAATATCCATGTCAACTAGAGTTTTCTTCTATTACATTGGTGTCATACTTCTGCACGCACACAAATCATCTCTACCTGAAATGGCATAAAACATGGAACATTGCAATTTCCATCTCATCAAAGATTTGCTGGTGACTGCTCTGAAGTTACCTTGATCCATGGCACTAAAAAAGAAAAAATAAATTAATACTATTTCTGGCCCCAGAGTAGAGAGCAGCTTGCCTCTCCAAAGCAGATTCCATACAAACAGACTTGACAAAATAGCATGCATAAATTACACGGCTCTGATGCATTAATTCGTGCCTAACAGAGCAAGTGGCAACAACACTACATCTACAATGGATGGGTATAAGATGGAAGAAATGAAGTCTGTGGGTTAATGTATAAATAATCAACTGTTACGGAATTTGCAAATATTGTGGAAGAAAGCTAGCAGGTTTTGTGCGTGCTGTATTGCTAAAGTGCTGTGCACAAACACATTTGCTAGGCTTAACTGGCTCTGACTAGCCCGTCAGGAAGGATGTACATGTTTGGCAGTGCTGAGGCACAGATGCTCCAATATGAGACAGGGTCTGGTTGTGAAATGAGGTCTCTGTCCACCAGAGTAATGTCAGTGACAAAAGTGAGCCTCCACGCTAAGTCATAGCACGTTTCCCAGGGTGAAGCAAGCCTTGTGCCAGGTATAATGTGAGTCTGTGATTTTATAGAAATTATCCCCAACTGACCAACATCACCTGCATCCAGGACACACATGCACACACGATTTACCAGGCTTAAATGAAACCCGTGCTCTGAGTGTTTTCATTTTGCTTGTGTTTTACTTGTAAATTGTCATGGGCTGCTGTGGCCTGTATAATACCCACTGAAAAATTGCCTCTCGTGTAATGTTTGATCTTGCTATTTTTGCAATAAGTGACAATAAGAACACTGAGAAAGAAATTCTCCATGGGATCACCCAGTTTTATAATGTAGTCATCCCATAGAAATTGGCTGAATTATGTTTCTATAAAACTGAAGTAAACTAGTGGAAAATCTGGTCTGAAGATTGTAGATGCAGCGGCCACATGCTGTTGTTCCCAGAATTAAAAAATGTCCCATAAATATACTCATGAAAAGGATCACGAGAAGGATGCTCTCTGTTTCGTATTTAAAGTACTTCATCAACAAACCTGCCTACTAAGTTCTCAAAGCTTTTCTTCCTTTACAATGCAGAACAAAAAGCATTTTTTCAGACTAGAGCAATGAACAGTTTTGACTGTGTTTTCTTGTCACGCTGCATAAAGTAGATGTGTCTGAAAGCAAAAGACAGGCTCTTCTGTACCAGCTAAAGTGACAGCAAAGGCTGAGGTGGCTGTTTTGAAGTTTTCAATGTGAATAGGAAGGGAAGGATTTTGCTGTGATGTACAGGGGCTCTATGTTCTTGGTACAAGTTTCTTGGTATGGGTTTCTGGCTTTTCCAGGGAACACAGAGTCACCCTTAGCCGAGTGTTACAAAGGAGTGAATGGCAATGGAAATATGGGTCCCTCTCCCAGCTGTCCTTGGAGTGGGATTCATAAATGGGAAAGCAGGGCCTGAAGTGGGTCAGTACATATCTCTGTGCCATATCTGCATTTGAGAGAGAGATGTGCTGACCTCTTCCCAGAGCGGGAGACGGAGCAGTCCTGCAGGTGCTGTTCTCCTTGCTGAGTAGCCGGGGGGTTCATAGGGGCACTTCTGAAGTACGGTCTCTGAGCTGCTGCTGGGATGGTCACTCCAGGAGCACACAGATTAGAGGGTGGGATTGCAGAAAAAGAGAAGGTACTGGGGAGTAAAGAACATAATGTTTCAATTGTGGAGGTATTGGACAGGATCAGCGGGATTCCAGGCTTCCTTTATAAAAAGGTGAATAATTTATATTTGCCCTCCTTGGAATAAGAAAAAGGGAGAATATAAAAAGAAACGTGATGAAGTGCAAGCAATTTTGAAATAACTATTGTGAATGAATGTTATAAATGTGCAGTGTATTGCATGCCAGAATAAATGAAAGCAAATCAAGATAGCAGAAGAATTTTGGTGGAATATTTTCTGCTTACCGCCATAGCTGAAGCAAAGAGTAAAGAGTCATATCGTAACGATTTGATTTTCCTAGGTGTTGTGAACACCTCATTTCTCAGGAACTGTGATGGGGCTTAGCTAGACATCCACATCTGGGAAAGTCAGGTCATCTTTAGCCCATTCATAGGCAGGCTGAAGTCAGTAGGAAGCCTGAGTTGAGCGGCAGTAAAGTGATTAGCATTTGGCTTACATGATTTTAAACAGGAGGAATGGATAAAACATGTACTTCTGAATCATTTATGTATGATGTTTTTGTGTGCTAGAGGACACGTAAGATAGTCTTCAGGCCCAAGTAAATACTCTGATACATCGTATGAGAAGGAGTGCCAATGAAAGAGAAATTCAGTGCCCTCTAAGTCAGGGAGATGGTAATATAGGTGAGAGGAGGATAATTTTGGGGGTTCCTTTTTGTAAGAAGTCACTACTGATAGTTCAGAAAGAGCTGGTGAACCTACAGCAATCCAATATCCAGGATTCATCCATCCCTGATGTCTCCACTTATTTGTATTCCTAAAATGGCTCTGACATAGAAGTAGTTAGGGCAGAAATAACCTCCTGGAGGCCATCCAGGCATTTCCCTACATTGCAAGAGGGTTTGTTTAATTTAATCCTAGTCTATCCTCATGGCATTACTAGACAAAAGCATTTAATAAATGGTCTGAGAGACTGTAAAGGAGTACTCTCTCTTTGGTTGCATTTCAATAGCTCTCCTTGGCTCCTTGAAGTTCAGAAAGTTTAGCAGAATAAGTAAAAGTTCACAACTAACTTTTCCAGCTTGTATGTAGTATTGACTGTAGGCTGTGGGGTTGAATTCTGGTCATTCTCAACAGTTGGTCTCAACTGATTTTAATAGATTAACTGTTTATTTTGGAACAGCTGTATTCACAAGTGGGCCATTGCTTTAGGCACAGACCTGTTAGTATGAAGGATGTTGCTGGTATTCTTGATTAGGAACAGTGTACAATTCTGGATAAACATCAGGTGAGAATTATCTGACTCAAAGGGGTGGGCATGTTTCCTTGTCAGCTGGGATAAAGGAAGGTCCAGGTGATTCCAGTTTAGACAGATACAGCTTATTCTGAGGCCATTTGGATAGGACCCAGTTTCCAGAGCCATATCCGCTATGGCTTGTGTTATCATTCAGGCTTTATGTAAACTGGACAGGACTCATTTTGCTGTTGCCTTTTTCTCCAAAATTCCTTTGTCTGGAGGCTCAACACTTTCTACTTTTCTCAGCAGCATTTTCATTAGTCTTGATTTCCTTTGCCCATCCTTCTCTCTCTCCCTCCTGCCATCAGCTGCTGCTTACTCCCTCGACTCTTGCCGTCTGTTGTACCTGCTCTCTGTAGCGGCCCTCATGGATCCTGGCACTTCCTATATGCCACTGACACTGTGAACTCCACAAGAAAGCAGACAAGAACTGTTTCTAAATTCTGTATAACTAAGGCTTTTCCCCAGAAGCACTATGTTGTCTTTTAACATACATTTATATATAAACCTTGTACTAGGGAAGTGATAGTAACCATGTCCCTGTTACTCCACTGGCATTGCCAGCAGATTCTTAATGCGATGGCAAAATAATACAGCTCTGCCTCAGGAGCTCACTGCCACTGCAGGCGGCAAGGGGCAAATGCCAAATAGGTAATGCTTTTATTTATGTGCTTTCAACAGATTCTTAGTAGTTTTCCCCCACATTTCTGCAGCAAAAACTGGTCCCAATGAGGAACAAAGACTGACTCCAGGGAAAATTTTAATTTATAGATGTGGTCTGTGGATTTCCATGCCACTCTGCTCTCCAGCTGTCCCCTCTGCTTCCCTCTGAGCACATGCTCTGGTTTTTCCCTTTTCACAGCTCTCTGGGGTCTAAAACCTGGCCCCTTTGAAAGCCAAAGGTAAAACTCAGCTGGTTTCGGAAGGGCAGGATTTTAGCCCAGCCGCTCTCACTGAGCAGATGCCTGTCCCATGTTGCAGGTGGCTGTGCGTGGCGCTGCTGGGACGAGGCAGCGGTGTAGCAGGCTTGGTCACGGGAGAGCATGACAGTGAGTGCCAGAGGAGAGGCTGAGGGCACTAAACCAAGATATGTCAATGTTATTATCTCTGCCTTTCCAAGCTACTTACAGCACTGCATGCTCCTCTTGTCAATTCCACTCAGATTAAAAACCACAGTGAAATGTTCCTTTTTTTCTGCTTCTGAATGGGAAATCAGAGATAACTTAGATACCTAATATGTATTTGAAAAGATAAGTGTGAGTTGTGTGGGTTTTTTCCCATCCGTTGAAGAGTGTTGCAGAAAGAAATAGTTGTCCTGAACTATCTATAAGATGGTTCCCTTCTCTAGAGAGTTTATTACCCTTCATCTTTCATTACCCTAGGATATTTACAGGTAGCATATTCATTGTCTTAAACATTCCTGCATGCTTGTATGAGCACACAGTGTACAGATGCTAGGAGACAGGCTTCTTAGCACCCAAAGACAGGGTATTCTCATTTAACGTTTTCATTTCACTGCACCAAACTGTGGAGCTGCAGCATAAGCAACTTCAGACTTATTTACTCAAGTGTGCGAGACTCAGAGACACAGAGTTTTTGACTGGTCACATTACGTGTCATGGTAAAGAGCCTTTTGTCTCCATTCAAGCTTTCTGAAACAAGACAAATTATGATATTTTCCTGTTAATTTCTGTTAATTTCTTTCCTTAATGAGTTTCATTAAAATCAAAGCTTCTGGAAGACTGAGCCATGACAGCTGTCTAAAGACTGTTTCGCTTGCTATGGGCTGTTTGGGCTGAATAATTATTTCGGCTTTGTGAGGATTATTTCTTTAAATAAGAACAATGATGCTCTGTTTGGGAAGAGAAACAAATGCTTGGAGTGGTGCAGCATAATTTCGTAGCGCTGACTTGTAGTACTCAATGGCTTTCAGGAATACCTGGGAAAAACACATCTCTCAGTCTGGCACATTTTTTAATGATTTCACTTAAGGATACAAAGGCAGCTATTTCAGCTGGCAAGAGAAAGAGGGCTTGGCTTTTAATGAAGCAAATCAATTCTTCGAAAGAGAGAGGAGCTTATTCTTTACTGTTGCATTGCTGTGACTGTGACCCAAGAATGAAAAAGCAAGTCTTTCTGATTTACCATTCATAAAATATTCCTGTAAACTGCAGGCCTGATACTTTGGTAAGGTAATGGCAAATATTTCAGTTCTTTTACATTACCAGCATTGTAAAATCTTAAAGACGTATTGTGTCTTTTGCAGCTATTGTAGTTAAAAGGACAAGGCTTTTACAACATAGTTCAGTCTGCTTGCTGAGCTGACCATTTTCTTTTGACACAGAAATTCTTAAATCAAGGGGTGGGAAGATGGGAATTTTACAGTAGTACACTGCTTCCAAGTATGAACTGGACACTCACCACCTGTTTTCACGAGCTGTTGCACCGAATTCCTTGTCAGAGTTGCAGAAAACCACACTGGTTTGACGGAGTTTGTGTTCCTATTGTGAGTCTCAATTTTCAAGACCCAAATAGTGGATTTTTATTTGGTGAAAGTGAACATTTTCTGAGCCTTAGGGACACTCTCTCAACTTCCTAAATCCTTGCTCCCTGCCCCCTGTTTCTAATCCTGTGTCTTTTCTGGTGGTGATTTTATCACAGTACTCATTCCTTGGAGGACAGAGGCCGGTGACCTCTGCTTGAAATGAGATTGTAGTTAAGAAAGTGGTTATTTAGAAATGGCACCTACTTGTTTAACAAGACTCTGCGTGCTCTGTACACTTCCTGTGTTGACCCAGATGTATCTTGTCCCTGTCAGTATGGCTGGAGCATGACTAGGTGACTTCCCACCTCAGTTAGCATCGTCAGGGTAATGGTCAAGGAAGCCTGACCAGATTTTTTACTACCAGGTGTGACAAAACACTGAAAGAGCACAGCTTAATTTTTAAACCACAGGTTGATTCTATAAGACAGACAGAAAAGCACAACCCTGTCCACGCTCAGAAAGCTACCACTATAATGAAAAACGAAGCCAAGCGTATCTGATGTAGTAACTGTCAAAAGGGAAGTCAGGCTCATGTCGGTACTGCAGGACTGGTCTCAGATGGCAGCCACTGCTTGATGGATACATGGGACATGGCATAGGTCAAGTGTTTAAGGTAATTGTTTGTGAACTGGCCAGCTGACAGCTGAAGATCTGCAGTGAATTTGCGGTTTGGCCAGAGTTTCGCAGGGAGCGGCCTCTCCCCCACCAAACAGCTACATATCAGGAAAAGATGGGCTGCTGCTGTCTTATTTTCCTACCTGCTCAGTAGCTGTAGCAGTTGGAGAGGTGTATGCTCCCAGCAGGAGAGGAAAGGCGCCCACAAAGGCACAGGGAAAGCCAGATGGGTGCTTCTGCACCACATAAGCCCCTTCCTTCACAGAGCACCCATGATGGGAGCAGAAGAGTATCCCACCACCCCATGGGGAGCACCACACCTGAGCAACCCTGATGCAGCTGGGCTTTTTTGGCCAGTCCTGTCATCGTTGCGGCTCTGGAATGACGGAAAACATTTCCTTTGCTCCTTTCCCCAAGGCTGGGATTTCCAAAAGTATGGGACAAAATTAAGCAACTGATTTCCTTGCAGAAAAGCAAACAATGGGCTTTGTTTTCTTAAACTGCACTGGGTCTGCTGAGAATCCAAGCCCAAGTGGCCTTGTGAGAGAGAATTGCATGGGCTCTCGGCTCCACCACTGTTGTATAAATCCAGAACCCACCTTGTAAACTTCTGTCATGTCTTAATTACTGTTGTGACATACTTTTAATGGAAAGTTTCTCAAAGAAATCAGTCCCTCTTAAAACCTTCCTCAGATGAAAAATGAGAATGATAGATGCAGTTTTGGACTGGTTTGAGGAAGGCTGCTTATTCGTTGCTAGAAAGGACAGAAGAGCTGTTGAGATTTTCTCCTCACACTCATCTTTACATGATCTTCCTTTTACTTCTGGTTTGTTGTTTTGGTTTTTTTGTTTTTGTTTTTGTTTTTTTAAACAAAACAAAACAAAACAAAACAAACAAACAAAACCCTAGGAGGGCCACTTTTCAGTCGGTCACTTTATAGGCATCCAGTGTCGAAAAAGCAGGTGTATGTAAGCCTGTTTATAAAATACCCCACAATTGCTTTTTTTCTAGTTCTAGTTTGAAGAATGCTAGGTTTAGGTGTTGCTTAATCTCAAATATTAGCACCATAAGATCAGTTGCATTTAAACACTTTTCCTAAGAGACATGCTGTCTTTCCAGTCGGTTGTTGGCTTGTTTTGCTCCAGCAGTTCAGGACTTGCCTCTCCGCCTTTGCTGTTCCATGAAGTTTCACTGCAGAGACTTAATCTCCAACCATGAAAGCTATTTCAGATTTGCTAAGAGCCCCGCAGCTTCTGCACCCTGGGAGCCCGTGGAATGAAAGCCTCTGCATGTGTGGTGGGCTCGGCTCTGCTGCTTTCTGCTCCATGGCTAAAAGTAGCCAGCATAAAAATTTGCTGCCTTTCTTGTAGAGTGGTGGCTTTTAGAAATCAGCCCATGTCCTGCATGTCAGACATAACAAGTATAAAGGAGCCACATGCTTCATTATCATGGAATCACAGAATCATATAATTTGGGTTGGAAGGGACCTTAGTGATCACCTAGTTCAACACCCCTGCCACAGGCAGGGACATCTTTCACTAGACCAGGTTGCTCAAAGCTCCATCCAACCTGGCCTTGAACACTTCCAGGGGTGGGGCATCCACAACCTTTCTGGGCAACCAGAAAGTTCCAGTTCCTCACCACCCTCACAGTAAAGAAATTTTTTCCTTACATTAAATCTGCTCTCTTTCAGCTTAAAGCTATTCCCCCTTGTGTCCTATCATTACATGCCCTTGTAAGAAGTCCCTCTCCAGCTTTCTTGTAGGACCCTTTTAGGTACTGGCAGGCTGCTATGAGGTCTGCCTGAGCTGCCTTTTCTCCAGGCCAAACAAACCCAACTCTGTTAGCCTGTCTTCACAGAAGAGGTGCTCCAGCCCTCTGATCATCTTTATAGCCCTCCTCTGGACCCAGTCCATGTCCGTCCTTCTTATGTTGGGGGCCCCAGGGCTGGATGCAGTACCCCAGGTAGGGTCTCACGAGTGTGGGGTAGAGGGATGGAATCACCTCCTTTGACCTGCTGGTCATGCCTCTTGATGCAGCCCAGGATAATGGTCGGTTTTCTCGTTTACAAGTGCACACTGCTGGGTCATGTTGAGCTTTTCATCCACCAGCACCCCCAAGTCCTTCTCCTTAGGGCTGTTCTCAATCCATTCTCCACCCAGCCTGTACCTGTGCTTGGGATTGCCTCAACCTATGTGCAGGACCTTGCACTTGGCTTTGTTGAATTTCATGAGGTTTACACAGACCCACCTGTCAAGGTCTTTTTGGATGGCATCCCTTCCCTCCAGCATGTCAACCATACCACACATCTTGGTGTCATCAGCAAACTTGGTGAGGCTGTACTTGATCGCACTGTCCATGTCGCTGACAAAGATGTTAAACAGAGCCAGTCCCAACACTGACCCCTGAGGAACACCCCTCGTTACTGGTTTCCACTTGGACATTGAGCAGTTGACGGCGACTCTTGAGTGTGACCATCCAGCCAATTCCCTATGCACTGAGTGGTCCACCTGTCAAATCCATGTCTCTCCACTTTAGAGACAAGGCAGCATCAAATGCTTTGCATATCAAGAGAGGGTGCCTTTGGAGAGATGTTTAGATGTTACTCTCCTTCCGAAAGTGTTGGTTATGTTTTCATGTTAATCATCACCAGCCGATACCCAGTTTGGCAGACAAACTCTAGAAGTCTGCTTTGGGCCTTGGTGGGTAAACCTGGAATCAGTTATTTTTAGCATATATTGTGCATGTATGTCTAGCTGCCTCTCAATGATGTGAAAGCCCTTAACTGAATGTAATCTATGAAAGATTTATTCTCCCAATCAGCTTTCTCTCAGGAAGTGATTTTAAACTCATCAGATTCCAGCTGTTGCTTAAATCCATTCAGTCATCAAGCCTATCAATTTTATTGTGAGTATTCCAGGTCAGTTCCCGGCTGAGGCCTAGATGTAGGCCTCCTATTCTTCTGTTTTTCATTTAAGTCCATCTATAGAATAACACAGGTCTTCCCTGGTGTGTGGAGAGATGAGAAAGGATGTGGAAAAAATGGGAGTTGATCTGATCTAGCTGATCCCACAAGGGTGGTGTAAAAACCCCTTTTAAGCTTTGTTCTTAAGATCTTCTGCTTCCCACAGTGATCTTTCTACAGCAGCCAGTGCTTGATGCCCAGGAAAGATGAAAGATGATTCAAAAAGAAAATAAAAACCACAGACTTTTGTGTGCTGTCAGAACATTCAACCAGCCTCAGCTACATGAGACAGCTCCACCCTCTTGTGAAGCCCCTCAGTTGTAGTTTCAGGATATTAAGGGTTGACTTTAAAGTTTCCAATTGCTTCTCATGAGTGAAACTGAACATAGAGATTCGTGCTCATGCCAAGGCTGCTGTATCATTTCCTCTGGACCATCTAAAGAGAAGTGGCCTATCTTGGCACAGCCAGTAGGTTTTACTTCTTTTCCATCACTACATTCTCCTTTCCATGTCTCAGAGTTGCATAAATGTTCCTCATCCCACCTGTTATCACAGTGTGTGACTGAGAGTAGCAAGAGACTCTGGTTTTGAGGGTCTCTTAGAAACCAATGGAGCTATTGAAGGTGTTCTTGAAGGACCTGGGTAATATAGCTAGTAAAGCTGTAGTATCAAAGTTTGTTAGAAATGTGCCCAAGGCTAGCATTTTCTTTTTTCTTTTTTCTTTTTTCTTTTTTTTTTAATCCCAGTTTTAGTAAAGAAAATATTAAAAGTCCTGCTGAGGGTCTAGACAAAATCATTTCCTGGCATGTATATTCACCCTTTCCCTTCCTGCTCATGTGTTACAGGAAAAGTGTCTCTGCAGCCGGTAATACTTTAGCAAGCTCCCATTCCTGTAGTGGTGTTTTCTAGGATGCTGGTCTGTAATTGTCAGAAATCCTTTGAGCAGCTCTGCATTCTTTAGATCAGGAGACAAAGATTTAAACTCCTGCTGAAAGGCATCACGAGAGTGATGACATTTCTGGTTACTTTGTGTATCTGTAGGAGTATAATCTAAGTTGGCTTCCTGGATAACCATGTAATTGAACTCAGAAATGCAGGAAAAATAGAAGAAAGAAAAACTAGGCATCAGAGTGAAATTTAGCTGTTGTACTCCTCATTATATTTGCATGTTTCCATGTGGATATTTACGTGTTTCAAGTCCAGTTGTCTCATTTTGGCCCAAGTCAGGATATTCAAAGTTTTGGGGTTTCAAGAGCGCTGTGCTTTCTTACAACAGGAGTAGACACCTGGAAATCTTTCTGTGGTGTGAGCAGGCACCTGGAAGGCCAGAGAAGCTGTGACCTCCTGGCTTTCAAAAGCCCTTCAATGACAAACCTTTCCTAGATCATGTATAAGAAGTAAAGCTAGTCCATGTCCAGTACTGTCAGGAGATACACATACAAGTTTTGCCCTTCCATCTCTTAGCCAATGTGTAGTATAACCAGGTGTGCTTGCTGTGCATGTTAAATTCAACCCCTGTGCCTGAAGTCTCTTACCAGTTTCAGGAACAATTTATTTACCTTTTTCTGGAGGGAGAAATGATTGCCCAAACTAACTTCCATGGGTGACTTTCAAGATTTTAAAACAGATCCAGAGTTGTTACCTCCAAAATCAGTTCCTAGGACTTGGCTGCAGAGGCACGAATGTCCCAAAACTCCACCTGCAGTCAGCACGCACCCTGCAGGCCAGGCTCATGGCTCGTCACATCGAAGCCATCACTGTACTGGTTCTTTGAAACAACTCCAGTGTTGGAGCGCTTGTACCGTTGCTGTTAATAGCTGATGAATGTGTCCTTCCAGAATGCATTACACTCCTGGATGCATGTGTAGTTTTGACCTGCACACCACCCAGCCTGATGACTTTTTCTGCAAAGAGTTGCTTTCTTTCATTTGTTTTTGCGAATTTATTGAACTTCTAGCTTCTTGCAGTGTGAGAAACAATGTCCGGTGAATGGATAGTTAGCCACTTTTTGTAGGTAACATAAAAATATAGCAGCCTACATAGACTACTATCATACTTGTTCTCATCTTTTTTTTTTTTTTTTTAAGCGGATAAGTCCTTGTTATTTAATATCTTATGTAAGAGCTGTTCCAAACCTCTGATTACCCTTCACTGCTACTATTTCCTTTAGTGCAGATCATGGCCAGATTTTAAGGAGGAACGTTCCATGTATTTAAAATAATGTTTGGAAAAGAAGGTTTATCCAGTGTGGAGATGCAATTAAAGTTGGTTGTTGAAAATAAACGCAGCAATTAGTACTCAAGGCAAGAACTTGTTATTTTCCCCTTTCCTTGCTTCTCTCTTATTTTCGTATCTTTGATAGGTTGGGTGACAAAATGTCTGGGTGAGCCTTAAATTGCTGTTTCTTGTCTGTCTCCCCCAAAAAGTATACAGCCAGGTCCCCCTTCCCCTTTGCCATGGAGCAGGCAAGGAGGAGGCGGACATGGGGCAATGGCAGAGCCATGCGACTGTGCTCCCACGAGACGAGGCAGAAAGCTAAACTTAGCTGGGGGTTGTATTTCATCCTCCACGGTGACATGCTGTGCAACTCAGAGTCATCCTCCCAGGGGAGCCCTGGGGGCACAGGGCAGTGGGAGTGGGCTGGGAGCCAGTGCCCTGCTGCAGGACTCCTCTGATGCCTTTTGGGCAGCCCTTGGGAGCAGCTGGGTTTGGAGGTGCCATCATCATGACTGCGTCAGAGGAGGGAAGCCCTCTCTCAGCAGAGGGATGTGTTGGAGGCTAGAAAAAAGCTTCCTCCTGGGATGCCTTTCTCCCTCAGCTTCTGTTGGCAGGACAATTAGGCTCTCCCTTCCCCTTGGGATCAAGTGGGCTCTTGCATGAGAGAAATACATTTGGGTAAGGAGCCGAAAAGAGTGCGATTCCTCTGGCTGAGTGCCTGTGGGATGATGTGATCTCTTCTACCATGCGGCTGTGCTTTCCACAACCTGTAGCCGTCAAGGAAGCTGCTGGAGCCAGAGGTTACCATCTCAGGCAGCACTGGGCCAGACAGGAGGGATTTTTTCCCAGACAGTAGCTGAGGCTTCATCTGGCTGGGGAGCCCTCACAGCAGGCAGGGGAAGCACACAGATCAGCCCTGACAGCTCCACTGCTCAGCTGCATGGGGTGTTCATTACTCTGGGATAAGGGAGGAAATGTGATGTCTCCAGTCATGACTTTCTTATCGGGGAAGTTCCTCTGCATCCTAAGAAGTGCCATCCCACCTTGAGTTTCCCTTCCCTGTTTTGCTTACTCACCACACTTCTCTACCTACACATGCATGCATAGATGGAGTCCATCAGTAGGTAAGAAAGGAGATGTACTACAATCTCACACAGTTCAGTGCTGCACAGTGAGATATACGTAAAAAAATCCAGGAACAGTGAATATACAGGCCAAACTCACTTATCAGACCTCTCAGACACCCTCTCCCACTGCCCTTGTGGCAGGTCTGTACCCCTGGAAGGACAGGGTGGCCCGTTGATCCTCAGATTGTGCTCAAGAGTGTGATACTGGTCACTACTGGAGACAAGTCTGGGCTAGGGTACCTTAGATCTGACCCAGTGTGGCCATTCTTGCTCAGATTAAAATAAAAGAGTCCCTGTTTCAACACTGTGGTGGAAAAAAATAATTACCAGACATCTGGTCCAACCAGCACAGGAGAGTTGCCTACCATATGTTTCCCACTACCTTCAGCCCAAAGAGCTGGGGGAGTAGGAGACACAGGACCGATCACAGCTTGAAGGCTACAGTGCTGGGCGAGGAGGAGAGCCACGAGAGCTTTTTGGCTCTTGTCCACCCCTCCTTGAATCCCTTCCTAGCACAGGCTACCTGCAAGTGCAGCGGGGCACTGGGGGGATGATTTGCCTCTTTGTTTGCTGGTTGCTAGCTGGAAGCCACACGCCAGGGTTGGGAGTCATTGTCCTAGAACAAACCATCGCTATTTGTGACCCGCAGCAGCAAAAGCCCAAAATGTGAAGTTAGGGCTGACACTCCCTCTTTACACTTGAGCCGCTGTACTTTTCCTCACGATGCCAGGAGTTGTCAGCTTTAGTGCTGGCTTTTTTTGGCTTGTGTCACAACCTAATAAGTTATAGGCCAGCTTCTCCTGTCGATGTTTTTGCTGCACAGAAGGCTTCACATTTTGTAAGCTTTTACAGCACAGCTGTGCTCAGAGATAAAACAGAATGTGTATACAGTACAGTATGCATTAAACTGATGCACTAGATTCTTCCCACCATATGTATGGAGTGGTGTGCATTTCACTCTGATACCTCACTGCCAAAACTGCCAGAAGCAAATAAACAAATGGCAGAAGAGAGACACCATATGATGCAGTGCCAGGCACATGACCTAGACTTTCAGAAAGAGACCCTGGCTGCTTTTAAAGAATTACAGTGGTCCAATTTTTTAAACCTCACCTCCTACCATGTGAAGTGTTGTGCCAGTGTATGCTGTGAAGTGTGCCGGTTGTTGAAGAACATGCATAGATTTCCCCTTCCTGCTCAGCAGCTGATGTTGCAGCTCCTCGTGCTCGATAATCATGTCCCCTTTCTTTGATGCCAGTGATTCCCCATCAGATTTCTAAACCGACAGAGAGGAACAATGGAGATGTGTGAAGTAGTCTGATTCTGGAAGGAAAGCTACTGTAAAAAGATAGAACACATGTAATTAGGATAATGAGATTAATAATATTAGTAACAATTTAGCAATTAATATATAAACAATGCAACTGAGACAAATGGTTGTTCCATCTCGTTCCCCACAAAAAAAAAGTCACTAAGTTGCATTTCACAGCACCGATGGTGAAGATGCCTGTAATAAACTGACACGAGTGTTAATTACATGGTTAGATGTAATTAATTTAAATTGTAATTCTATTCCTGGAACTCACACTCTGACTACAAAAAGGGGATTCCTTAGCTTCTTTTGTCTCTGACCAGCCTGTTGCTAAAGAGATGATGATGACGGCCACCACCACGGTGCTCCTCCTGCTAGTAGTACTGGGAAACACGGGTGGATTTTCCAGTCTGTTGGCCTTACTCTCATGTTAGGCTGAACATCTGGCACTAGCCTGGTGGTTATCTTGCTACCTCTGGCCTTTGCCTAGGCTTAGTTTTACTGGTGATTGTGTGAAAGGCAAGCAGGTGCTTTCTCCACTTTAGAGAAGCTTTAGGCCCAGAATGAAAAGTGCACTAAGAACAACAGAGGTCAAGACCATTGCTGCACTTCACAAAGCTGATACCCAATGCAAAATGGTCAGGATACAGGTGGGAGAATTTGGTCTTGGATTTTGATGGAATTAGATATGGAACAGAAAGTTATGTCAAGTTTTTCAGATAGCAGCACTATTCAGTAGACTAAGAATGTGCTTAAAGTGTTTATATAGGGCTGGTTATTTGCTTGATGCTTTTGTACTTCTGTGTAGTGGAAGTAGTAAGAGCATCAGATTCCTCCAAGCCTTGCTGCCTCCTACAGTAATGCACACTGTGACCAAAATGAAGGCCTCTACATATTGGTCAAACAACAGGGAATCTGCGGAGCTGCGCATGGTGACTGAAAGGCTGAAGGCCTCATTTCTACAAGTTTCTGCACACTCTGCTTAGACAGAGACATTGTTTTGACTGCACCCTAAAATGAGATAGGTAGGTGTCTGCCCTGGCAACAGAAGAGGCAAGGACTTGATTCACAGCCTGGGAGTGGAGAAACACCAGGAGTTCTTCACTCTCTGAATATTGCAAAGCCCACCTGGCTGCTTCAAGCCCAGCCCTTGAATGGAGGAGCCAGGGGCACTCACTGTGCAGGGGATGTGATTTTGGCAGCTCCCAGCTCTGTAGGTGTAGTACTTGCTTTGCAGAGGAATGTCCTAGCTCCATCTCTTTTCTTCCCTCTGGAAGCACTGGCTCCACCTTTGAGGAAAATGGGACAGACTTATGGCAGCAGACTATTGCATAGGCCACCAGTGGGACTTCAGCGGGCTCAGCAGCACAGTGAGTGTACATTTGAGGTGATGCCAAATAGTCAATTGGACAGTGAGAAAACACTGAAGAAGGTGTCCTGGTTTCAGCTGGGATAGAGTTAATTTTCTTACTAGCTGGGGCAGTGCTGTGCTTTGGATTTGGCATGAGAACAATGGTGACAGCACACCGATGCGTTTGGTTGTTGCTGGGTGATGTTTATACCAAGCCAAGGACTTTTTGGCTTCTCAGGCCCTGCCAGCAAGAGGGCTGGAGGGGCACGGGGAATTGGGAGGGGACACAGCCAGGACAGCTGACCTGAACTAACCAAAGGGATATTCCACACCATAGAATGTCATGCTCTGTGTGCAAACAGGGGGGAGCTGGCCAGTGCCTACCCATCGCTGCTCAGGGACTGTCTGGGCATCATGCAGCAGGTGGTGAGCAATTACATTGTGCATCACTTGGGGGTTTTCCCTACCCTTTGGATTCTATTCCTCTCCCCTTCTCTCTCCTTTTCCTCTTCTTTTTCTTCTTCATCGCCATCATTATTTTTCTTCAATTATTACATTTTTCTTATCTCAATTTTTACCTTTTTTTCCCAATTCTCCTCCTTATCCTGTTGCAGGGCGGGGAGTGAGCGAGTGGCTGCATGGTACTTAGTTGCCTGCTGGGGTTAAACCACAACAGAAGGCTGAACTGTAAACAAGTTTATTGGCTAAGTATTTGTTGGAGGTGTTGGGCAAGTAGGAGTTATTTAAGAGGCCAGCACATGAGAGGCTGGAATAAACCCATGGAAGCTTTAAAAGTGCCACCCTGGAATGTTAGGGACGCCGTGGACATACTCGCGCACACCCATGAGGAGACAGCAGTGCTAGCAGGGAGCGTGAATGAGTCTGGTGCAGCCTCAAGGGATGCTTTTCAAGACAGGAGCTGTCAGTGAGAAGTAGGAGAGAACAAATCAGCGTTACAGGAAAGGTGGCAAAACTCGCCAGCCTCTGCCATGTGGTGAGGGGCCAGGCTGGGTTGGGTATAGAGATGGGGATGGCAAATGAGCCATTTGAGTCAATGCAAAAGACAAAAAGATGGTGAATGTGTTTGTGCCTGCTCCTTTTTCTAGTGGAGGCATCCCCATTTTTATGCCTGTCTTTAGGAATTAGAGAAATATAATTTTGGTTTTTTCTTCTGTAATAACAGTGCACAGAGTGGAAAACAAAGGTGTGGTCTGATAAAGCCTGGGGCCTGAAGTAAACTGCTAGATATAGTTAGAAGTGGCTTCCTTTAGGCTCAGAAACCTGGCCAAGGATCTACTTGCACCTGCTCCCTGTGGTAAAGTACCACTGGGAAAGTGGTAGTGAAGAGAGCTAGGAAGACAGAGGTGTTTTTCAGTACATTTCATCTTACCGTGACAGAGAGGAGAAAACTCTGTATGGGACTTCTCAAACCCCAAGGCAAGTTGGGAAGATAAATTATCGTTTGTTGCCTCCCATTGCCTGAAAAGATCTGTGTGCTATGAAATTTCTTATGAGTTTAAACAGACAGTTTTCTGGTTTTAGACATGATATATGTTACTGGAATCCCTCCAGGTGACAGAGGGTTGCAGTGGGCAGTGGAAAACACAGGCATGACACTGTGATTTAGAAGTAACTTTCTGCCAGTGTCGGGAGCAAGCTCAGAGGTGTTTCAGTTATGTCCCATTTGTCAGTGAGACTGTGGCTTCTCCCCATGGTCATGACTTCTTTAAAGAAGAGTGGAAATCCTGGAAAAGGAGGGCTACTTTATTTGGACTATATCAGCCTATTACTCTGTGAAATGTCTCTGAAAGTAAAACTTTGAATAAAAGCCTCAAAAAAAGCTGGCGGGAGAGGAGGGAGAAGTGCAGTACCTGGTATTATACCCAAAGGCAGTGGCAATATCGTGACCTCAGTCCCTGACCTCCAGCTGGGCTATCGGGAATTACAACGAATGCTCCTCACCACCAACCAGGTTTTGCTTTTGTCCTGCTTATAACTGCCACTATCCCACCTTTTATTGCAGCCAT
This sequence comes from Falco cherrug, assembly GCF_023634085.1. NCBI lineage: Eukaryota > Metazoa > Chordata > Aves > Falconiformes > Falconidae > Falco > Falco cherrug. The sequence continues at coordinate 66,710,129 of NC_073702.1, read as the reverse complement.
TCATCATCAGCAGAAAGACTGGGAGATGATATTAAGGTTGTAGAAGATGTTGTTTGTATCAAAGCTTCCCCTTCTTTCTTTTCACCCTCTCCTTGCCTGTTCTCCTGCATATGCTCTGTTCCTACCGGGTTTTGCCCCCCTCTCCAGACCAGTCATCCCTTCACCCAGCTCATAAATGATTGCTTTAATAATAGTACAGCCCCTCCATGTGTGAATGGCCCAAGTGGCATGTCACTCGTAACCAAAGCAGGGAGAGACTTCTATTTTCATCCTTTAAAAGGCCACAGGAAATATAGAGAACAGGATCCTGCCTGTCTTGCACTGCTCCCAAACAAGCATTTATTGCTGCGGAGTAGGTTGCAGACACAGCTCATTTGAGGGAACCAGACCTGGCCATTGTTTTTCCTTCTCTGCATTTATTTAAAGTGCAGAACTGTTTATATACCACAAAGAAGGGAATTAAAGAAAAACAGTAAGTGTAGAATTTACCAGCTGTTTAAGTCTTATTGTTACCTTCTGTATCGATCAAATCCGTTGCCTCTTAATTGGATATTGACTGTTGTGAGGCAAATAAGGCAAGCTGTCAGAGAGGGGAGGGATGGGGTGCGAGGTTTATCTTAATGGTATGTTGATCATGACTAGTCTATAAAAGCCAGTGGGAGAGGAGTTCATTAAACCAGCTGCAATTGCTTTAAAAAAATATGCTCTGAGTCAAGATGATTAATCATATATGTGACACTGCAATCAGAGAAAATCCGCATTGTTGCTCTGGTATTTACAATGCCAAAGCTTGGAATAAGCAGATGCATTGAAGCAAATTCATTAGGGACAGTGATTTGTTTGGTCTGTGAGCCTTAGCTAACTGTTACCAACATTTGAGGATCTTTTTTTTCTATTATTTTTTTAAACTTGGTGGTGTGTTTTGTTTTTCTGCCTCTCTGCTTCTCTGGCAGGCTAATTGGAAATGTGTGCTTGCCCTGCACAGGAGTCTCTCATCTCTGCTTGGGAACCCTTGTAGAAATGGCAGCAGTGAGAACCTTGCGCCACTTGGTAGTGAACCACACAGAATACTTTCAAAAACACTTTTATCTCATAAATGATAATAAGCAGGGAGTACAAAGAGAGAGGGAAAGCTTATCAGCTACACTGGTGTGAGCTACCCATTACAAAAATGGAATCTGCTGGGAAGTCTACAGTATATTTTCATTTCTTTCCTAGCTGTATTTTAGGCTGTGTATTGAATACGTTGCAATAACTGTCAAGCACGGTCCATTAGTGTCTCTGGATCAGGCCTGTCATGAATCAGAAGGGAGATCAGTAGTGTAGGTACGCTTTTATGAAGGTCCCACGCAGCTGTGACTTGTCGAAGAAACGTTCAAAGGGACAATAAACAAAGTTTATTTCAAATTATCTCAATGTTACGTGTTTGTTATCGTATTTATTCTTCGACAATTCAGAACTGGCTATTAACAATTCATGATATGGGTAAAGGTTTGTGCAGTTTGAAAAATTAGCTTTTGAGGCAGCCACCTGAACACTTCTCATGTATCACCATGCCATGAACTGTCAGGGAAAGGGTAGTGCAGTCCCGTGGAAGCTGGTAAAGGTGCAGGAGCTGCCCGGTTATCGGCCAATAGAGGAAAGAAGAATGTGCCTAAGTCTGGAATGCAATGGGAAAATGAGGTTTAATGGGGAGCTTTCATTTGAAAGCATGAGGCAGTTCCCTGCCCGAGCAACTGGATGGAGGCTGGACCAACCTCGCTTACTTGTGGGCCTGAGTCATTTCATGTCTCAATCCTTATGCTCCTCTTCCTATAAAAATTAGAAGAGTGGTCCAGGGCAGTAGACACCACTATTTTTGCTTCAGTTGCTCTTTCTGGATGTATTGTGCAGCTGAAGGCGATCATCAGTTTTTCCCAAGTATTTTATGACTGTGGTAGAAGGGTCTATAAACGTACAGCACTGCAAGCTGTATAAAAAGGAAATCCTGATTTTGCCTGGAAGGATGAGAAGTCCAGAAGGAAATCAGGGTTCTTCTATAAAGTATATGAAACAAAACTGGGGGAAGGAGAGAAAAAGGTGTATAGAATCCGGAAAGCTGAATCCATTTTGCTTTTTGGTGTAAGTTTTGAGTGACTTTTAAATGCAGTAGGATGAAAGTTATGACTTTAGCAGGCACTAGGGTAGTAGTGTTACTAGTATTTCCTTTTGATTCACTTACAGTATTACTTACATTATAATAGAGTTTGCAGGATGCATTTTGTGAGATTCTGAGTGAAAAAATTAATACATAAAGCTGGACCATTCAGATCCATAGCCTGTGAAAGACAAGCATTATTCAAAAAAAAGAAAAGATCCATAAATAACCTTTATCAGATTTTCAGGCACATTTGTCTGGATTTTTTAGTGTGCTTCAGTTATGCAAGAAAATGAACATGACATTCCACAGTTGCTTTGACAAGGATAATTTCAGAAAAACTGCCCTGTCGTTCCACAGATTGGCACCTTCTCCTTTGTTGTAACACATTTTTTCTGGGGTGACTTTTCTCAGCGAAACTGCCTGTTTCCCAGGAGTTCTAACACCTCTTCAGAAAGGGACAATAAGGAGGTGTGCGTTTGGTTTGGTTTGAATAGCAGGTTCGACCTGGTGATCATTTATTTTTGAAATCAGGGAGTATTTCTTCTGTCAGCACAATGGAGAAGATCACAGGATGTTCTGAATTATGTATTTCCTCTGGCTTTAATCATGCTAGCCAGATCACTGGCTCCCGAAGGCATTTCCACACCAAACCTTCTCCTAAACACATGGACTCGAGATGCTGATGGTTTTCTAATTCAGTCTGCCATTAGTGGTATTGCATTCAGATTTTGTATTTGCTTTTGAAATAGCAACTAAAATTTGAACGAAGGTTAGAGTCTGGGTCTAGATTCATCACTGTATATTATGGAAATATCACAGTAAAGCGTAAGCAGCTCTTGCCACGAGATACACCAGTGGTAGGGTCCCTTGTCTTGCTGAGGATGCCTGCAGGGAATGGAACCGCAGTCTCTGCAGGGACTGCATCTTTGCAGGGATATCTGTGCTTCTTCTTGGTGACCATGTAACACAATCTGCAACTGTGGAGTCTGTACTATAATATATAGGAGCCAGGAGCAGCTGAGTGCCAGGGAGAGGTTTCAAGGAAGGCTGTGGATAGATCCCAGGCAACAAGATGGCACAAACCTGTCTCCAGCAGTACACTCTCTGCTGAAGACCTGGGAAGAGCTGCGTGCACAGTCCCCAGATTTTGCTTGTCGCGCTGATACTGTTCTGCTGGTTTCTGTCCACTGGTGACTTCTTCCAGTGTAGATCTCAATTCCTAGCTTAATTAATGGGTGGAGATGTGCATGTGTGTGTTGGTATAAGTGTTTGTATGCGCATTGGTGTGGGGAGAGGAGAGGAGGCAGCAAAAGAAGTCAGCAAAAGCCCTTCTGGTTTTCCTCTGCATGCTTAATAAAGAAGTTATAAGAGGGCATGTTCCCAATTTTTTTTTAACTTTATAGATCACCTCCAGTAGACAGATTGTCTCGTGGACCACTTCCCCTCCCCTTGGCGATCAAATAACATTCCTGTGGTGACTGCAGCAGTTGCTTACATGGAAAAATAACATTAGGAAAGTATTTAATGTATTTTTAGCTGTCTTTAAATGCATTTTAGCAGCTGGAAATGAGGGGAGTTAGTAGCACATGACCTGCAAGCTCTCCATAGACCACCACCAAGTCCATAGAGCAAGTGTGCAGAGAGTCACTGCTGGCAGAGAGACCCTTTAACTGGGAAACGTTGGATAGGGTGGTCACCTCTAACCTGGGGTGGTCACAGGAGGTCAGGCAGAAAGGATAACCTCGATTTTAGTGGGATATAAATGATAATGGCATGATAAACAACTAGTGTGATTTCAGGTCCTTGTTTTCGCTGATCTGAGTTTTGGGAGATTTTATGAAACATTGTTTTGATGTGTTTCAAAATACCTGGGACTTTTTTTGAAAAGCTGGAGAAGATTTTAGTATCTTGGAGTGGCAAAATATTACAACTGTAGAGATTAGTGAATAGAGTGCAGCTGAGAGAGACAATAAGCTAATAAATACCACTTATTCCATCACTCCGCGCATCAGGAAAATCCTGAAATCCTTGTGAAGTGCAAACATCTTGTCAAACATTAGTGGCGGCTTTCCCTGAGGGAAGACTTTCCCGGAGCCAAGGGCTCACTCACTCCTGTAACTGGCCGGTTGGTGAACCAGTGACATCCTCCCTGGACTGTCATCCTTGGCCCTGCCCTGCTCCCAGTGTGGGGTCACCCTGACATCGCCACCCCCCTGCTCCCCCGCCCCAGCCTACAGCAAGTACATTTGTATTTCTGGGAAGAATATACTCAGCAGATGGAAGTTTAGCACTATTTTTACCATTGTTGGTACAGTGAATGTAGAGAGCATGATAATTGATTATCTGGGACAACAGAAATGCACAGGAACTAGAATTTCAAGGATTAGGGTTTCCCTAAGGATTTCCTTCAAGTTTCAGTGAAAGCAGAGATAACCTTTGTGGTGGAAACGGAAACACGGCTTTCAGTTCCCATCTGCGGCCAGCCTCCGGAGACAATAGCATTAAGGGTGATGTGAACTGCCTCTGTTCATCGCCACGGGATGGGAGCCTCGACACAGTTAACTGTGCTTCTATAGCAATGCTATTCAACTTCTCGCAGCTTTTTTTTTGTCTTACCAGAGAGGTTCAACTAATGCCTGCAATTAATGTGTCTGGGGGTAACGGTCCTGTGTTTCATCCGCTTTAAAGGACATTTATGGAAATTAGGTGGCAATTTTATCCCAAGTAAGCAGGCTAATTCTGTCACTCTGCATTACTGAAGTGGCCGTTGCTCACAGAAAATAGACGTTAGCTGTTTTCAGTTAAGTGGCATTAAACTTTTGTGGACTGAGCAGTAGGATTTCATTGCAAGTGCATTGTCTCATTTTAGTGGAAGCTGTGCAGTAACAAGTTCCATCTTAATAAATTATTCTGTTCAACCTGCCTTGTGACTTATACTATCATAAGATCCTGCCCTTAATATTAAAATGTAAGCACAGATTTCCTCTCCCGAGGCCAAGGCTGCATGAAAAGACTTACACTGAAGCTCTGTCTGGATCAAGATAATTTTTCTCTGAGAGTAAGGAGAAAGAAGTGTTCATGCACTTCAGAGAGGAGGAAATTCTGCTGTAGATTGTTCTTCCTTCGTCTTGTTAAAAAAAGGAATCTTGACTTAATATATAGCCTGTTTTCAAACTATTGGCATCTTTCACAAATATAGGCTGGCTGGCTTAAGAACAAATAGCACAGTTTGTGTAGCCAAAGATAGTTGTCATCATGCACTTATTAATGAGTACACATATCTCTGAACATCAAATGCTGTGCTATTTTAAGAGAGGTCCTTTCAGATCCTGTTTTCTGTTCTTTTTAAATTTTTTTTCCTTACCCTCCTGCCATTTTCCTTCAAAGCTCAGTGGTAGAAAGCAGAGAGGAAGGGGACCTGGGAAGGAAATGGTCTCATCTGTCCAGCTTCCCCACATCAGGAGCTACTCTGTGCATGTCATTCCTGACAGATGTTTGCCTAATCTGCTCTTAAAAAACTCTGGTGACAGGGCTTTGACAGTCTCCTTAGGCAATATGCTCCAGCTCTTTGCTGTACCTGTCATTAAGAAGGGTTTCCTGATATCTAACCTGCAATTAAAGGCCACAATTTCCCGTGCAACCCGTCATCAGGCTGACCTTACAGCCAAGCCAGCTCCACCAAGTCGACTGCAGTTTCTTCACTAGATCTTCCTTACCAGCACTTCTCCTTGGTTAACACACTCTCTTCTGCCAGGAGTAGCCGGGGCAGTGTGCGTCCAGCCCGGCATCCCGCGGGCCAGCGACGGGCAGGTTTCCCTCTCGGATCCCATGCAGCTGACGGGAAGGCGGCTGCCTGCCAGTAGAGGCTATTGAATTAGGACATTCAGTAAATCCCAGGAGAGGCACTGCCACAGTGAAGTTGCAGCAGTTTTGCACTGATAAAACTAGCAGCACTCACCATGGTCCCAGGGCTCAGAACAGGAGCTGGAGCCTTTTTTGTCTTGGAACAAAATGAGCTGTGAGAGCAGTTGTACCATATACTGCATATATACAATCAATTGCATCTAGTATTTTGGACATACAGTTTTTGATGCAAGCATTTCTATAATGATTTTAGCAGTTTAAAAAGATTTTAAAAAGATCAGAGAGATCACAGGTTTGGCTTGGGTTTTTTTCAGTTGCTTCCTTTTGAACAATAGCAGGCGAAATACATCCCATGGCAGCCAGGGATGGAGACGCTGTAGGTGCCAGCCTCCTGTGAGTGAGATCGAGATGCTGGGGAGCTAAGGCGATCACTTACTGGTGTGCAGCAGCGACTGAGAGCGAGTCAGTGTAGATACGGGCATATAACAATATTACCATGGCAAGATAAACTCTGAGCCACTTTGTAATAGGCTTAGAACTGTGCTCAACATTGTGTTTCCCTCTGCAAGTTATTTAAAACTATAAGATGGTGGTAATGAATTAGTGTAAAGCAACTGGAGAATTAACCCTGGCTGCTGAGAACAGGTATTTTTTACAATGGAAACCAGCTAGCTATACTAGGTATACTCTTGCTGCCAGAATGAATTATATCAGTATGTCGCTGAACTGGTTTTGAGACTAGGAAATTTTGGTGATAACCAAGGTTAAATAAAATGAGGTTTGGATCAGTAGGAGAGGGGACATGTTGCCATCAAGCAGGGGTGAATAACTGTTGTGTAACTGGCAATTTTGGTAAGCAGATCAAGGTCAGTGGAGTTTGTCTCTATATTTTGATACATGCACTACAAACACTCTGATATCCATTTCATTTTACAAGGTGTGTGCGTGCACCAAGATAAAGCTCCAAAGGGTCACTGGCAGGTTACAATGTGCCAGCCGTCATGTGCACAATGTCTAGAATAGTGCCAAGATAGAATTTCAGGAGTCTGGGGGCACCGATAGCATTCCAAGCCCTACATAACACCTGTGCCCAATGCAACATCTCACTAGGTCTCTGTCACTGAGCATCCCGTTGGCACCTGTGATCCTGAGCTGACAGGTCCATTCCCATTGTGCTAGGCATTTTTAAGACATTTGTCCCCTGGTTGTCTTCTAGATGACCTGGAAGAGCTTCAGTGGGTTGCCCATATTCTTCCATGGAGAAGAGGAAAGGACAAAGTTTGTTTTCAAAATGAAAATTGGTTTTGTTTTTTTTTTTTACAAAACACGGTCGAATTTGGACTTTGTATTCCACTCAGCATGGGAGGTAGATTTATTGTGTGAGAGAGGTTTCAGTTTCAAACTAATAATTAGAAGAATACATTTAAACCTATGTCAATATAAAAGTGATTTCAGGTGCTCAGGAATGCTCTGCCTCTTCCTTGTGGTTTGAAGGAAAAATTCTAAACATTTTCCACCCTGCAGCCATTGAGGGCAGTGAAAGAAAATACCTATAAGCTGCTAGGAAACGTACAGAATAAACTCATTTCCCACTTCCCGCTTTGTGTAATAATCAATTGTAGGTATGACTCAAAACATACTTTTGGACAAACTTTGCACTTTTAAAAATGGTATTTTCTGTCGGGCAGGGTTTGTTCATTCCCCAGGGCCAGCATGCAGACACCCAGGCTGAAGCCCACTGGAGTCAACAGGCTTTCCATGAGGTGCAGCACCCTCCTGTTCTCCTGAAAATCCCTGCTGCTGTTAACCCACAGCTCCCCTTTCCCACCCCATCTCCCTGGGGAGAGGCAGAAGCCTATTTGAAGGCAAACAAGCCGTAGAGCCTACAAGGTGTAAATATCTTTCATAAACGCCAACGCTGAAAAAGCCTGGGCACCAGGAGTGTGACACACGACGACAGGCAGTTCACGCCGCGCGAGGGGAGAGCGATACGCCAGCGCTGATGCCGCCGGGATGTGTGTGCATTGCACACGGGCACCCCTGGGCCCCCCTACCCGGGGAGGCGGGGGGGGCAGGGCGGCTGGAGGGATGGGGAGCGGGGCTACCTGCTCCTCGCCCAGCCGCCCCTGCCCGCTCCCCTCACCCAGCTCCAGTCGCCCCCCCACCCCCCCCGCCCCTCCTCCTCTCCCCGGCTTCTTTGGGCAGGGGCTGATTTAAATAGGTTGGCAGGGAGCCAGGAGCTCATCATTTTAATGCAGTGTAAAATGGAATGTGCATAATTATATGCAAGCCATATGTGAGGGAGACAGCTCAGCTGTGAATTTCAGGAGGCTGCAAGAGGGAGAGAGCGAACAGTCAGGGATCAGATGAGATGGAGCGGAACGGAGTGCAAGTGTCACTCAAATGAACAGTGTAATGAGTGTATTGCTGACACTCCTCCTTTCACCTGCTTCTCCCTTTTGCTTTAGCTCAAAAGCAGAAAATGCTATAGATGAGAAGGGAAAAATACTATATGCAAGCAGGACTGCTAATGGGCTCTGGTAATGTCTCCATTTAAACTTCAGCTTTCTTAATTAACAGCGTAGTTCCAAGTAACCGGTAACTTCTAATGCATTTTTGTCATTAAATATTTTGACCGCATTTGACTGAAGGATCATTGTTCTGGCTAGATGATTGCTCCTTTCAAAGCTTCACTTAAACATGGAGGGGGAATCCATTTATCTGTAATAATATTACATGTAAATTATGAGTATGAAAACTTATTTATTTTTTTTGGCCTTGCTGTTAAACTGAAAATACAAATACATTATCTAGGCATTGCTTAAGCATGTCAAAAAGTTTAAACAAGTACGTATGTGATGTAATCCTGAAAAATGCAATGGAGTAAATTGAAACCCTGAGTTACTCACAGTTTCCAGCTCAAATATTTCATTTTGGGTTTGTCTTTTGTTGTTCTAATTATTACACCACAATGAATTTGCATGTTCAACCTAAGCTATGTAAGAAAACAGCATCCCAAGTTCTCATATCTAAAGGTGTACTGCGTATTTAAAGAAACTTTTTAATAATGTTGTATTTTGGGATTCCCGTCTGTTTTAATGATCTGAGCTGTTATGCTTTTAGCTATTTTTTTTTCCTTCCATTATTTGTAAGTCCCTAAATAGGCCATTATATTTCCCTTCAGGCTAGAGATGAAGATGGACATGCTGAAAATTTTCCCCAGCAGCACTATGCTAAGGAAACTCCAAGACTTGCCTTCAAGAATAACTGCGAACTACTTGTAAGAATAACATACTTACAACAAGTCTAGATTGTTACTTTAGCACAGTGAAAACCGTTTTTTTTTTGAAAGGCTTTTGTTCATTATGACATACATTATGAAATATGATAGGTTTTTTTTTTCCTGTTTAGCGTTCTAATGCTAGTTCTGCTATCCGTGAACGATTTAAGATCTCAAATTGCTTGAAAAATCTCTTATATTTGATGACAGCACGTGAATGGCCTTGTCGTACTACCTTGTCTCGCACGGTAAATCAGGGAGAGCCATGCAAGCAGCAGCTGGTGATGCACGAAAAGCCCCCCCCAGTCCCCAGCCCCCTGCCCTGAGGCTCCCCAAAACTCACTCTCCCATCCACCTTTTAGCTCTGCCTTGTTTTCGGGCAGCAGTGCCGTGTTTTGTTCTGCTGCCACACAGTGCTCCCTTTAGAGCTTGCCTGTTCCTCCCCTTCCTAGCTGCATGCAGGCGGGAGAATCCTTTCCTCTCCTCTCCACTCCTCTCCTCTGCTGCGGGGAAAGAGCAAAAGCCAGGAAAGCACGTCTAGGGAGCCTGGAGTGTTTACAGGCCGTAAGAGAGATGATATCAGCTGTGAAAGGATCTCTGTTCCAAGGCAGGGTTAATTTGCTGTTCATTTTAGCATTTGCAGCTAGGCAAGATTAAAAGCAAGCAGGAATGCCTATTATATTTCTATTAAATGAATCTGTTGGGACCTAATGTTCTTGATTAGCTTGCGAAAATGAGTGCTCCATGATGAGTTTTTCTGTTTGCCTAAAGTAAACAGAGAATGAATTGTAATACATTTAAGAGAGATTCATGCATGGCTTTCAAAAAAGGGAGTTTTAGATGAATTGGCAGATCTCTCCCTTGCATTCGCCTTTCTTCTCAGCCGTACTTAAGTAAAATGTATCATTTGGCTAAATGGAAATGTTTGTGGAGAGTCAGAACACGGGGTTATGTTTTGAAACAGCAGCACTTTTTTTTCTCATAACGATAGAAGAGGCGGACAGTGGTGGAGGAGCAAGCTGTTTCCTCTGCATTAAAACCTGTGTCTGCCTCCCCTGCAGAGGATGCTAATCTTGGTGTCCCAGGTGCAACATCCAGCAAAGTCGAGCCGATGAGCCGACGTAACCCAGTGCTGAAGCCGGCCCCCACATTCAGGCAGTTGATCAGAGAAGCCCAGACTGGAGGGCAGCAGCCCAAGGGTGCTGGCCAGTCCCTGCTCCCAGCACTGGCCAGAGCATAGAGCATCTTGGCCACACCTGCACTAATGGGCCCACAGGCTTTCCTACTCCCCAGGCATCCCCTGTGCCGAGCCAACCCTTGGTTAGGCAATAACAATGCTTTTTAGAGCCACAGGTGTCACTCAGAAAGGTCAGTTTGTTCCCAATATAATTGTCCCCAGCCAAAAGCAACATGACCCATAAGACCTGATCTTGCTTCCTCTTAAACACCTTGCAAAGCTCCTCTTGGTTTTGGGGGCAGCAGGGTTATGTCCTAAGGGGAGGAAACTAGACAAACACAAAAAGCGATTCCCCTGTGCAGTCACAATTCTTGTGCCAAATAAGTGAAACCGTTTCTTCAAGGCCATGCTTAATTACTGTGCCGCTGGTCACATCAGGCCTGGCAAGCTACCACAGCACACCAAGATGCCCCCGAAGTCATTAGGGCTTCTTGGTGTTGGAAGAGTGCAGGACTAGAGTTGGAAGAGAACACAATATAAAATAAGTTATATATTACTTTAATTGAAAATCTGCTTTATTTTTAGTGCAAGCAATCAGCAAACCAATTAACCCCCTTTGTGCTATTACCATAAAACATTCTTTTAATGCCCACTTAATTATTCCTCTATTAATATGCATTATAAGTTTTTGCTTAATTATATCATTCCTGTACCTGGCAAAAGCTCAAGTCATCCAAGTTAGTCTTTCATGTGCTTTTTTGGACAAGTTTCAGTTCTTGTTTAAGGAAGTAATAAAAGCAATTTGTCATAGTTTTATTTTTCCTGTGCTGTTGGAAACAAAATTGGCAGGGCTGTAATCTGTACTCAATTTGTATGTGGAAAAAAAAAGTAGACAAATAATTAATATGTACCTCTGCTATCTTTAAAGATGTATTTTAGGAACTTTCAGTGAAAATATGATGTTGAGCCTAGGCTTTGGTGGTAGTGGTGGGACTAGTGTTATTTGTCAAAGATGCCGTGTGTTTCACAGAGAGGTAGTGGTTTTCCTTCTATATTTCTGCTTTTTGGGAAACGATGCTATATTAAAGTGTACTTGAAAGTAGAGTGAATTTCACAGAAACTGGCCATAAAGACAGCATCTTTCTTCTAAAGGCTAGTCAGTATTCCTACAGTTGTGCTAGGAATTGTCTCCTTGGGAGGAGGGCGGAATATGAAAGAAAGGAGTGGGGACAGCTGCTTCCTCTAAAAAAATCTTATCCCAATGGTAAAAACTTACCCAGAGTGTAACAGTGCAAGTCAGATGCTGGCTGAGTGAAAAGCTTAGATTTTTAAATGAAAGAGAAACTGAAACTTGTTTATGCTTTCGAGAATTGGGAAATCCTTGGAGTTTTCTCAGTGCAGTTGAGAGTAAGTACTGTAATAGCCTGTCAGGTGAAATTGGAAGCTTCGGCTCAGAAGTGCTTTCTTTGCTTTAGGGTTCAGCTGCCATTTTTCAGCGAGGTTTGTTCCGACAAGTGCAGGCTCCTCTGTTTGGGAAATGCTGGTGCTGGGAGGGTGCTGCCAGGCAGGACCCAGGGGCTGGGGCACTGCTGCTGGCGCTGTGTGCCAGGGCTCTCCCGCAAGAGCCAGCTACACCAGCTGAATCTTAACATCGCAGGTCACAGGCACACACGGCAAGCTTTAACTCCTCACTACTTGGAGAGACTTGAAGGTGTAGTGACAGAGTATTACAAATGGTGTGCTGTCTTCATTGCGTAGTCCTCAGAAGAGGAGATAATTTGGGTGGTGAGCTACCACTCAGCTGTTGGGGGGGAGGGGGGCAAGGGCGAGCTTGACAGGAATTAGGAGGAGGAAAGAGGTATAATTTAGGCAAAAGAAACCCCTGAAGTGCTTTCAGTAGTTCTACACGTTAAGGAAAGCAGTGCCAATTAAACATTTTGATTGGTATAGAAAGCTGTTGTGCAGTTACAGGATTAGGTTAGGGTATTCGTTTCCCACACTAAATCCTGATACGTTTTATCGTGCCGTTTGTTGTTGAGCACAGAAAGTGAAGTGGTTAAGATGCTCTAGTCGATGAGGACATCAAAATTTCCTTGTGAACTTTTCAGTAATTTTGAGAATCATGTTTTCTTAAGTTTAGCTACCCATGATAGATACTGGGAACTACATAAAAGAAATTTATTTTTAAAGAGCCCCGCCAGCATGCTGTCTTGGCCAACTATCCACTCTTCTCCCATAGGCACTGCCTCAGGATTTTAATTTCTTATTCCATAAGTGGCTGGAAGCTTTTCTTTCAGGCACATCTGTTTCCAGAAGGAAAAGGCAGAATTTAGTCTTCTGGAAGCTGATTGTCGAGGAGAGGTACAGGCCAGCTAATAGTGGATATGGCGAGAGAGATGGGATTAACTGTGGAGAAAGGGTAGGCTGGAGTGAAAAGGCCAGTGAGAAGCCCTCAGCCCCGGCTCTAGCTGACTGAAATTCCTGAGCCATTGCCTAGAGAAAAAAAAAAATCCATCTGGCACGTACCCAGGTTAGTCAGGGTAGGAAGAGCCATGCTTGCATGCCTTTTAACAAAAGTGGGAAAGAAAAACCAACAGTTCATCCTTCCCCCTTCCCAGTTACCCAGAATATTGAGTCAAGGTTTCAGATTGGCATGCTGCTGTATGAGCAAAGGATGGTTTGACGGGTTAAGGAAATTAAACGCCAGGTTGCTTTCCAGACCATTTGTTTATGGTGATGATCTGGGTGCCACCCACCGCTATGGGATTATATGTAAAGCAAACAAATAACCAAACAAAACATAAATACCCTGGGAAAAAGAAAATAATTTCCAGCCCCACACCCAGCTGTGATCCATGGTTTTCCTGCAGTAAAATCATGATCTTTTTCTCTTTGAAATCAAAAGGTCTGCTCCTAGTAGTTCTGCTCTGGGAGGATAAATTTGTGAGTCCAGTATGCGATGATTTATATAAGATAGTCCTGGTGCTTGGAAGCTGTTATGTAAAAGACACAAAATAAAACATGTTTGTTATTTGATTTAATGCAAACTCACCTGTGGCCAGTTATCTTTAATTACTAACAAAAGGAGGCAGAGGAAGCTCTGAAAACACATCTACAACTGAAATGCAAATGTTCTACGGGCAAAAGGCATTTGGGGAGGCTATGGCAAGGCTGAGAGGAGCCAGAACTACAGCTAATGTTTGCTTGAAGTCATCTTGCTTTGCTCTGCTGTTCCAGCACTAGAGGCAGGGTCATGAGGGATGGCACATGGCGGGCATCTGGACAGGACCGCAAGGATGCAGGCAGGTTAACCTCAGTGTTACGGTACGGGAATGCGGAAAAGATTTCATACGTACAAGACTGATTTTAAAAAGCACTGAGAGTATTTGTGTTCAGATGAGGCCTGTAGGTTTTGTAGTCATAGTCAGGTTAAATGTAAATGTGCATGTTGGTATCCTTTGGAGGCCATAAGATTTTTGGTTTCAGAAAGTGAGGTCTGAATTCTTTTTTTTAAGGTACCTGATCTGTTTCCTGTGCCTCAGTCTCAAGCAAAACCGCTCCCTGATAGTGTTTCAGCATTAAAAGAAAATACCTCTCAGTCCATTTTTAATCACAGTGCCTTCAAAGGAGGACTGAATTAGGGGGAGACAGCTTTGCTCATCCCCTCTCTTGCCTTTCCACCCTTTTTGTCTCCCATGCTACCTCCTTATTTTTAGCAGAGAGGGGAGAGAGAAAGCAAAGGCTCTTCCCCTTGTAGCTCTCCCTGGTTCTTCCTTCACCCTGTTGGGTACAAACTGGCAGAGGGAGAGGGAGAGTGCTTCCTTCATCCTGGCCCAGGCTTTAGGATGCACAGAGCTTTTGGCCAGAAAGCTGGAGCGGCACGGCCACCCAGCAACTCCGAGGGATGCCAGGCCACATCTTGCCTTTAAGGTACAACCTTGCAGTCAGGAGGTGATTTTGCCACCCTGGAGAGGCAGAAAGGGAGAGGACGATAAGACCTACGACACCCTGTGGAGCTCCAGGTTGTAGAGCTACGGCTACCAAGCCTGCTAAGAGTTAAAACCTCTACAGCGGTGCCTACCAGTGTTTCAGCATCACGACATTTGCTGCATCTCACCACTGGTGCTATTTCTTGGTGGCTTACCAATGGATTTCATCAGTTTCTTGCTCAGTGTGCCACCGCAGTCTGAGAGCAACTGGTACTGCTTCATCAGCTGCATCGTGGTGTACGCAGTGATTCGAGCAAAGGGCTGTGGCAAAACCCATAACAGCTAACAGAGAGCCCGCTGTTGGTTTCAGGGACTTTGGATCAGGCACAGAGAGTTGTCAGAATGGCAGTTACGGCTCTGGAACAAAAATACTGAGAAAAGCAGTTGTAGCTTTGAATTGATACTGATATTCTTAAAACCTCAGTAATTTTGGCCACATGAAATTCAAACTTTTTTGTGACTGAAGTAACAGTGAGGCTTAGGTGATATTGTAGACGAATTGCCTGTAACGTTTCATTTTCAAAAACTAAATTGTTCACGAGTTACAGCAGAATATTTTTAAAAGAACCTCCTCAAAACCCCACCAAAAAACTTGCATTCTGTTTCTTTTCAAGCAAGGGCAACAAACCAGGCAAAATTACTGTAGAGTTTTTCTGGTCCTTAATTGCTGCCAGGCTGAGTGAAGGGCTGTATGGCGTTCACCTTATGCATGCTCCTAAAGACTGTTGAAGTCCACAGGCACTGGGTAAACATGCTGAAAAAAGGCAGTGCTGAACCTACGGGTAGATTTGCAGCCCCGGGGAGAGAGGGGAGCCCTGACGCCTGGCTGCAGCTGACCCTCCCTGCCTGCTGCCTGCCTGTGCGGGTAGGCACCACGGGGCGCTGGCTGCCTCGGCCGCTGCACCCTGATAGGCATCTCGTTGGGATAATGCAGGACCAAATACAGAGCTGCAGCCTGCCAGCCGCCCCGCGATATGCTGTCCCCAGGAAATGATAGGCTCTATGCCTGTCTACACGGATCTGTTTACTGTTTTAGAACAAATGCAGCCACTGTCTTGCCCGGCACACGGGCTGTGTCCTTGTCCTTCTTTTTAATTCATACGGTTTTCTACCCTGTAATGGAAGCGAATGCTGTTGCTCGCATTTATGTCAGCTTGAGCTGGACCTGGGAGGTTTGGGTCCTGCTCCTGGGGCTGCAGCAGACCTTCTCAGGGGTCCTGAGAGATTTCCTCAGTCTTTCAAGCCTTTTGTTCCCCTTCCTCCATTCTGCACCACCAACCTTCTAAAGAAATATGCTTTTGAGTATATGAGTCTTGACTCATACCATGCTCAGGACTCCACAATCTTTGATCCAAAGCCCAGTGAAATCAATAGGATCCTTCCCATTAATTGTAAAGTGGGCTCTGAATGACACACTGTATTCTGTAGACAGGAAGAGATGAACAACTGCTTTGGGACGTCTTGCCCCTCTCTGACCAAGAAGTGCTGTAGGCCATTTAACAGCTGATGTGAAGTGTAGAAAGCATGATCTTGATTAATAATATTTAAGTTGAAGGCTGTAATCAGAGACCAGCTGTAGGAACTTACAGAAAATACAACCCTGTCATAGCAAGTTTGAGACAGCAGCCCTACTGGAAATAAGACCCAAACCTCACTCCTTTTATACTTGGGGTGAATGAGTGACCATGACCTACAGCATTAAGGAGGGCGAGGGGTTCCCCATGCCTCCTGCAGAGGTGGGCAGGGGAATGCCATAAACCCTTGAGAGCAAGCAAGGAGTGTAAGTCTCTGGAAGTTCCCAGTGACATGTAAAATACAAGGTATAAAATCCCCAGGAGCATGGGAAGCAGGGAGAAAGAAGGGAAGGAGATGGGAATAAAAGAAGCAAAGCTCTCCCATGGCCAGGGATGCAGCTTCCCACACAAGCAGGCTGGTACCCTCAGTAGCTCTACACAATCCCCACCCTTTCAGTTCAGTGGAACGAATTAAGGAATATGATTCAGGGAGCTCAAGAGACGGAGTAAAAGGTGTGAGAGTGAGAAGGGTGGCCAGCATGGGAAGGTGGGCAATGGGGACAGGGCAGATGTGGGAAGGACCACAGCTACCGATGTGGGTGTTTGGCCTCTGAGAGCCAAGAGCAAGTCATATCCCCTTTCCCACAGCACTTGCCTTGGGCATGCTAGAAATAGCAAGCAACTTCACCCCAGTGTCTCTAGTTTAGCGTTTTCCTTCATACCAATACAGGAGCATTATTTTAGGATGTGACACTTGACACTTTGTGAGCAGAAGCCTGCCTTTCCTCAGAAGGAGGCATGTTTTCTAATTTTTAACATCACTGTTGTTATTATTGTTATTATTTCAAATGAGAGGCAAAATGCATTTTTAAAAAAGGAAAATAATTAAAATTCCATTACAGCTTCAATCCTGTCATCTTCCTTCCCAGAACAAGCATTAAAATTTTTATTAATAAATGTGCAATTACTGGTGACCTCTGAATAATTTCTGCAACCTTAATTTCTCCTCACTGCAATACTGTGCTGTATTACTCTATTTTTACTCTTTGCTTTCCTCATTTGTTGTGTTTACTGAAGTTATTATTTTCGAATTAAACATGTTCTCATTGAAAAATTGCTTTTTCAAAAATGATTTGAAAAAAACACCAATCTTTTTACTGAGTGAAAATTTAAACAAGTAAAAAGTTAAGAAACTGTTAGCTGAAAATGCATTTTTAGCAGGCTACTTCTTAATAATGGTTCAATAAATTTTAAAGAAGCCTGAAAAAAATCGTCAGCCATCCCCCCTGCCCCTCCAACCTCTGTAAAACTGGGGGGAAATAAAAGCAACTTTGTATCCCTTGGAAAGAAAACCAGTTGTGAATTGTGGTTTGCTTTATGAAACTGGCATTCATAACCAATTTAAATAAAATTCAGACAGTTTTTATAGAACATTAAAGAATAAAGATATGCCTTGTTCCAAAGGAAGTGAAGTGCGGTGAAATAAAATTCATCCGATTTCCTTCCACATAAATTGGAAATAAAATTTCCAGAGTCATCACCCAGAGCTATAAATATTTTCTCTTTGGGGTCTGTGCAGGAGATGCAGATGACTCAGTAGGGCCCGTGGGGCACCCTGGCAGCTACCTGGGAGGAGCATCCCTCGCACCGCACCGCGCCACAGCTGCACCTGCGGCACGGGGCCAGGCCATAAAGCCGGCATTTGTCCCTCGGTGCTCGAGTCCTTGTGCAGCCCAGACCCTGGCGCTCGCTCGTGCAGGCTGTTCAGGAGAACGGGTTTTGTCAGGTCTGGAAAGGTGCCTACGTAGACCAATGTGACTTTCTATAGCGGTGCTGTCGGCTTATGCCTCATCTTGCTGCATGCCTTGTACTCCTCCCCGTTAAAAAGGAGTTTGAAGGCTTTGCCCACCTTAAGAGCCAATATAGGGCAGTAAGAGAGCTGGATTTTGAAAATCAGGAGCCCATGCTCTTTTTATTTCTCAGAGTTAAGATCGAGCCCGTGGGAAGGAGGGTTGGGAAGAGCCTGGCCCACCATTCAGCTGGCCTGAAGGGAGGCTTGGGGGTGCGCTGGAATACTAAGCTTGTGGCCCCCTCTCTTTGGGAATCCCTAGGATTGTGCAGGGCTTCCAGGAATGATGTTCCAAGAGGGCAGATTAATACCACAGTTATCTGAAGGCACACTGAAGATCTGTCCGCAAGGACCATGTATCTCACTGCTCACTGCTGTCTGCAGCAGACACCTTTTTTACATTTCAGCAGTGACGTGTATTACATTGCTTTCAGAATGGGAAAAAAAAAACCCAAAATATAAATCCTGAATTTTATTATAGAAGTTAATACCAATAATTACTTAAAATCTAATGAATTTCAGTTCTCACTTAATTGCTTTTGAGTAGTTCACTTAACTTATTAAAAAGAAGCAAGGACATATTCATTTAATGAGCAGCAGCAGCCTTGGCCTAGCATCTGCCTACATTCTCTTTTCAATTAATCAATTATAGTCCAATGGTGTGTAATTACACATTAAGAAAGTTATTGGATATCGCAGCACGGCTGTCCCAGGGGGCTCATGAATACACTAATATAACACACCTGTAATGACCTGTTCTCAGATCTGCAAATTGCTCCCATTTCTCTCTCTCTCTCATTGCTAAATGAAGATGAGAGCAATTACCATTAACTTTTTGAGTCACATCTAGTCAATGAGAGAGAAAAAAGATCCCTACCAGCATTCATAATAAATCTGCCTGTTGGTGCTGAGTATTTTAACTGCACCAGGCATCAAGCTGGAAGGCTGTAAACGCACATCGGGATCACACAGGCTTGTGGGGATCCTGGGGCTGGTCTGGCCCGAGCACACACTTCACCTGCAGGTGAGAGAAGCAGACAAGCAGGAAGACCTCATAAGATCACATCTAGGCGTGAATTGCTTGGCTTGGTTCGAATCAAACCAAAGTCTGGAACTGATCCCTATGCAGTGGCTCTAAGGCTTCGCATAGCAACTAAGCCGTGTCGCTGTTATGTTGAGGGGGTTTTTTTGAACACTAGAAAGAACAAAATTTACTATGTAATGGCAGAAAGGCTTTGGTTGTGCGAGAGGCTGCAGTCACCAATGCTTTCTTATTAATGCATAGCAAATGAAACCAAGGAGAGACTCTTGATCTGCATAATGAAGTCTGACAGATTCTAAATTGGTGATTTAGTCAACTAAAGGGTCCAAAAATGCTCCATGGAAGTGAGCTTTTGATGGCTCCATAAGTTAAACAGGGGATGATATCTGTCAACATCTTTATAAATGTTGTCTTGCAGAGTCTGATATCGATGTGCTGTTGTTTCTCTCTCTGGGAAGAAGTGTCTGTTTCCTTACCCGAGTTTTCTTGTTCATGCTTTCATTTGCAGACAGGAGTCTTTCAGGTGGGTGTACGTGCAGATCAACATGCAGCAACATCTTGAGTGCAGCTATTCTTTACAAGCAGGGTCCGTTTTGCTCGTAGTAATATGAATTATTTCCATGCTGTACGCCTTGCACCACACTAGCATCAATTTTAGTGAAGCCTTCATTATGCTGGAGGTCACTTCACTTTTTAAGGACCACGCATGTCTCCTTGTGCTCGATATGCCACAGGATAACACTCCAGTGACATTCAGGTGGTCAAGTGTTGCACTCACAGTGAGGCAATGGATGTTTCAGTCCGAGCTTCAGCTGGATCCACATTTCACTCTAGTTTTCACCTGTGCCATGTTTCTTCCCATTTCCACAGTACCCTTTGGTTTAGGACACAGTTCCGTTCATATACCCAGCTGTAGCATCTCGGTATTTGACATCTGGGCTGGACATCTCTAGGTCCCATAGTTAATGGAGGAAGGCAAGCACCTCTAGAGTGTGATTTACTCAAAATAATTTGGTGCTTATTTAGGATTGGTTAAACCACCTTTAGATGTGCCTGTATCTATTCATTAACTAGATAAATAACTTTCCATATGACACCTACATTTTTGATAGCTACAGCCATCAGTTGAACTGCGTATTTCTCCATGTGTCTAACTTCAAGCTTGCATGTAGAGCCATTCAATTCAAGCAGAGGGACTGCTTGTATGCTTGAATTTAGGTATCTCCTAATTTTGTGTTTAGATGTCAGGTCTCCGGCTTTGAAATGGGGATGCTGTTACTTAATTGCCTTTGCATGCAATTGGAGATTGAGATTAAAATGTTAGAAGTGCAAAGTGGTGTCTATTATTTAATGTTGTGTTATACTCCAAATAGCAAACAACAGCATCCTTGATATTTGCACAGAAGTTCATTTATTACGAATTAGAATCTAAGACAGAAAACAGGTTCCAGGGTTTAATTTCAGGTATTCAAAAACAATTTGACTGCCCAGGCAATGCATAATAACTGAAGCAAGCAGAGCAGTGAGTGTGGATCTCACAAAGTGATCAAGCTGTGCTTGTATACAGTGTTCTCCAATTCTGCTCAATGCACAGATTTGTTTATGCTCGGGACCAAAAATCAATTCTGTGCTTTTTTTTTTTTTCTTTTTTAGAAATCAGTGCCTGAACAATCAATTAAAAATGTTTTAAGCAGAGAAAGGAACACAATAATAGTCTAGAGTTTTAATATACAATACAATACTCAGTTTTACAGGCTCGTTAAATATCGGGCCTAAAATACCTGTCAGCTAGCTCTTAAGTTGTGTTGGTTTTGTGTATCTGATGGGGGGAGGGTGGTATTTCATTCATGCAAAAATTCGTTTCTTGCTGCAAAAATTCATTTCTAGCTGTATTCTCTGCAAGAGGCTGTAACTCTGCATGTCACTTTCCTAATTGAGCAATAAACTCTGTATTGTACTAATACTTTTTATTATGAGGAATAAACATGCTTCTTCTAGACAGGCAGAGGAATAATTGACCACCAGTGGCCAGTCCTGAATGAATATTACTGCACATGCCACTGAAATTAATATCTCCTTAGCCAAGATGGGAAACAGTCATTTTGTGAGAGATTTTTTTGTGGTTAGGAAGCTAACACACCCGATACATTTCCACTTTCTAGCAGCGTGGGTTCCTGACTGCCCAGGGAAGAAGCACTTGGTGCTCATGTGGTTACTGACCCTCTCTGTGCCTTTGGGATTCAAACAGTAGCTTGATTTGTTAAACACATTAAGTGAAGAGCCAGATTCTGGCTTGAGCCAGGGGTGTCTTTACATCACTCTGACAACAGAAGGCTCAAAAGGTGATGTGCACATAATGTAGTCCCGTGGCCCCTTTCTGCTGCTGGAGTGGTGTGAAGGATAAGAATCTGTCCCAAACACCAGTTTCTGTAATGCCAGGAGGCAGCACTAGGACATTGTGCTGGTGTATTGTGTTACAGCTGGCCCGGCACTGAGTCATAAGGGCTGAAGGATGCTGGAAACTAAAATAACAAAGAGCTAAGAGATTAGCTCAGTAGAGAGAAATGGTAAATGCTTCTCTTATTAGTTATTTCACTTTGATTTAATAAAACTCCGGGACCATATCTCATGTAAATCACCAAATCCTTCACAATCCAGTCTCTTCTTTAAATCGGAAGCACAGAGTGCCCTGGGAAAAGCACGCAGGTTAGACTGCCAGGTGTGCACACACCCGCAGCACATGGTGCCCGTGCCAGAGCACGTGCCCAGGGAGGAACAGCATCCTTGGCAGGAGCACGCACTCCCTTACAGGCACAGGGGTTGCGCAGAGCCTGGAAAATGTATTCGGTCTTATCTTGTGCATACCCTGTGCCTCCCTTTCTGAGAGATTGCACAGGGCTGTGTTGAGCAAGTGCTTTTCTCCACAGC
This sequence comes from Falco cherrug, assembly GCF_023634085.1. Classification (NCBI taxonomy): domain Eukaryota; kingdom Metazoa; phylum Chordata; class Aves; order Falconiformes; family Falconidae; genus Falco; species Falco cherrug. The sequence goes on along the minus strand of NC_073702.1, from coordinate 66,688,346 downwards.
GAGTGTGCTCGGTGTACGGCCACAGGGCTCTGTGCTGTCGTCCTTACCACGCCATGTTCATTTAGTGAGGGGTTATAGCTGATGCCCTTGCACAGTCCAGCAGCCTGGTTTTAGGTCCCTCTTTCTTCCAGCACAAACTAGGGCTGAAAGCCTCCCCGGCAGTGAGGCCTGGATGAGCTCAGGCTGTCCAAAGTTCAAATGAGATTAGCTTGAGGTCACTGTAGTTGGTGAAGGGAAATAGCCAGAGGGCCTGGCTGCTGACATGCTCCCCGCAGAAATGGAGATATTTGTCTGCATTGGTTATCAGACTCCTTCTGTGGGGACCTCACTGAAATCTCAACTGCCCTAAGTCACCACACAGCTGCAATGACAGAAGTGGTGGTTTTTCTCTCCAAAGCTGCCCTGGTGAGATGTGTCCCTTTGGGTGTCCCTGAGCTGCTGTCCCTCTGTGGCCGCATCTGCGCTCAGCCAGGAGGTGGGGGCTGAGCAGACCGCAGTGGCTGCGTGGGTGAGCTGCAGTCTTTTGCTCCCGTACTTGGAAAGCAGTCCGTGCTTGCCTCCGTCGAATTTACTATAATCCCACCGCTGTTTGCCTCCAGCTCAGCTGAGTCAGTGTGAGTGCTGGGAGGAGCCATGATGTAGACGGGTTTGGCCCAGTTTCCGCCCCCCACCCCCCATCCCCCCCAGTGCTTTTAGAAAAACCTGCTGAAAGCAAGTCTGATTAACACAGCGGGGCAAATAGCTCTGCTGTAAAATGCTGAGGATTGCCACTAGCGCAGGTTCACCGTGTGCAGGAGACAAAATGCCTTTTTGAATGTTTGTGGGCTGATGGGCGCTGCAGTTCGTGGTCTCTGTTGGCCGGCTGCAGGTTCCTAGGTGCTGAGCTTGCAAAATCTTGCATGGCGTGGAGAATCTGCCTTTTATTTTCAGAGCACCTTTTTAAGTGGCGGAGTGGGCAGCACATCAGTACCACGGCACACTGCCACAGCAGGAGTGTCGTGGAGGTGCCGCATCCTTGGTATGCAAACCCCGGGTCCTGCACCAAAATCCATCCGGATGAATGCGGGTACTCATGCTGGAGGTACGAGCTGCTGTGGGCATGGGGACCTCTCAGTGCTTGCAGGGTTAGAAAGCTGCAAAGAGGGCAAATCCAAAATAGCTTGGACCGTGTTGATCCCCCAGGAACTCTACGTAGCTCTGTCGTAGAAGAGGCGTTTGGAGAGTGCCTGGATTGCAGTACTTGGAGGGAACCAGAAGCGTTTAGATTTCACGTTGTGTGTTTTCTCACTGCTGCTTGTTTCCTGGGTGGGATTTGCTCCTTCTCATAGCTGTAAACACAGTGCCTGGGTGAGCTCTGGGAGGAGCCTGACTCAAGGCAGGTCACCCTGAATTTGAGACAGATGCTTCATCTGGATATATATACAGTGAAAACCTGGAGATGGAAAAGATCTATTAGTTCCTCCAGCCAGTGCTTCGATTCTAAAGCGTATCTGTAACATGCTGTAGGCTGGGGTGTGGGAAGAGAAAATAGCTCACTTTTCTGTAAATGGAAAAGCAGTGAGTATCGTGATCTGGTCTGAGAGAAACCACTCTGCAGTCTCAACAGTATATGCTCCCTTTTAGACAACCTCACTCTTGAGTGAAGGCACTGGGGGCATTTCAAAGCTGTGCCTGGCACCCCTGCCTGTCAGTGTGATAGAGAGCAAGTGAGAGGAGAAGAGGGAGAAAAGGGCACACACAGACTTTTGGTGTGGACAGGGAAGTGGTTCCAGGTGTTTGTTACATCACATGAACCTTGCGTGGGGAGCATCTTCCTGAGCACGATATACCCTGGAGGGTGGAGGAAATGGTAATGGGTAGAGATGAGGTCAAGGGAGCAAGACTACCTGCAGATGTGGCATCTGAAAAAATCCAGAGACAATGCAACTATTTTTAGCAAAAGTACAAACAGTGATAGATGCCACAGGGCTGCTGTCACTAAAATTTGGCTATAAGCAACATATTCATATTTAAACAAGTCAGCTTTGCACATTGAAATGAGCAAACACTGTCTCTGTGCTTGTTTGTTTGTTGTGCAGAAGCCATCAGCTTTCGCTCCTTATCCCTTCACTGTGGTGGTGATGCGGAGTCATGATGATGGATAGGCTGTCTATCTAGCTTATCTGCAAGGCCACAAAACATTTATATCTTAGATGGCATGATAGGCTGTTCTTGTGCAACAGTGGGAAATAGGAACTTGGGACCGCCTTTGCAAAAGTGTACCATCTCCTGCACAACATTGCCATTCCGGTAAGCTCACTTGGCACAGTTTGTACAGCTAAGCACATCCACTGTGAAACCTAACACTGGGATGTACATGAATAAAATCACACAAAATCAGGAGAGGAGCGAGCTTCAGAGAGGCTTTTGAATGCAGGGGGCAAACCAGCAAGGATGGAGTTCCTGCAGTTTCTCTCCTGCTTAGAGGGGGCCTATGTCACCACTGGTAAAAAGCCTCCAGCTTACACCACCAGCATTATACTTGGCCAATTATCTTATTTAGGTATCTCATATATACTTAGGTCTTGAAAAGGTCAACAGCAGAGCATGGCTGGGCAGGGTTTTTTGAAGCTGCAGGACTGGAAGCTTTGCTTCTAGCATCATTAGAAAATAATTGCTTGTGAATGTCCAGGGATTTGAATCTACATGTTGGAGCTCTGAAAAGGAGGGCAGGAAGGTTTAAAACATTATTGAAACAGCTGCTGCTAACATTACACTTGCTGCAGACGCTGAGCAGGCAGCAAGTGGAGTGCACAGTGGGGGCACGGCTGCTGCACCTTACCTGCCTCAGTACCCTTGCACTGGGACCTGTCTCCTCGGGCTGCTCCTCTTGTGACTGTCCCCAGCACAAACACGGTCCTCCATCCAAGATTCATGCAAGCTGGTGCACGTTTATCAAAAGCTGCAGTAAGGCAGGGATCGTCCCTGTGGCACTCCAGCTGAGCTGTTTTCACCTAAGTATATCTGCTATTCCTGCATTTTATTTTTGTCATTTGTTTTTGATTTTCTGCTCCTTGCAACTTTTTCCTTAGGTCTTTCTTCCCCTTCTGAATATCTCTTCCTCCACTACTATCTTTTCTTTCTTTCAGTTTAACTATCTTCTTCCCCAGGTTCCATGGTAAATCACTTATTTTTTATACCCCCACTTGTTTTCAAAGTTCCTGTAGTCTTTGGCTCCTCGGTGCTGTTAGCTGTAGAAAGTCGCCTTCCCTGAATGTTGTAAGTCCCAGATGTTACTAAATATGATTTTTGCCACCTACAAACCTGCCAGTTACCTGCCGCTGCTCACAGTTTGATTTCTCAGTATGACCAAACTGGGTGTCTTGTGACTCTGAACGCGAGCCCTGAGTTTCTTGCAAGGAAGAATGCCTTGATGCCTGGTATTAGACTAGTCCTTAATGAGGCATCTGTTCGTTCCTCCGCCCTGTTACAGATATTCCCCCTGACCCTGGCCAAGTCACTTTATCTCTCTTTGTCTCTGCTCCCCATTCATAAAATGGGCATAATTGCACTTCTGAAGCTCATGTGGAATTGTGACGATGAATTCTTCCTGCTTGCATTGCCTTTACCTCATCCCTTTTGTCTGCACAATTGTCAGCTGGGATAAAACGCCACCAAATCAGAGTTAGCCATGGTCAGCACAAAGCTTATGCTCCAAGCGGCTGGCCCAGCCACTCGCCATATCCTATAACATTGACAGCGGAGAGTCAGCTTTATTGCCGTTTGCATAGCAGTCTTGTGTGCTTTGAGGAGCTTCCTATGCTATCTGTGAATAGTGAACAGAGACATTTCCAAGGCAGGGTGCTCAGGAGTACACCGTGGTGACTGCAGGACAAAGGGATAAAATGGCTTCCTTTGAGGGCTTGCTTCACAGGGTTGTTCGCAGAAAATGTGGGGCCTTGGAAGTACCAGAAGGAGAGGGAGGGAGGCAAGGCAATTGCTCCATTTGTAAAACCCAGCTCTGGTTTTCATCCCCGTGGTCCATGCTCTTTTCCTCACCCTTCCCACTTTAGTTCTGTGACAATAAAGAAATAAAGAAATGCAAGGTAAAGGCATCCTTAAGGCTGTCATTGTTGCCAAGTAATGTTAATAGCACTTTCTCACATACCTGCTTCTGAACACTAATGTCATTTAATTATTGTGATGTTGCAAATGAAGGTGCCCACACACAAATTCAATATGGATGTAATTATTAGAGGTGGAATGCCAATTAAGCACACACCAAAAGCAAGTGGTGTATTTTTGATTTGTCGCCTGATTTATTATCATTTACCTCAACATGCCTTAGACAGCACTGCCTGAGTCAGGAGCAGAGAAATAGCTCTTTGTACATAAAGCTTGCTCTTAAATCTACACTTCACAAGAAAGCGGTAACTGACATAAAACATTTGTTTTTAAAATACAGCTGGGAATGTTGTTTTGAAGCATTCTCTCCATCTTGGGTAAGGAACACAAGGGAGGTATGACTTTTGGTAGCAGGGTACACATCTCCAAAAGAAAGCAGTGCAGGCAATACCATTCACATACATAACATATGTCAAAAGGCCTTCAGTGAAAATCCACATTATGCAGGGGAGAAAACTCAGCCTGCAGACAGTTTAAATGTGTTGGCCAAGTCAGCTAAGAAGATCTGCAGGCTTGGGCTTCAGTAACTAGGGGCATATTGCCTACCAGATAATTACTGGGGCTTTCAATTTTTAGGTATCTCCTAGCGTTGCATTTTTCAATTCTAGTCAGTCAGCCTTACATTTCGGGGTGAGGAACAGAGTGCTGGTGGAGCATCCTGCCTGGACACATTTATAATGCTCTCCTACTCTACCAACCTCTAAAGAGTCTTCTTTGAATAGTGCACTGCTCACCATGCAAGCAGCTCATTATCCAAGGCATTTCGAGACTAATTTATAGGACATTTGGTTAATTTGCATAAGCCATCCAGTACACAGAACATGTCTCCACAATAATGTAATATGCCAAAATCAGGATTTATGTGAAAACATGAATACTGGAGGGTGGGGGGTGGGGGGATGGGGGGTAGACATGACATTTTTAAGGATCTGTCATTAGCATCAATCTCTAAACGAGTATCTCTGATAAAAAGTCACAGAATCCTGCCTCTCCACCTACTACATGTGAAGCTCCCATATAATTCTTTGCTTAGAATTTTGCTCGTCTTTTTATTAAGATGGGTTTTGATCCTTAAAACAGCCTGGAAATATGAATACTTGGCACTGTTGGCTTTGTCTAAAAAGGAAACAAAATCCCCCAAACTGAATCCAAATCGAGGGCTGCACGTTCGGCTATCGCTGCGAGAAGCCTCGTGTGTCCGCAGCTCTGATTATTACCTTGACACCAGGAACAGGAGGACCTGTAATCCTTGAAACAGCTGACATCTGAAGCGCTGATTCTTCCTGTGCTTTGAGTTAGTCGGTCCTTGATCTCCGTGCCCGGCATGCAAGCCTGGCTTTCACTGAAACCTGACCTCGTGGTCCCTTCTTCTGCAGCCCTGTTTGTCTTCTGCTGTTCAGAAATGCACAGCTTCTGTCCTCAGGACTCTAAATTAGAGTTGCATGGGTCAAAGGAGCAAACAGGAGAATTGTCATTATTGGATCCAATACCTGCCCTTGATTTGGTGGTGGTGGTTTTTTTTTAATAACAACTGCATAATAAAAATGTTGCAGTATGTTTTTTAAGCGAACCTATCCCCTGCAAAGTGACACTGGCTTTCCATGATCTCTAACACATGACTGCTTCACCTACAGGTACAGATGGTTTTGCTCCCTTCCCTTGCAAAGCCAGCCTGGGATTTAAAAGTCAAGTTGGTTTCTTTCTTCTCTCCCTAATGCATCTTCTGCCATTACGAGGCCTCTGAAGAGCACATTAAGTCCATATTTACCCCTGTGCAATCTAATTAACTTTCAGAATAACTGTGCAGGTGTAACTGAGATCTCAGTTTGAAGGCAGCTTTGCTCCACTTATTATAATTGAAGGAACTGTTCAGCCAGCAGCATTTCTATTAGTAGTAATGCTGTTTGAAAAGGAAATAACGTAGTTGGACTCTTGGACTGAATTTGTAGAGATGCCAGCTAGAATTGCATAAGTGAATGCATATTTATTTGCTTACTTGTAAATAGAAGCTAACTTGAGCTGGAAATCACATGTACAATAAATAAGTAATCCTGATGCCATTGCTACAAATTCATTTCCCAGGGCAGAGCTGTGGTTTCAAGAGCCCGTTTCAGGGCTTTATTGTTTTGAAGATTTGAACAGTGTTGGCTGTTTGCTTTGGTGCATCATGTGTAGTTCCAGTTAGGTAAAACCTGCTGGGTGTTTCACAGCTTGTTCAGCTTGAACCAGAAGCAAATCAAGGGAAATAACGTATAGTAGTATAGATAAGTACTCTAGATAAAGATTATTTTTTCTGCTGTTCTAGATTCTGTTACTCCATTACATCTGTTATTCTAGGCTTTGAGATTAGTATTTTCAACTGCAGAAATGCAGGAATTTGTGGGTTCTTTTAATCAAACCGTACTATGGATTAGATGGAACCGACAGCATTAGCTTGAACGTAATGAATATGTTCAACAGGAACGAAACATGCAGTTTTTTGGTTTACTCTTTTCCAATTTGAATTACTTTTTACTATTCTAAGATGTTAGAAGCACATTTTTTTCCTCTGGGGATTTACAGTTTCTCTTAGTGTTTTGATTACTTGTGAATAATTTGATAGAAAACCCCTTACACATGTGCCTGTGATGTACAGCATCTAGCTTAGATTTGGTTTTTGACTGATCCCTAATGGCTGAAGTTACTGTATACAACAAAAAACATTTGTAATGCTGTCAGACGGGAAAAATCTCTCTTCTGCGACTTGACTCGAATTTGTTATGTGTATAGCTCCATGAAGTTCAATAGATGTAAATACAGATTAATTATTTAAAAAGTAATAGGAAGGAATGAGCTTCCAAACATGTAGTGTTTAATTATTTAAAACCTGTAATGGAATTTCAACCCTTGCGCATACTTCACATCTCTCGTTGTGCTTGGACAAGTGCCTGAGGTCAACTGGCATGTCCCCACCTCCCAGTCATCTTCCCTCGATATCACAGAGTGATAAATGTGCCTGATAGATGTGAAGAACAGTCAATATTGTCAGTCATGTCTACTAGTAAATATGCTATACTTCGTCTTCCTTTCCCGCATTACTATATTGCATCCTGCAATAAGCCATTCCATGTAACAATTCATGCAACAAGATGTGTACAAGCGCGTAAGTTGTGCATGTCTGTATCTCGCCACAGAGGACCAAATCCTAAGGTCAGGGCTTGGGCAAAGCCCCTTGTGATTCCTGATCCCACAGAGTGGAAAGAACCCCGTAGTAATGGTGCACTTTGGTCATTTGATGGTGGTGGTTCAAGGCACCCGCTGTATGTGGCTGATTGTACTGGATGTTGTGCACACATGTAGGACAACCTGATTCCCATTTCAAAAAACGTATGCTCCGAGTAGGCTACTCAGGTAGGGGGAAGCCTCCTCCCCGTTTTAAAAGGAGGATCAAAGATACAGACTGAAAATAAAGAACATGCAAGCCTCCCAGTTTTAGAGACCTGCCTGAGATTTACCCTCCCTTTGCTCCCTCTGCAATGGATGCAGAGAGTTTGGCTGGGACCAGTTCAGAGCTTTAGTTAGGTTCCTGCTGTGATCCACCCTCCTGAGATGTCTGACTCTGTCCGCAGACCTGAGCTGGGCAATTAAAGTACATAGCTAATACTGAGCTGACTGGATTGTTTCACTGACTACTCTTCCCCTTCTCCGAAGTTACTCAGGAATTTTGTGTTTGCAGGGAATGACTAATGCCAATCCGGCAAGTCCCGTCTCAGCATCCAAGCTACATAACCTTCCTTCTTTTACTGCTGAAAGTCACTGGTTGAGGAGCACTTGACCCGGGATGGGTGTTAAAATAAATCTAAAGAAAAGCTCTTAAAAGAAAATCAAACACTTCAGTTGCATTGAACAAATACAGATAGGAGTCTTTGTACGCAATGGCTACTTGTCTTCATTGCCAGCCAGATCTCAGCTGGTTCAACGAGGAATATTTCCAGTGGCGCTCTAGCCTGTAAAATTGTTGTCAGAAGGAGTTTTGTGAAAAGACCTAGGGAACCAAAAAGGCTGGAGAAAGCAAGACAAGGTTAGTCCTCTTTGAGGAGGACTCTGAAGAGCATAGCACTCGAGAACGTTGCTTGCAATATGCTTGCAGGGTGAGGGTTTAAATATGTCGGTTTCTTTTGTCCTGGTGTGCAGCTTCCACATAGCTGCTTTGTTATGCATGTCATGCAATGAGAAAATCATCTGCATGATCTTATAAGTATGAAAGGGTTTACCATGATGCATTTACATAATAAAATCTATGCAGTCACGGTGTGCATCATATGCACAGGCAAGGAATGAGTGCCATCTACAGTAATACAATGCATTACTAAAAGGTCCTCTGTAATTGTGTTCTTTACCAAATAGTGCATCTGATGCCTTCTGCTGTAATGTACCCTCCTTGGTGAGAAATTAATACTTTGTGCCAAATTCAGCTCTCAGTTACGTGGTTCAAATTGAAAAAACAACACTGGCTTCAGTGGAGCTATCCCAGATTCATCCCAGGGTTACTAAGAATAGATTTGATTTATGTAAATAGCTGGGTGTCAGGTACGCCCCAGTGCTAAATACTGTCTAAACAGAGGGATAAGTAAGACCTTTTCATTTGAATAGGAAAGACCTGCTGGCACTTATTTTTTCCACATCCATACTTCCTACTTAGAAAGAAGATGTAAACACCAAAAAGAACATGCATTTTCCATTCCTTGAGAATCAGCAGATGTTTTGGGCCTGACAAAAGCATCATAGTGGACAGTGGGATATGTGAGGGGCAGGTCCTCCCTCCCTTGGGTACCAGTCACAAGTAAAGTTATTGCTGCCTGCCACCCTCACAGACTGTCGGAGGATGCCCAGCTGCATAGCAGGAATTTCTTAGTAACAGAAGAGGGACATTAGCAGAAGAAGACAAGGAAGTTTTCACACACATTAGTTCACCATATGTTTGGCTCTAGGCTGCAGTTTCAGACCTTTATAGCTCCTCATTTATTATTTTTAAGGCTAAAATCCTAGAAAACAGTGGTTTAAGATAGCTAGGGACCATAGTAGTCGTGGTAAAGCCTACCTACCAGAGACAGAGTAATTTTTTTCTTTTTTCTTTTTTTTTTGGTTTTGCTTTTTCTTTTCTTTTTGTCTCTTCTGTTTTTCCCTTTCTTCTCTTCTGCTTTTCCTTTTCTGCTTTCTCCTCTCCTCTCCTCTCCTCTCCCCTCCTCCCCCCTTCCCTCACTATTTGGAGGATGTGCAGACTGTTGGGTTCCCCATCTTTCCTTTTCTCTGGCCCTTGTTTCAGTCTTACCTGCTCGATATGGGAGTGTCCAAGAGCGAGCCTAACAGTTGCTCATAATAAGCCTCTCTCCACTGGTGATTTTGTACTAATAGAAGGGGGAAGGGGAGCTGGGTCTGTACCAACAGGGCCTGGGTTTCAGCCAGGATCAGTGCCTCACAGCAAGAGAAAGTAGAGGACACAGAATGCTTCCTCTGTGTGTGGCAGAGCTATTTCTCTCTCTTGGCTTCATCTTCTCCAGCCCCCAACTCCAGAGGAAATGGGAAAATGAATTCCACTCTCCATGCCCAATCTGCAAGAGATGTGACACGTCTCGGTCCTGGGCTGAAACTGATGTGACACAGTTTTCCTTGATCCAAGCAGATTTTGGGTCTGGCCCAGGGTTGTTCTAATCAAATGTGGTTTCCAGAGAGAGGGCTGCTCTTTAAACTGAATGTATTCTGGGACACAGGGTGGTGCGTACCATTACCAGCAGCAAAACCAGCAATTCTCAAAGTGTGAATCACACGCATTCAAATCTGGAACAGTTTTGACTCCCTTCAAAGCTCTATAGACTAAAAACCAGCAACACTCCTCTTGGAAAACTTTAGGGGGTTTTTTAATCCATTTTTACTGACGGTCAACTCAATCTTTCCCTAATCAAGTCAGTCTTTCCCCAACATTATTTTTCCAAGTAAGCAGCTGATGTAGTCCCTCAAGGCGTTTACATGTTTGGGAAAGGTGGGAAAATGTGTGCGGGGGGTCTGCCTCAGGTAGATTGAGAGACTCAGCCAGTTCTGCTGCAGCCCACACTATGGCCATGCGTATGTTTGAGCACATAGCATGATGGGTCCTGGCCTCTAAATATTGTCGCATGATAAACATTTAATAATAAAGGCTGAAGATCCCTGACCTATATAGTTAGGTGGAAGAAACGTGTGTGTGTGTGCGTTTATATTCCAAAGCACCTAGAGACTTCTATTCTGTAGCCTTCTTGCTTGTACAAGCATAAATCAGAAGAAACAACACACAAATCTGTGAGGGTTACACCACTGTAATAGTGGCATAGTTGATAGGAAGAATTGGACTTAGAACCCTTCATTACAGGTAAATAAAGATTTCTCAAGGTTTCAGATTGCATTCCTATTCTACAGACTAATGATATTTCAAATCTGGATTACAGTAATATTCTCTAGACCCAGTAATATTACATTTAAGTCTGAGTGATTTAATGGCTGTTCAATGGTGATTTTGGTCCAGGTGAAGTGGTATTGGCCTCCAGCAATGCCTTAGGCTAAAAGCATCATGTGTTAGCAAAAAACATTAACCTGCCCCTCAAACCTCCTCATTATTACATTTACAGTCCTGTCAAACAACCTATGAGCCACTGGAATCATAATGGAGGGGGTTTTATTGGTATTTTTATATTCTCTTGAATATTAAAAAGAAAATATATTGGAGAAAAAAAAAACATATAAGATATTACTAGATATAAATTCTAGTCAGATGAGCCACATGGGTTATTTTCCATCTCACAATGTTACTTTGCTATATGACCAGAATAAAGTTTTGTTCAGAAAAAAAAAGGGTGAATATGTTTATTCAGATACTGAATAAAAAAGTGAATTAATTAGAGAATATAAATCTTCATCTGGCTTCTGAAGTCATCTGCAGACTTGGTAGCATGCGATTGTTAAGGGTGATGATTTCTCATTTGGAGACATTTTGGTCACTCCGTAAGCGAGATACTCTTTGAGGCATGCCCCTTTCTTCTTTCACCTTTAAGTTTGCGTGTGCTCGACAGCATCCATAATTCTCAAAAGAATTTGACAGAAACATTAACAGTGTTGATTGCTCTCAGTTTCCCTTTCTTCTCCTGATCACTGGGGCTGGATGCAGGGAGTGCTGCAAAGCCCGGCACATACAGGCTCTCTTCCCTCAGTGCTCTGGTTGGCAGCTGCTCTGCAGAAGAATCCTTCTGTCTCATGTTTGGTCCCTGTTCTCGCAAGGAACAGGGTCTCTGCAGCCCCTGTGTAAGAGTGAAGAGCTCCTGGCATGGTAGCAATGCTGACCCTGGTGTCTGTCCCCTGAAGAGGGGCCAGCAGCGGTTCCCAGCCTGGGCAGTGTGGGGACCCCGCGGCTTGGGCACCCCAGGGATGGGGTAGCTGATGTGCTGCCTCCAGTAGCTGAGCATGTGGGAGTGTAAACTGTGCAGACGGTTCTCCAAGGACATGGAGGTAAACATCCTCCTGAGGAAAGAAATGCATTTCCACTCTCTGGAGGAGGGGAAGGAGGGGGATTTCCTAGTGTGACATTCACTTGCTGCCCCAAAAAGGCGGCAGGCCCTGGGTGCTGTGAGGAGGTATTTCTAAGCTCCACAAATGTTTTTCCAGCTGCTAGCTTTGATTTATTTCTTTTGCCTTCCTGAATATTCAAAGCCGACAGTTCCTGTCCTGTTCTCAAGGCGTTTACGACGCTTCTCACTGCTGGTACTTTGCACAGCTTTAGTGGCAGCAGTTTGAGGAAGTACGTTCATGTCATCTTTAGGAGGAAGCAAAGCTCTCACTGTGGCACTAACAGCTGAAGGATCTTAAAGCAAAACCGAGACTGCCAGCTTCACCTACTCAATGTAGTTCTTCCTTCTGGCTGCTCAGTTTTCCCCTAGATCATTTCAGGACCAGGGGAATTTGGGAATGCATGCTATGGGAAGTCTTGGCCCACAAATCAAGTGTCAGACATCAAGGTGACCAGTGCCCACACAACCCGAATCAAACTACTTGCCTGACCAGCAAGTATGTCTGTGCCACTGGTCTGCCAAGCTGGCTTCTCCCACTGCCACCCACAAGTTAAGGGACTTGAGCATGCTGGAGACACTCAGTTGACTCCACAGATCCCTACCCTCTAATTAGGCTCACCAAGAAGGAGGCTACAGACACACTTGAATGATCTCCTGTCAGACCAGGTTAAGTCTGGAAGAGTAACTGCCTGTTGGCCTTGTGTGGGCACACCACCATGCAAGTGTTGGGCTACTGCTTGCAGATCTGAGGCAGCTGTCTGATGACCTTGAAGCTTGATGGGAGCGTAGGGGTTGAGCTTGGGACTCGATGGCTTGAGCTGGGGTTTGCTCTGCCCCGCAGTCTCTTGCATGACATAGTTATGGTCAAAGGCCAATGGACTTGCAGTGCAACAAGGTTTCTCAGGGCTTGTGTTATCCTTGGAAAGGCCATTCAGGCTTAGGTGTTCTTTAGGTATTTCTGAAATGTGCGTCTTGATGAGACAGTTGTCAGACCTGATGAGGGTGTTTAACCCTCCACCTCTCTCTCCTGCTCTTTCCCTCATATCTTCTGGATCATGATAATTTTATTTATGACTTCTGTCACTGCTGGACTGGTGGCCTTAGCCAGTACTGAAACAACAGCACAGATGTGCTCTGTAATCAGCTCTTGTATGGTACAAGTGTAAAACCCCCACATGAAGGATTTTAAGGTTTAAATGCTATTATTGTCCCACTCTGTGTTATTTCAGCTAGGAAGGTTTCTGGGGAGGACAGCTTCCCTCTTAGCAAGCCCACCTCACACTACATTCATTTTCCCTGAAGTTTCACCCACCATACTGTGGGCTTCACCAGTGGTTTCAGATACAGAGTTCCTCCTGTGGTTTCAAAGCCTCAGACTGAAGTTGAAAACACAGAGCTCAGCTGTTTATATACAAAATCAAATATGTAGCGACTCTGATGAAACAAGACCCAACCAGGTCCACCGGGCATTAGCATAACTTACGTTCATTGCTTTTGGCTGGGAAAATTAGAAAGCCCCCCCAACACAAAGGAATGCAAGAGCTTTGAAAATACTATGTTTTAAATACCACAGGTGAAAACTGCAGTGCTTCAAAAAAAGAAATAAAATTTATCATTAGCCATTGATTACCAAATAATTCTGTTTTCTCCTTATGCTTCATGTAGCTTAGACTTTTATGTAATTAGGGTGAAAAATGTAGGCAGAGTGGGTCTTGCATTTAAATGACATAAAGTCAGTATTCACTCCTTAGAAAACTATGGAAGGGCGGACAAGAAGTTTAGGAGGGTTACATCAGGGTAAGGAAAAGCAAGTGAGCAGGCAAGCTTTGGTCTCTTTTAAACAGAGAGAAACTTGTCACAGGACAGTTTTAAGTTACAGGCAACTGCAGTGTTCTGTTTTGTCAACTGTTTTTGCACAAAGCTCCAAACATTGTAAAAATCTGTTTTCCTTCACACCTAGCATCGCTACGAGCTATATTGTAACCACATTCACAGTGTGTTAGAGCCTGCCTCAGGGTTCCTTCGCAGCAGGTTTCAGCTGGAATGATTTTTCTTTTTTACTTTTTATAATAATCACTCCATTCAAATGGAACAATCATTATAAAAAATTATCATGAGCCATCTTGGACAGGAAAATCCTGCAACAATAAACAAGCTGAATGTCTTGCAATAAGCACATCAAAAAGCGATCGAGGCTGGATAACTGCTTCAGGCCACACTTTGGATTATGCTGTTATTAGTATTGTTTGACATTTGGTAGTGAAAGAGCATTAATTCCCAGTCACAACTGCTGAGGCAGGGACTTGGTTACAGTTGTCTTGCAGGTAGATGCTGTGAACTGCCCTCCCTCTTTGGGGACAGTCTAAATCCCTGCCAGGGACCTCGGGACCAAAGCCCCCTGCCCCATGGGCTAGCATGCAGTAGCTACAGTGCTGGACACACAGGCCCCTGCGTACCCTGCTCATGTACCAGCTGTGCCCCTGGCTACCCAGTCCCGCTTGGGAGGAATCATAGAATTATTTAGGTTGGACAAGACCTTTGAAATTAAGACTAACCATTACCCAGCATGGCCAAGTCTATCACTAAACCACATCCCTAAGCACAACATCTACATGTTTTTTAAACACATCAGGGATGGTGACTCCACCACCTCCCTGGGCAGCCAGTTCCAATGCCTGGCCACCCTTTCAGTGAAGAAATTTTCCCTATTAGTCAATCTCAACCTCCCCTGGTTGAGGCCATTTTGTCTTGTTGCTTGTTACTTCAGAGAACAGACAAACACCTACCTGCCTGCTACCTCCTTTCAGGTAGCTGTAGAGAGCGATAAAGTGTCCCCTGAGTGTCTTCTTCTCCGGGCTAAACAACCCCAGTTCCCTCAGCTGCTCCTCATAAGACTTTCTCTCTAGACCCTTCCCCAGCCCCGTTGCCCGTCTCTGGACACGCTCCAGCACCTCCACGTCCCTCTTGCAGCGAGGGGCCCAAAACTGAACACAGGATTCGAGGGGCGGCCTCACCAGTGCCCAGTACAGGGGACGGTCACTGCCCCAGTCCTGCTGGCCACACTGTCTCAGATACAAGCTAGGACGCTGGTGGCCTCCTTGGCCACCTGGGCACACTGCTGGCTCACGTTCAGCTGGCTGCTGACCAGCACCCCCAGGCCCTTTCCCCCAGGCACTTTCCAGCCACCCTTCCCCCAGCCTGTAGCGCTGCGTGGGGCTGGTGTGACCCAAGGGCAGGACCCGGCACTGAGCCTGGTTGAACCTCATGCAACTGGCCTGGGCCCATCGGTCCAGCCTGCCCAGCTCCCTCTGCAGAGCCTTCCTGCCCTCAGCAGATCAGCATCCCGCTCAACTCGGTGCTGTCTGCAAACCTACTGAGGGTGCACTTGGTCCCCTTGTCCAGATTGTCAATAAAGATATTAAACAGGACTGGCCCTGATCCTGGGGAACATCACTTGTGATGGGCTGCCAGCTGGATGCAACTCCATTTACCACTACTCTTTGGGCTCTGCCATCAAGGAAGCCTGAGCAGGTCCAGGGTGGGTTTTTTGGAGGACGATCAGGTAGGAAAACGTAGGATACCTTGGTGAGCAATGGGGGCTTGTGCAGCTTCTGGTGAGGCTGCACCCACTCCATTGTTTGCACAGGGTGCTGGCGCTGAATACCTTTTGTGATAACTCAGCTGGGAAAAAAGCACAGCAGCATTAGGATTAGCAATAAGCCTTGAAATTATGAATTTCAATTCCATTATCTGATTATCACTAACCTCTCAAAGGAGTCTATTATTTGCCATCATGTCTGCGTGGAACATATTCCCCTCCTCTTCCTCACTCTGAGCCCAGCACCTGAGTGGAGCACGGCTGTGCCCTGCAGATCTTCACCTGATCACCTTCCCAATTGGCACGACAGGGTGCCTACCTTGCAGTTCTTAATATTCATCCTTCTTCTGGGTCAGTAAATGCTAAAAGGGAACGCCAGTTCCTTGGAACAATTTTTATGTCAAACATATCACCGTATGTTTGTGTGCTAACAGCTGGGCAGATCCTTCCCAGCCTGGCAGGAGCTTTTCTTCCCCAGGGGCAGTTCTGCAGGGGGACCCTCAGGAGGTGAGTGGGGCAGGGGATGAAGAGTCGGTACAGACCTCTGAGCTGATGTTTGCAGGGGTGGTCAGTCTGACCCAGAGCCCCACAGGGGCTGCAGCTTCTTTGTGCTCACAAGCATTGAATACATTAACACTCAAGGTACAGTTCTTGCCCCAAAGTTTCTCTGTGCTTCATCATGACACAGACCACAGAGATGGGGTCGTGTGCAGGATTTAGCACCACAGATGGGATCTACAAGGGGATTTGTTTAGAAATTACGATTGCTTTTTAGGTGACCTGCTCTGAAGAGAAACCTTGGTGGTAGATAAATGGAGGAAAGAAGGAAGGGAGCAGGTAGCCACATTGCCCGACAAGCTGGGGGAGCTAGTGAAGACAGCTGAGAGGTTTCATGCTCCTTTGCATAGTTAGGCACATAGTCCTTCAGAACACAGGATCTAGGTTTCTTTCCTTCTGATGGACTGAACTTTTCCCTGGTGTCCTGCTGGGAGTGCTTCAGAGCCTTGTTAGGGGGCTGGGGCGGCAAGGTGCCTTGGTGTCCATGCTGTGGCAGCTGCTGGGTGATCTGCAAAGGATCTGACTGAGCTGCGTGTAAGAGCACTAGTCATGACTCATTTGGCTGTTTACTAGAAACCTCCATATGTGCGTTTCAAGCCACTTCCTAATTTCTAGATTGCTGCTGTGTCCAATGTTTGGCAGGCTTCAAAAAACTTGAGCCTTTGCTGAAAAACATATGGCTGGCGTGTCGGGTTTTTGCTTGGCGGCAAGGCAGGAGTGTGTGCAGTGGGAGGGGGGTTGTCCTCTCATCTTGTGACTTTTGGGATGGGATGGGAGCCTCTGACTCCATGCCTCGCACATCCTGGGTGGCTGGCAGGGTTGAAAACTCAGGGAATGGCCGGGGACCCGGTCTGGGCTAAAAGGAAAGGGCCAGAATGTGACACAGGAAATGTGCAGTGGTGTCCATGAAGCCAGAACATATGCCTGAGCGTATATGAAGAGATAGCAGTTGGATACCACGGTGGGAAAAGACAGTAGAAACTACTCAGCAAAGTCGAATACAAGGTTTTTATGCCAGGAAGTGAGGTTTTGATAATCTTCATTCCCATGTTTCAGCACCTTTGATAAGAGCCCGATCCGCAGGATGCAATACAGCCCTCCCTTGTGCAAGATGTCCCTCAATGGCATTCTCCTGAGCAAGGAGAGAAGCTTTGTTAATCACTCCTTGGTTCTGGAGAAGCTGAAAATGGAATTTTTGCCCTTTCTGTCCTCTCACAAACTTTACCAGGGAGATGATACTAGTTCAAAGCACTGTGTACAAGGCACAGGCTCTCTTTCATCACAGTGGTGGTGTCTGCGTACTACTCATTCCCGGTTTCTCTTGGGCTGATGTAAACACCTCTGCAAACAGCTTTTAGGAAATGTGTTTCTTAATGAAGTGGTGCCTGATACTAGATTATTGTTCAGAGGTTAGTGGTGGACTGCACTAATGGATGAATTTTGTGCCGATTGAATAAAGTATGAATTACCCTATGCCTAAAGCCCAAGTGTGGCCCTTTCAAGTGCAGCAGGATGCCTGTGTTGTGCCCACGTGACAGCCTCATGGCCATGTCTGGACCCCACTTTGGACATTTCTATCAAAATAAAGACACAGATGCCAACAGGAATGGCTTTTTTCCCCTTGTTGTATTAGAGAAATCCGAGTGTTACAGATCCCTTGGTCCTGGCTTCCTTGACGTTCCTGTATTGGGCACGAGTCATGTTTCTGCTGATGCAGTGTCTTCTGACTCGTCTCCTGGTGTAGACTGTTGCATGTTTCACAGGAAAGCGGATAAATGATATCAGGTCATTGAGCTTATAAGTAGCACACTGGCAACCTGCCACTAAAATATAAATACATTAAATGTACTGAAGGAAATGTTCATTCTGTTGTTTTGCGTTGGACATGCCCCAGCTAGGTAAATTGGATCTTCTTGAGGGTTGTTGCATTACGTTTGAATGAGATAGGCAGTTATCTTATTACTGATCTCTCTGTCATTCAGGGTTTGTGTTCTGGCATTTGTGGTGCGAAGTGTGCTTGCCCAAGAGCATCCCTAGGAGTATTTTCTGAGGGAGATGGAGGCGTATAGGGGATCTGTTAGCACCTTGCAAGGTCTGACCCTTTATTTCAGATGTGTTCGTGCTCCTTTTCAGTCACACCATTACTGGTCCCAGCTCCTTTTGGGTAGAAAAGTACAAAATGGTTACTTTGCCTACGTTTGTTAGGAAATGTCTGAAACTCAGCCTCGTGGCATTTATTTTCTTTCTCTGTATTTCTGCCACAATTCTTTCCAAGATCCGCAGCTGTGCCTCTGCTCCTGGTGAGGTCCAGGGGCAAAGCTCCTACCAACTCCAGGGTGAGCGGGGGCTGGCATTAAGCATCAGACCCCAAGCCAACTGACTGCATTAAAGAGGAGTCTCTTCGTTGTTTTCCATGGGTGCTGGGTCAGGACCTCCGAACGTGATCCTGCAGCATTAACTCTTACGACTAATCCTGCTGAAACCCAGGGAGCTACTCCCATGTGTAAGCACTACCAAATCCAATGCACAGCATTAAGAAGCGCTCTGCAACGGTTTAGCTCTCCTCTTGGTTGTACGGTGAAGGGAAAGGATGAGGCAGGAAAAGGGAAGCAAAAGGAATAAATGAACAGAGGGCTTTTGAGCTGGCTGTGAAGAATGACAACGTTCTGTATGGAATGGAAGTACTTGAAAAAATAAGACATTGGCTGTGTGTTTTACAGATAAGAAAATGTTATTTTATTGAACAGGAAGATATATATGTTTCACCTATCACATCTGAACTAATCAGTGTAGGCTTTTAGAAGAAGTCTGTAATTACTCTGAGCACATCATTAGTTAGATGTAAAATGAATGATATTGCTCCATTTTATTACCTCTAGTGATATAGCCATTTGTATCATAAATTCATTGACCTCATCTTAAATGATCAATCCTGTAAGACAGACTTGATTCATTAGTTCTTAAGTGATGTTTTTTCCTCTCCAGTAATTTCCTCCTCATTGTAGGGACTGTTTTTCTGCCTTTTAGTATGGTATTGTAAGGTGTTGTATTACTTGCATATGATATGCACACTTTATACTTGTTTCTTAAATAATCAGCATAGAGTGATTGCTTATATAAGTAGGTAGGTAGGAAGAGAGAAAGACAGAAAGAAAGACAGAAAGAAAGACAGAAAGAAGGAAAAGAAAAAGAAAGAAAGAAAGAAAGAAAGAAAGGAAATAATGAAATACATGGATGTAGTAGATTGACATTTCTCACTGATGTTAACTTCAACACTTTGAGATGTTGCCTACAATCAATGAGATATTTATTAGATATTTGGTCCATCCAGGAATTTCAGAGGAACAGAATCACTAGCTTTAATTAATTTTATCTAGTGATAAAATATACAGAATGGTGTGTGATCAATATGTGAGTGAGGCAGGCAGAATTCTGAGTTTCTTGTACCTCAGTGAATTATTGAAAACAGGAGAAATCAGTAGAGAATTTCTAGGCAGGATTTCTAAATATTTTACCAAGGAACAGAAAATATTTGTTTAGCTAGGAGTGACATAGGAGCCCACCTGAGATAAACTAATCAATAGAGCAATAAAACAGTAAAGTATTTCGTAGAATTTTTCAACTGATAACTAATAAAATTAAATTATTAGAAAAGTTGCTACAAGTTTTTTTGGGGGTTATATTTTTCTTCAGTCTGTTAAATTAAAGTCACTGAGGGGGCTCTTCCTAGAGAGATAAAGGAGACTGGGCTTGCTCTCTCGTATTTCTTTGGTGCTTCTTTGGCGGCAGGCTTACAGCTGGTTTGCCTCCTTTTCTCTGAAGGAAGGGCAAGTCTCAGCTGCACCATCCAGGACTAAATCAGGGAAGCAGCTGCATCTGAAGTCCTGCCCCATCCCTTACAGCAGCCGCCTCTGGGGCTGGTCTCCTCCTCAGCTTTCCCCTGCAAACA
Source organism: Falco cherrug (assembly GCF_023634085.1). Classification (NCBI taxonomy): domain Eukaryota; kingdom Metazoa; phylum Chordata; class Aves; order Falconiformes; family Falconidae; genus Falco; species Falco cherrug. The sequence continues at coordinate 66,668,503 of NC_073702.1, read as the reverse complement.
GACACTGGTGTTGTGGGTGATGGGCCAGGGTGGGCTTTATCCTGCCCCAGTCTGCCTCAGGAGCGAGCTGGCAGCTCCTGGTACCTCTTTGTGCAGCTCTTGCACTGGTAAACAAATCTTACTTGCAAAGCATAGTGTACAAACAAGCAAGTTTTAAAAATAATTTATTTTTTTATATGGTACCTGAGGAGAGCTCAGGCCTCTCTGCACAGCCCTTGGGGCAAGAGCATGCCCTACAAGCAGCAGCAGGAGCACGGTGGTTCATATCCTGATCCCATGCATGCAAAATACATAGCATTTTGTGGCTAAGCAGTGAGCTGTCGATGAGAAATTACTTTAAGGTAAATTCAGCAGCTTTACTGAGTTGAATAGTATCTTATTAACTTGTGGCGTAGACTCACAAATTCCCCTTTTGTCTGCTTGGAAAACAGTGGCAAGCCAGAAAATTTCAGGAGGTCAACTATAAGATGTTTCCATCAGATGATCCTGTGCTGACTTGCCAGGTGGGTGGCAAAACCCATACCCGTGCCAAATACCCGGGATGGTTCAGTGCCCACTGCTGCATGTTTGCACTATTTGTGGTGAGGGGTTGCCCAGCTCTGGTGCTGTCTGCAATGGTCGCTGAGCCTTCCTGCAGCAAGCAGAGGGAGAGCCGATGGTTAAACCCGGGAGCCCTTGGAAATGGGGGTGCCCCTGCTTTGCCCTGCTCAGTGCACTCCCGCTACCCATCCGCTCTTTGCCTGGGGAGGGGGGGGATGCATGCGCAGTGGCAGCAGAGGCATTTACCTCAGCCCTTTTGTGCATTTGACAGCCTTTTCGTCCATGTTTTTTAGGGTGTTACATCATCAGCATGCGTTCAATGCAGGGCTGAACTTACTTGAAATGCACCAGGAAATTTTCTTCCTTGCATGGGGCATTGTGCTGGAAATACACCTGCCCTAATGCTGCACACGTTGAGCAGCACCAGCACTCACTCTGCTTTATCTCACATGACACTGTTTCTGTGTGCCCAAGCTAAAAAGCTGGGCCCTCCATTCCCAAATTTCAGGGGTGACTACCTCTCAAATAATTATTTATGTTGATTTAAATGCTGAGATACAAACTTTGTGGTAGCGAAAGGGTGTGTGTGTGCGTGAGTGTGTGAATGGGGCGGGGAGGCAAGAGAGGGAATCAAATAGCAACCTGACTGGATAACCAAAAGGTTGCAGAGTTAAAAAAAATGGGCTAATAGCCACAGAGTATAATGTGTATGTGTGAATATATATATATATATATAAGATACATTACTGAAAACTCAAAAATGTCACCACTGTTTACATTAAATGAAAGCTGAGAGTTAAATGAGATGGGTAATCAGATGCCCGACATATGTTGTTTTGAATTGTTTATATGGCCAATAGTTATTAAAATTAATTATCCTTTTAATGCAGTCTTTTCACAATCATATTCTTCTTTTCTTTTTTCTTTTTTCTTTTTTTCTTTTTTCTTTTTGGTACAAAGGGTATAGCCATTTCAAAACAAGCTAATACAGGCTATTTGGAAAAGGCAGAACAAACAATACTAGGGTGTATTCTGACATGGTCATAGGCTCAACATGCTGATAGAAAGCACCAAAAATCTCTGTCAGTGGAGTATTTTGAGAGCTAATGTAAATGACAAAAATGGGTTTTTTGTGTGCGTAAAATTCTGTCAGAAAAGTAAGGCACTGAAAAATCTGACATCTGTTTATCTGTTTATAGCTATGGCAAGATTACTCATATTAATTCTTGTTTAAAATGCCATATGAAGGAAAGGCATTTGTGCAAACAAGAGTCATATTTGAATTGTAGATCATGTCTTCACCATCTGTGAGAGCTGTTGGTGTTGCAAAATTAATGTGTTAATGAAATCACAATAATTTCTCTGAAGTAATGGATTCTGAAGCCTAGAATGACTATTTTTTAAACTTTGGTGTCTAGTGGTTTGCAACTGGGAAAACCTTTCACAGCTTAATTAGTTCTGCAGCCTTACTTTAAAAAAAAATTGGCTATGCCTTCACCACACCAATAGTAACACAGAAAAGGATTAAATGGAAAGCAGAGAAACAAAACAAAAATGAGCCTGCAATGCAAACTTTTTGCTGTAGTATTTGAAAAGTTGCTAAATAGGCCCTTGCTTGCCAGGAAGTTTTACTCAAAGTGACTTGTACACAAGAGTGGGCAAACAGCTCAGAAAATAATTCCAGCTTGCTGAAACATCACAAATTGGGACTATTCAAACCTTGCAGAAATGTCCTATTTCCAAGTTTCTCCTTGGAATGAAGGGCAAAGGATGATGGTATCTCAGATGGTAACCGGTGTGCTTAGATTACCACTGAGGAGTAATCACAGCCATACTCATATGGATTTTGTATACTTACACAAGTGTTAAAACAGTTTATGCCAGCTGAGGATTCTTCCCTGTGGTATGGGTATAAGATATATAATGCACTGTATAAGGCAGAATTGAGATCATGGGAGTCAGAGAAGGGAGTGGCATTCAATTCACCAGTATTGTGGAACAAAAAAAGCATAGTTTTCACAAACGTATCTTTTCTTTTTTTTTCTGCTAGAAAAATAATGTACTTAGAAAGCAACTGAAATATGACTTTTTAAAATAACACTATGAAGAGAAGATTGCTTTTCTTACCTGATTTGATTTTATTACTGTGTTGTAGGTATGTGACTGGTGTAAGCACATAAGACACACAAAAGAGTATCTGGATTTTGGGGACGGGGAAAGAAGGCTTCAGTTCTGCAGTGCAAAATGTCTCAATCAGTACAAAATGGACATTTTCTACAAAGAGACACAGGCCAATCTTCCAGCTGGACTGTGCAGTACATTACATCCTCCAGTCGAAAATAAAGCAGAAGGCACTGGGGTGCAGCTGCTGACTCCAGATTCTTGGAATATACCGCTAGCAGATGCTCGGAGAAAAGCCCCATCCCCAGCGTCTGCAGCTGGCCAAATTCAAGGTCCTGGACCATCAGCGTCTACCACTGCCTCTCCGTCTGACACTGCCAACTGCTCTGTCACTAAAATCCCCACGCCAGTTCCCAAACCTATTCCCATCAGTGAGAATCCAAATATTCCACCAGTTTCTGTCCAGCCACCTGCTAGCATTGTGCCTCCCATTGGTGTCCCACCACGCAGTCCTCCCATGGTGATGACAAACCGTGGGCCAGTTCCTTTGCCCATATTCATGGAACAGCAAATCATGCAGCAAATCCGTCCACCATTTATCCGTGGGCCACCTCACCATGCCTCAAATCCTAACAGCCCTCTGTCAAATCCAATGATTCCTGGAATCGGTCCCCCACCAGGTGGCCCCAGAAGTATGGGTCCCACCTCCAGCCCCATGCACAGGCCAATGCTTTCCCCTCATATCCATCCCCCCACAACACCTACCATGCCTGGGAATCCACCTGGCTTGTTGCCGCCTCCCCCTCCTGGAGCTCCTTTGCCCAGTCTTCCCTTTCCCCCTGTCAGCATGATGCCAAATGGTCCTATGCCTATGCCACAGATGATGAACTTCGGATTGCCATCCCTTGCCCCACTGGTGCCACCCCCGACTCTACTAGTGCCATATCCTGTCATTGTCCCTTTGCCTGTCCCCATCCCCATTCCTATCCCCATCCCTCACATCAATGACTCCAAACCCCCCAACGGCTTCTCCAGCAATGGTGAAAGCTTCATTCCGAGTACCTCCAGCGAGACACCTGGGGCAAAGCCAACCAATAGCTCTTCATCCCCTCGAGAGTCAAAGCAAGGATCATCTAAATCCTCTGACTCATCACCGAGCTGCTCAGGCCAGTCCCTAAATCAAGCTCAAGTGCTTCAGGAGCACAGTAAAAATGAAGTTGTTGACTTGACTATCAGACCTAGTAGTCCAGTGAACAGTAAATTTGGTTTCCCCAGTGTGCTACAGGGTCCACAGGATGGTGTGATAGACCTAACAGTAGGCCACCGGTCTAGGCTGCACAATGTTATCCACAGGGCTTTACATGCCCAAGTGAAAGTTGAACGTGAACCTAACAGTGTTGTAAATTTGGCTTTTAGTAGCTCAGACAAAAGGAACTGCAGTGACTGCAGGGACAACTGCAGCCCAGTTGATTCAAAAACATTATCGTGCAGTGATGGAGCTCACTGCTGTCCTGTGTCCTTGGCCTCTGGCACACCGGGCCTGGAAGCTGGTGCAGCGGTGTGCAATGTCATTGTGAATGGCACGAAGAGCACGGAGGGTTCCAAGAACCCGGAGCCGCCCCAGGAGCCAAAAAAGCCCCAACCCCCAGAGGAGCTGGTGGTGAGCGAGCTGGAGTCCGTTAAGGAGAACAACTGCGCATCAAACTGCCACCTCGAGGGAGATGCTGGCAAGAAGACCGGGGAAGAGCCCCTTGCTGGGGGAGACAAACAGGACCCAAACCTTAACAATCCAGCAGATGAGGACCATGCATATGCTTTGCGGATGCTGCCCAAGACAGGTTGCGTGATCCAGCCTGTGCCAAAACCAGCAGAAAAGACTGCTATCGCGCCGTGCATTATCTCAACGCCAATACTCAGCACAGGGCCAGAGGATCTGGAGCCACCATTGAAAAGGAGGTGTCTCCGAATTCGAAATCAGAATAAGTAAAGGTTTGTGTAATCACTACTGCCTTCTGTGTGAATAGAATGAGTATTTTCAGGTATGAGGTCAAACTTCTCCTGTGGATGTGGCCTTTGTGAAACAGAAAGATACTGATTCAAATTTATCAGCACTTTCAGAAAACTGTTGGTATTTGTGTTTTAATATTGTTCTTTGTGTTGTATTGCATCTGTACTTGTCAGTACTCCATCCATCAGCAGCCTCATTACCCTTTTGCTCACAGAACATTTTGTGATGATGCTGGCTGTGAAGTTATTGTGCTGTGTATGTCAGTCAGTGGTTTTCTGCCTAGGATATGGTTTAGGTCTGGGCCATTAATCTGGTTACTTACTCCAGCTGAGTTATGCAGCAACACAAGACTTCATGATGATTGAAATTGCCCTACAGCATAGCATAGAGCAGGATGACCGAGCTGCTTCCCACTAGCTCAGATCCAATTGACTTAATAAATGGTCATCTCCAACCATTTGTTGGTTGATCTCCAGTCTAATGGTCACCTCCAACTTACTTTGGTCTGCCTCCAGACCACACCCTGGCTTTCAGTTGGGCTGTCCTCTGGGAATTGAACCCCCTCTCCCCGAGCCTTCCTTCCTCAGGTATCAATGCTTAGGGACTGCCTGCTGTTTGGGACCTGCCTGCTGTAGTTTATCTCAGACCTGTGCCGTGGAGCTTTACTGTCTTACGTGAGGTATCTGCCTTTGGTGCAGGTCTCCCACCTTAGCAAAGCAGCTGAGGTTTCCCTCAGCCCTGTGGCTGGTATATGTGTGTGGTTCCTGGTAGGGATGCAAAGGAAGGCAGAGATATGGATAAGTCCACCAACAACTGTGACTTGTCCAAGAACAATGCTCCAGAGGGAGACACGCACACACCTTCCCCCCAGCCCTTCATTCCCAGCCTACTGAGTTGCTCCGATAAAACAGTTTCTTTGTAAAACCATTAGTTTAATATATGTCTGTGCTTCAAACCCAAGAAACAAGCAAGAAACAAATGTAATTGCATTTGTTTAGATTCACAAGCATGAAGAGCTTCTTTCAGGAAAAGGGAAAATGGTGGGTGTTGCAAGAAATCTGTTCAGCAGTAAAATACTGACGGTTTGCCGGATGTGGCTTGGTGACATGCCAGATTTCATTACAATCCATGGAATATTCTGTAGTCTCCAGTAAATCCTTGTCCCTGGTAGCACTAATAGTGACTGCAGCGGTGCTTGGCACCTACAGCCATAGATAGCAGCTCACACCATGGAATCTGGGCCATTGCAATATCTCCCTGCTCCATCGGTGCAGGCTAATTGCACCATCAAAGATACAGCAGTATAGTCAAGACTCCCTTTTTCTTTGTTAATGCTGCATTCCCTGTGCTGGCTGCAGTGCCAGAAGCATTACTTCCCTTGATCACAAACAGTATTTATTTACTTTCTTTGGTGGAACAGAACCATTATTCTTTGCTCTCAGCATGTGCTGACACATTTAAAAGACACATTTCTAAGAACAGAGGACAACTGTAACATTCTTGGACTAATAACCAACATGCACAATAACTCAGAAGTCAAATGAATATTTAAAATCTTTATAGGTTGCTAGGTCCTGCTAGTGGGGATCCCCCAACCAACCCCTGAGGTATGGATGTACTGTACATCCATCCCTCTCAGCAGCAAGTTCTTTATTGCAAACGCCAGTGTGCCACCTTTGAAGCCTGCAAGATTGTCTTTTCATAAAGGTACCCATGCTTTCACCTAGAGGTAATGATTTGATCTAGTGAGAAGGCCACTGTTTGACTGCATACCTTTTATTTAATTTTAGGAGAGCCATGGTTACCCTTGTTTTCCCACCTTGTTCAAGCTCCCCGTACCTGTGGTTTGTTTCAAGACAGTGCTAAGACACTTGTACATTTGTGTGCCGACACTGTAGTCAAAAGACAGGCTGCTTCTTAGCATCTGTTTATGCTTGCTTGGACCATCCAGGCTGCAGTAATGCCACCTCTCCGAGGTCACAATCCCAAGAGGGGGTTAGCATCATTCAGAGCTAGTGCCTTAAAACCTCAGAGAGAGTTCTGGCTCCACCAAGTTGTGTATTTTTGCCTCCTGACATTATACATGACATCACTTTATGGATAGTATTTGACAAAGAAAGTGGACAAACTGAACAAGCTATGTTGAAATGACAAGAAGGATGCTTTATCACTCAGTTACTGTCCTCAACTCCTTGTATTCTCTAAATATCAGTAACTGCCACTGTGATTATCCTCAGGAATAACCGTTTTCTGATTCACCAAGAGTTTTATATTCCTTTGTCTCAGTGTAACGGTTGTCTTAGAGGAAAGTTTTCAGGTTGCCAGGCAAGATTAATCTGATCCAATATAGACATCTGGAATGAGGGCACAGCTGAGCTAATTGTCTAAACTCCCTTTAAAATCAACCTAGAGAAGCAGGCACTTCAAAGAGCCAGCTGAGCTCATCCTGAAGTCGAAAACTAAGACAGATCAGACAAATTGTGCCCTAGGAGTGCCTGTTTCTCCCTGCTGTGAGGTAAACTTAGGGTGATTGGCACAGACATAGATTTCCCTTAGACACTGAAGGTTAAGAAGCCCAGCCTAGGTGTCTGCTGTGCCGCTGGGAGTTGTGCAATAGCATAGTATGGCATGGTGTTGGTTATTAGTCAGTCTGTGTTCACCCCCTCCTTCCTCCACAAAAAGAAAAGAAGTAGCCTCTATACAGAAGGGACGTGAGACCAGGGTCCGTGTGTGCTTCAGGGGAAAGAGGATACCCAAAATACTCTGCAGAAATAAACAGCTTGATAACCATCTCATTCCAGTGGGTATCTCAGTGAAATGTGGGTGGGTTTTGAGCCTCTCAAGGCACGCACAAGTGATTTGCGCAGCTCTGATGATTGATTTGAGGTGAGGACTCTCTGGTTTCTTGCAGAGCCCTCCTTTCACTAGTGCTGGTCATAGGCAGTCCAGAGGAGCTAGGGGGGCTGCTTGGATTTCTGGCCTCCCAGCAGTCTATCTGTGAAGACTGTGTAGGGCTCAGAGCCTGCCCATGTCTGTACAGAGGTGATGAGCACAGGGAGCAGAGCAACAGTGCAGCCTCTTGCTCCGCAGCCCTGACCTCCGCCATGCCCGTGTTTCCTCCTGCCTGGGGCTGGGGAAGGGCAGAGGTAAACCCCTGCTCCTTCAGCAGTCTGATTGTGGGGAGGATCCCTCACGAAAGACTCCCAACCTCATAGAAACTCTAATAAAATGCAAAGAGGGTAAGAGCTGCACTAATAATTGTGTTGACTTGTGCCCTCAGAGGTTTGCATCGATTGCATTGGCCACGCTAACCCAGGAGAAGAAAAAGCCCAGAGAACTGTCTTTTTCTCTCTTGCTCCCTGCCTACCCTAATTGGAAAATCTGAACATATTGCCCTGATGTGCAACTTTTCCTGGATTTTATTCCTCATCAAATTGTATGAAAAGAAGGAAATCAGCTAAATGATTTTACGCTAGAATTCTGGACAGACAGATTGAATTCGTGTAATAACAACATGGACTCTCTTAAAAGGAGTCAATGCAAGCGTGACCTTTTCAGGCAAGTTGCCAAACTCTGGATTATTTAATGTACCAGTTACTTGATTATTGAAAGTGCTAATCAGCAACATAATCCTTGATGTTAAAGTTTAGTCTCTCCATCAGGGTGCAGACTGTCAAGCTGTTCAAGCTTGATGCAATTTGAAGAACCAGCAAAAGATGTCTCAGTGCCAAAGTCCTACCATGATAAAGGAATGAAGCTAAGAAGAATATTCTGTTGAGTCTTATTTTTTCAAGTTTGAGCAACGGGAGTTTCTAAAATTAGCAGTGTTAGCATTGTCTGCCTCCATGCTTTATGTCCAGGCGGGATCGGTTTTAACCCTCCAGTTTTGGTGTCAAGGTTTCCTAAAGCAAATAAATGAAAACACTAAGGTCTGCTTGGATTTAACATGACGGTTATGGTAAATTAAATGAGAAAATTAAGTGGCACATGCTACCCTCACAACCAGCTTCTCTGTGTGTGTGTGTGTGTTGCCTAATCCTATTTGGGGGCAGAGAGGTAAGAAAAGGAAGGAGTTTTTCTGCTTGTGTCAGCAGAGTTTCTCCCAGAAATAATCGAAATAGTAGGAGTATGGCCACCTACAGAGCCAACCCGTATGTCCTGGGGTCAGCATCCACTGAGTTATAGGCCCAGACCTCCAGCTATCTAGTCCATACATTGTAGTCGTAAAAATATACAACATGCAGAACGCTCCAGTTCAGAGCAGAAGTAATATATATCCCACTGTGAGCTCCCCTGCCCATTATGGTCCAGCACAAGATTTCCTGCTCTGGTCGGGATTCCTGAGGCAAGGGGCATAGCTATTAACCTCCCTTTTTGCCTTAAGAGTTTTTATCACTCACCTGTCACTGTAGCATCTATCTACCAGCATTTTACCCTGCCCTGCATGCTATGATCAGGACAGATTTTGACCTTAAAGGTATACTTGAAAACAGATTTCTGTATTTAAACACATTTTTATGCTAGTCGTCTTCGTTGACACAGTACTATGGGCCAGAGCCTTAGCTAATTTTGACTGGATTTAGTTCCATTGGTGCTAAACTAATTTAAATCAGCAGAGTAATTGGACTCATACACTTAACACCTACTCTTCTGGTTCAGAAGTTTTCCTTCACCTGGCTTCTTATGAGCCTACAGAAATTTTCCATTTATCCAAAGAGGGAGAGGACAGACTGTTAACACAACAAAGCCTTAAACACATTTCCTTGGAACTGAAACTTCGCCCTTGAGAGCTGCCTGGCTCCAGCAGTGTGATCTTACGTTTCAAAATTGCCTGTGTAGCTTCTCAGATATATTAAATCAGAAAAAGGATTTCCCAGGGAAAAAGAAGGAAAAAAAGAAAGAAAAAAATAGGTCCTCAAAGTGGTGAAGTATGAAATGACATACTTCTAGGGTAGCTTTCAGCTCCCACATGTTGCTGCCGGGGTGTGGGAGCGCTAACTTCCGTCTCAGTGGCAGTAAATAGCAGGCTGGTGGTACGCTGCCGTAGATGACTGCACTCTCTTTGAATCAAAGAAACAAGTGTTGATTTCTGATGGGTTTCTCTTGCTTTCCTATAAAACCTCCTAGGGCATATATTTCAAATATGAAGTCTGATTCTTGAGCCCAATTTAGAAGATAACTACACCTGGTCTGATTTGCAAAGGTAGTGAGCGTCTAGGGCTCTTGGCGAATGAAACAACAGCCAGACCTTCAGCCAGCAAAAACCACCATAACTCAATTGACAGACCAACAGAAATCTGCAGAGCCTGCAGCTCCTGGAGACTGTAGCCTACCAGAAGCTAGGACCACTGACTTCAGAGATCATTTCGATGCTTATGTGCCCTTATTAGTTTTAATTGTCTTGTGAAATGAAAATTATTTGATCTGAAATAAGCATCTAATCCGTGCCATTCTCTAAGGTGGTACAACCCACACTCATATTGAAATGACGAGTTACTTAAAATTCTTTGCCAGGCTTTAAAGACTGACCAGGCACTTTCATACATATAAGGGCTAACACTCCTCTTATATAAGGTGATGCAAAGCAGATTATGCTGCATTCAAAAGTTAAGCGTGAAATGGGTGTAGGGGGAGATTGTAGCTCTCCATCAGCCTGTTCTTGCACTGTCAAGCTACCAAAGTCAGTGGGCAGGGGAAGTTTATGGGGGAAAAAAGCACAACTCATGATTAAATACAGAGTCCCTAACAACGAAGACCATAGTAAAACAGACAGGCACGCTTGTAAAAACATCATCTGAGACAACAATTGCCTTTACATTCAGAGGCTGAGATGCTGGACAGTAAGTGTCTGATTGGCCCTGAAATCTGATAAGGAGCTAAGCACCTAATAGCCTTTGTGAAGCCTGACCCTGAAACAATCACGGCCAACTTCACTGCAGAGTGGTGAGCTCTGAACAACTGTGAGGAGCTTCTAAACTATTGCTCGGTATTACGAGCAGCACCTGAAAGTGGGTCAGAAAGAAGCAAAACACTTTTGAGGACTGTAGTTGTGAAAATGTTGGACATAATTAGCAGTGACCAATAGTTTTTAAGGTAAAATTAAATTCTTGTTAAAAAAGCAGTGGGAGATTCAGGCAAAACAGAAGCAAAGCTGTTTGAGCAAGAAATCACAAGGAAATTGGACTGTGGCAAACAAGCCTTTCTAAAGCCCGTTTTGTTTCCAGATTACCTGCTGAGTCTCTCCTGACTATTTTTAGGTCCCATAGAGCAAAACAGGCAAGTTAAGCACATTCCTGGGTGCTTCCATTAGTCAAGGCCTCACAGCTGAGACCTACTAATTGTTACCTCATTTAAACTATTTTGATAATGAGCTGCATTTCACGCCTGGGACCAGAGGTTGTGTTTGGAAGCATGTGTGATTATCTCGTGAGAGCCGTGAATCGAAGTGACCTCTGACATTTTGCAGAACCCTCAACTATTCAACGTTTGCTTCTACCATGAAAAATGCAGCTAATTAAATATCTGGGCTTGATCCTGTGCAGTACTGTGTGCACTCAGTGCTCAGTGCCTCTAATGCCAGTTGAATGCCCTCGGCACGTTACAGACCAAGGTCCTGCCTCTGACTCATTTGCATGGCTTTACTTCCCCAGACACGATTTTGGTATTTGAAAAGAATGGTATTTCTGTGCAACATGTGTCTCAATTTGTAATGATATCCTCCTTGCAGCTGGCTTGCTTTTCCAAGTGTTTCTGAAACATTACTGTCTTACATTTGAGCCAACCTACAATAACAAATTATCTACAGGCAAAGAGGCTGAACTGCATTTGTTGAGAGGACACCCCACTCTCTGCTGCACTCCGTCTTCCAGTCCCAGTTTCAGACTTCCAGGTTGTGTACTGTAATCATCTTCTGTAGAAGCACACATTTCCAAACATGAAAAAAAAAAAAAAATTTAAAAGAATAAGAGTATTAGGGATTGGGTAGTGCAGAGTGAAATAAGTATTGAGTTCCGACCTCTCTGGAAAGATCTGCATCCCATCATTGGCCAATTGATATTGAAACCTATGGTTAGAGCAATTTTCAGCTATTTATTTGGAGCCCACGTGGTTAAATGTAAAACTTTGAGTTGCCTGCTTATGCTTCAAATATTTATAACCTTTCATAAACCACTTGTGCTGCCATTTCTAAGTTGCTTATCCAAAAAGAGGGGAAAAAAACCCTTTCCCACAGGAATTCTCCGATTGAGAGATGCTTGAACACAAGCAGCAAAATAAGATACATGATGAAACCACTGAAAATTTGAATTCTGACCATAAATTTCAAAGGTCGATTAAAATGCCAATTCAGTTTTATTTGAAGCCATTTACCAATTATTGCTGAACTGGTTGTCTTGGTGGTAAAAATATTATTCCTGTTTTCTTGAAGTGGGAGGGGAGGCGGGAAATAGGGAAAATCTAAAACGAGGATTGGGTCCAATGCATGTTGCTCAGTGTCCAGCAGTGCTGGGGATAAGGGAGATCCCCAAGGTGCCTGGCACTGCACTGAGGTCTGTGCCAGGTCTCATCTGCTTGCTCCCTATGTGTTCTAGGTGGATTTTTCCTCTTCCTTCCCCCACAGTATAATCTACCTGACATTTTGGCCACCTGAGCATGCCTCCTTGTTTTTGCATGAGTCTACATCTGCTCTCGCTTAGGCTGAAACGAACCAGGATGGAGGCTGTGAAAACCAGGGAGAAACTCTGTGGGGACAGTGCCAGGCATGCAGCCCTGGATGGTCACAGACAGAGGGGTTGTTTGTGGGAAAATGGGAAAATGTGGATTGCTTCCTGATATGGGATGTTGAAACTTTTCACTAAAAAGATTCAGTGCTGCTTCTGCAAAAGAATATTATTGTTGTTGTTGTTATTGTTGCAGATTGTTGTTATTTTTATTTTGTGGTCCACAGTAGCATTTCAGATTAAAAAGCCAGGCCCAAGTGTAACCCAGGTGAGGATGAGGACTGTCACAGGGAGATATGGGCTGTTGCTCAGCAAGACCCCCATCCCCACCCTTGGTCCTCCTCCACGCTGCTACCCACAGTTATCTGCCTTTTTCTGGCTATTTAGCTGGGTTTACTGGAGAGATCGGCTTGGGAAAGAAAATTGAGAAGCACCTCAGAATAGCCAAAAGACTCGTGGTTTGGGCCCACAGGAGGCTGCTGAAATTCAAGTTGAAGTTTCTATTCTATTCAGACAAAATCAGAGGCTTAAAGAAGGGTTATCACATCGCAGTGGTTGCCTGTTTTCAGGAAAGGAGAGTAGAAACTGTCTGGATTTGGGTTTCCTTCTGTTTGAGTTTTTATGTTTTGATTTTTTTGTTTGTTATTTTTTTGCAAAAAGATCCTTGCAAAGTTTCAGCTTTATCCGAGCGCAGAATGGGAGAATTAGTTGACAATTTGGCAGGGTTTTTTTTCAAAAGGAAGATCATATCTGCTGTCACATCTGCACATGAAGCATCAGTGGGGCAAGGCAAATTATTTACAGGCCTGCCAAATACACTGGTGCTGCACTAACTGGAGGGCAATGCTGCCTTGTTGTTGTGGAGATACACCCAGTTACCCCAGTATAAAGCAGGCTCTGCTTCAGGCAGGCTCTGTGGGCTGCTTTAGGGGACATGGCCAGAGGCAGTGGGTGCTGCAGCTGAGAGTAGAAGTCCAGAACTGTGGCGGCATTTTCCTCTTTGCATGATTTGTGTACATACCTCAAAATGCAAACTAGAGATCTCCCTGACAGTGGAAGCCTGAAGAGAGACGGTGCCATGGGGCTGGGCTGGAGGGCTGGCTGACATTGGGTTTGTCTTTAGTTCAGATTGAAAGTGAAGGGGATTTTTCATGAACTCACTGAGCAATTGTTCTGTAAAAGGTTAAACCACAAGAAACTTCTTTGAAATGGTGAAGAATTGTATAAAGAAAATATTTAGAGAGGTTCTGGGGAGACTGCTACATTGAAAAGTAGAAAGTGGTATAGGTGGGGAAGGAAGGATGACAGCAGTCGAGAAACTTGACAGCAGCACAGATGCTGGAGTCTAGGAAACAGCCCAAATGTTCAACATAGCCTACAAGACTGGTCTCCTCTGCCTGTCTCCAAAGTTAGTGGATAGAGAGGCTCTTCCCAGGTGCATTTCAGAGCACCAAACACAGTGCCTGCTGTGGAGTACCCCTGGCTGTGGGAAGGAGAATGAGGGCACTGGTCCCCCTAGGTAAAAGTTGATGACCCCCTGCCTCTCCTGTACAAGGAGAGGAAAGGAGAAAGCAGTGTGATTCGGTGGGGAGCTGCTTTCTCAAAAAGCTTGACAGTGGTGGGACCATGAGGAAATGGAAATTTAAAATGCTGCAGCTTGGGTTCCTGGTGGCAGCTGTTTTGCCCAGGAGAAGCCAAACCTGAAGGGGAGAGAAGGTGCCGTGTCCCCTGGGTTTGTGCAGAGCAAAGTTGAGTGGTAAAGTTGCGTTGCTGCTTTGTGGTACCGGGGAAGGTCTGCAGCAGCCCAGGCCATTTCCCCAAGTATGTGGCTGCTGTCTGCTAAATTTAGGGAATGCTGTTCCCACTGGCTATGAAGATGAGCTGCATGCTTACCCAGACCAAGACTGTACTCTATTTTAGGGGGGGGGGGGGGGGGGGGGGGCACTGTCTTTATGGAAGTGTATAATGGAGGGAAGAGACTCCTTTTCCCTGTGCTTTATGCTGTATTCCTACCATGGAGCCTGGGACTGGAACAAAACAGTCAAGAACAGATTGTGCTGTTAGATAGCTGGGGTTTGAACAATTGTCAGCATTTTTGAAAGAGGTAGGAAGGGCTTCATTTCTCTTCAGCAAATTGGCTGCCTGATAAATCCAGGAGTGCAGACCCCACATCTTCTTGCTGATTATCAGGATCTCTTCCACAGTGATGATTCCTTTTCTCCCTCTTTGTAGAGGTGCTTTTCCCTTGAGCCATGCAGGACCACAAAGGAGAGTCTGGAACTGTATTTCCACCGTTTCCTTCCTACATGACAAGGGCATGGTGACATACATGCCTGTTCCTAAGTTCACTAGCTAGTTTCAGGGTTCAGTTTAACATACATGGAATTATTTTAGCGAGAGATGGTACTAAATGTACCAGCAAGGGGTTGAACATAGATGTAAACTGATGAAACTTCCCTAAAGGCTTTTCTAGCAATAGATGCAGAGAAGCAGGAGTCAGTCCACAACAGACCTTCTGCTTTCCAGTTCATGTTTCTTTGTCAAGGTCCTTCCCTCAGTACAAGGTGACTGGATGTGATTGCAAGCATGATCTCTGGTGCATCCTTGAAACAAGTCAGTCACAGAATTTGGGGTGACTAAGCTGTCCCTACGACTTCTTCTGCCTAGGCATAAAAGGAGAGCAAATCCCAAGCCTCTTCCCCAATGCATCCCTTAAAGTCACAATGTCTGCTCACATTACAGCTCACGTTTCACTAGTTGGGAGAACCTGAGTTGCATATCTGACCCAAAGCTGAGAAGGATCCATAGCTTAGAAGATCAGAGCAGAAGGTAAACACCACCTTTGAAATCAAAGGTTAGTGCTTAAGGACCCTGCTTGTTATCCCATTCGTGCTAAAGGCCGCCTCTGACTCTTGCTATGTGGCATCCTTTCAGTTAGCTCATGGAAAGATAAATCATCAAGTATTCAAAGGGGAAGGTTTTAATGAAGAAGCTTGAACTGCTTTAAGAATTGCTAAAAAAAAAATAATAACAATTTACAGAACTATTACAAGTAACAGATGATTCCAGAGAGTGTTTCCAGGGCTGAGCTTGCTCCCATGCTGACTTTAGCTGCACTCTTGTGGTTTAGCTTCAGAGCAGTTTCCCTGAGAAAATAATTGCAGTGCCTTTACTCTAGGGCCATGCATGTCCCAGATGAACTAGGCCTCTTTTAGCACATCAGCATTCATTGTGTCTGGGTGAATTAAGTGCTGTGCTAAATGATGGAAACTCTGCCATGCCAGCCCACATGAACAGTCCCTTCAGCCTTCCCCACCCAGTCTCCACTTTTTTCTGAACAATAAGATGTGAATCTGGAGACAAATGTTCAGTGGAGAGCAGAACTGGGGGGAAGCAACCATGGAAAAAACTAGGGGGGGTGGGGGTGTGTCCATGTGCACGCATGTGTCCAAAAGCATGTCAATGTCATGGGCCCTCTGAGGAGGTGGGACATGACTGGGGAGGGCACTGGGCAGAAGCAGCTCTTTCTGGCAGCTGTCACTGCCAGCAGGAGCGTGCTGCCAGTGTGGCAGTGTGGGAGCGGGCACGCAGGTCTGGGTGCTTGGGTGTGCTGTAGGTCTGCAGCAGCGCTGGGGAAGGGTGGGCTAGCTGTAGGAAAGGAGGAGGGAAGCTCACTGGGGAGGCTTTGCCCCAGCTGCCAAACTGTCCTGCCAGGCTCTAACTGTGTTGTTCCAAGCAAGGATTTAAATCCTCACGTGTCAGGGCATAAACCAAAGAGGAAGCCCAGTGTCGGTGCAGGCTGTTTCATTGCTGCCCATTGCTCAGGTTATGACTAGCAGCCACAGAGGTGCAGCTCTCGCCTGCTGTCCAGGGGAGTGCTGCATCACTGTCTGAGCCCACGCAGACGAGCCTCCAAGTTACCTGCTTGAGCTGGGTCATCATCCAGTTATTCACATTTTCCTTCCCCACCCCTTGCATTGACAGTAGGGCAGAAATAAGCCTTCCTACTTGTCTTTCTGTCATCTTTTCCATGCTGCCTCCTGGGGTTGGAACTACAGCCTGCCTTTGACTTCTAGGTGGTCTTCCAACCCAGGATCAGCCCAGCCCTGCTTAGCTTTGGGAAGCAGGCAAAACACAGTGTGCTTACCTCAGTGCAAAAAAGCTCAACACCATGGCTTTATGCTTACAAAAATTCTTCTTATGTGGCTCATTTTTTTTTTTTTTGCAATTTTTTTATCTGATAAGCAATATTTGATGTGTGTTGAAGGCAAGATCATCTGGGGTGAAGAGCATATGTTGCTCTCCTAAAAGTGTTTTGTTTTGAGGGGGAGATATAAATAGATGACTTTATTGTACTGGCCATGCACGCTAGTGTTGGCATGAGGTGTATAACATCTAACTATGAAGTGGTGATGACTAGTGTGCTCTCATTTCTTTATAAAACTTTGCATGCTATGCCTGATGTGGATTTTTATTCTGTCACTTGATCACTACAGAGATGCATTTATCAAACACAATTCCTGGCATATGAGCAAATCAACAAGGAAGGCCCTTCTCTCCCATCTGCACACCCTGTTGCACTGGGCCGGTCTGCAGTAGGGGAAAATAGGCAGGACTTAGAAAGCTAGCTGACTGCTTCATGCAGAAAACATCAAGAGCTAGTGAACTTCTTTATGTCCTCCCTCCCAAATCACTTATCACTCTATGCTATGCCATGCCATTTGAGACTGATTAGTGAGGGATGGAAATTCGTTTCCGTTGATGTATGGAAAGAGAGGAGCAGGCAAAATACCTAAAGTGCAGAGTGAGGTTTCATGCAGACATTACAGGTTTTATTTTCTCTGCTTCCCTTTTTAGTTAAACTCAGAGCAAGATTTCAAGCCAAAAAGTGACAGAAAGCAGTTGTGTACTTTATGGGGAGTACTTTGTAGGTGGATACGTCCCAGCTCTCAGTCTAGTTCTTGTCCACAGCTCTCTGTACACACAAAGCTGCTCATCCTGCTGGGCACACTGCCTGAAAGCCCAAATGTTACTCCTTATTCTAGATACAGTGGTCTCTGTGCTCGGGGAGTTTATGCTGGTCAACATACTCAATGTGCCTTCCAGTCTCTGCCTTGGGAAGGGTGGAGTTTTGGCAGGAGGATACAAGCACAGTGATGAGAGGGATCACAGAGGAGCTGGCGTGAAGGGAAGATCATGGAGCAGACTGAGAAGGAACATGTGCCCCAGCACCAAAATTAAGGCTGATAAGTACTTCAGAGTTTCAGTCTGAATCTTTAGGGGACAGCAGATCCCATCCAAGGAGACGGAGTCCAAAGCACACCATGGAGAGGGAGAGGACAGTCCCTGCTGGACAGTCTACATGGTCAACTGATAAGGGAAGCAGAAGCCTGCGAGGCAAAGATGTATCACCCAGTAGCCCCTAGATTAACTCAAGCATCAGAAGCTTATCACCACTGGGGTGGTGTTAGTTGCATTAGATTGATGAGAAAGTGATTTGGGTTTTCAAAAATGTAATTCCAAAGATTTTCATGAACTTGGCCTTCACCACTGGAAAAGCTCACCTTATTTTATGGGAGCTATCATGCAGCTTTCTGAAGGCCTCAGATTAATAGAACTATGTTTGCTCCAGTATTGTTCACCAGTCAAGGCACTGGTGGACTTCAGAAGGGGCTTGCCTAAATAAGTCCTGTGGGATACATCCCTTTTGTGTTCTAAAAAATGAGAAAAGAAAGAAAAGCAGTCAGAATGTCTGATCAGGTAACAGGACCTGGAAATGAGGACCAGGATAGAAAAAGGGAACAACTGGGAAGTTAAATTATTTGCCTGATTCTATGATTTGCTTTAGCAAGATCTGGAGGGGTTTGTTCTCATGTCACACATGGTCCAGGGAAAAGTATGTGTTCAACACTGAAGATATCAGCTCTTGGTAGCAGTTTCCCTCAGGGAGAGTAACGCCTAGTTCTGCTTTGGGTCCTAAAATGCCTTTATTTGAATTCTGTTTGTCATGCTAGGCAGTGTCAGTCCCCATGCTCTGCTGGTTGTGACCGCCTGGCTCTGTAGCTGCTATGGTGCTGGTACAAGACTATTTGCAGGCCATCCCAAGAGAGTATCAAGGAGGTTGTGAGGGACTCCAGCCTGACCTCCCTCACTGCAGTTCAGTTTTGTTGTGTTGAGCATACATCTCTCTTTTGTATGACTACAAATCTGAGGAAAGACCAAGAGGGGCATCTTTATTTTGCATGTGTAGTACAGAGAGTACCTACAGGCTTAGGTCTGTTAGTGGGAGAGGCGTATTTTCATGGGATTGGAGCTCTCTCTGGATACTGTCCCAGTTTTTCCGTGAGACCGATAAGCCCTGCGGAGCTGCACACCAGCCCATGCAGTGAGATGTCTCTGGGGAGCCCTGGCACATGCGCTACTCCCTGTCCTATCTCCATCCCACATGCTGGAGAATCTTGGCCCAAATGCTTCTCCTTCTCTGACTCCACTTTCCCACCTGTGCCATGCAGAGAGCAATACACCCCAGCTCTGTGAAGCACACTGAGATCAAGGGGTGAAGGGTGCTGTGTAATTGCAAAGTATTATTATTCACCTGTGCTCTTGTAGGATGAAAGGCGCTCTATGGAACCCAGAGAATGAACTATTATTGTATTGATTTCCAGCTTTTTATCACAGGAATTCCTCCGTCTTCCTCCCCAGAAACCTCGGAGGGTGCATGTACCAACGGCCCTTGCGGCAGGAGGCCAAAGCGGTGTGCTCGTGTCTCATGCCCGCTGCCCACCCAGCATGAGGCTGTGCGTGATGCAAGCTCAGGCAGTGCCCAGCCCACCTGTGACGAGCCTCCCACCACTCGCCCTGACCACCTCTGCTTGTCTGCTTTGCAGGAACACGCGCCAACAGGGTACCTTGCATGGAGAAAGGGAGCAGAGCAAATCACGTCACTCCACCGAATGACACCAGCTGGTCCGCTCACCACACACTCTGGCTAAAAGTCCAGCAAAGAAAGCAGCTTCCCATCACGAAGCCCCTCCAAGGAAGCCTCGGTTCCATGGGTGCCTTTGACCCAGAAGACAGCACATCATGGACCCACACAGTGTGCTCAGCATTCCTGCGACCACCCCTCTTCTCCTCCAAGGAACACTTTTTCCTCTTGGTTTCTTGCTGGGGGGGATTTTTCGCCCTGGTTTCAAAAACCACACGGACCAACATAGGTACTTTTCCCTTTCTGACTTCAAAGTTCAGATATTTGAGACTGGACAATGATACGTTTTTGGGTTTTTTTTTATTATTATTTTTTTTTCCTTTGAAAAACTGCTGTGGTTTTGCTGCTACACTAAGAATCGTGATTTGCATTGTATGGTTTTGGACCTATTCAAGTTTTGATGGGGGAAAGGGGTAATACTGGAGTAGCAACGCTTCAGAGTCATCTCTGTCCTACCCATGATGCACTTTTAAATGAAGAGTTAGAATATTTTATTGGCTAATATACTTTCCTTGTTATTTTTACAAAGGCCACCTTTATCCTTTCTAATGCCATATTTTCAGTGTTACACTTTTATGGCTTTTAATTTTTGATTTGACAGATGTAAGAAGCAGCATGAATAGTTTATACTGTGGTTTTTCAGAGACTGAATGCCAAGAGAACTCAGTAAATGTTTATTCTTCTCAGCTTTCTCTTTAAATTCCCCTAAATAGCGCCCCATTTGGGAACAGAGCAAGAGTGTTGAACTAAAGACCAAAATTCCCTCAAGGTGTAAAATAATCTGAGGGGAATATTTGCTGGGCGTCACAAAAGACTTGGATGAAATTTCAACCCTGATGGTTTTCAGTGATCCAGGAAGGCAGTGAGACAATCTCTCCATATGCATAGCCCTTTCATGATAATTAGAATGGTATGGACAAACCAATGAAAACAAGGGTAAAGTGAGAAAGATCCCCCATGATTCTGTTTCACTGTTTGCTTTCTCCTGTCATGGTTAAGAGAAATGTGCAATTCGATCCTCAATCAGTGGGTGGAGGATAACAGGGTAGAATTTACTTGTGTGCACTTGTACAGTTGTAGCCAAGAGTCCAAAAGTACACTAGAGCATGTTATACTGGCACTGAATTGGTAAGAGAGTCGTGGAGTATCCCATTCTGACAAATACACAAAAAAAAAAAAAAAAAAAAAAAAAAAAAAAAGAAAAGGAAAAACCCACAAAAAACCCACAAAAAAATAAAAAAGTAAAAAAAAGTAAAAAAAAATTTCAGATCACCTTGTGATTCAGTGTAACTGTTTACTAACTCGAATAAAGCAATTGTTCACTCTTGAGTGTTCAGAGTACACCTTTTCTATAAGGCTGCTGCGGGGAAGTGAGGAACAGTTTGCAGGAGCAGTGTCTCTGACTGTGTCAGCGGTGTTGGGAGCAGGGTAGCAGAGTCGGTTGAACCAGAGCCTTGTAGTGATGGTGCACTATGAGCACTATGTATATACTGTATTTCTATATTTTCCTTTGTACAGATTCACTTAAGTCAAGCTACTGTTTTACAGGTGCTCCTTATTTATTAGAGCTGTGAAAGCTTGGAAAACACACCGGGCGAGTAAGCTCGCTTTTTAAAAAAAAAAAAAAAAAAAAAAAACAACAAAAAAAAAAGGGGGGTGGGGTGGGGAATCCAACAACTCCTGAGTTTAGGGAGAGAGCTCAAAGAGATACTGATGAAACATCTTCAAGAGAGCAAGAATCTGAAGCACCCTCAGTGTGCTATGCTTTCCTTTTGGGCTTGCAACACTTTTCTCTCTCCCTGACTGGTGTCAGATTTATTAAAACAAAATAAATCTCCAAGAAAAAAAATGCACTTAAATGTGCTGTTGTTTTATTATTATTTTTTCCTTTTTGTGCATGCGGTTATTCATTCCTCTACATGCCTGGTCACAGACCAAACAAAACTCAGTCTGAAGTCTCGGAAAAATATGTATAAGTGTTCTTGAAGGCTGTATCTATGTCCCTTCCATTTTCATGTCTCCCTTGCCACTTCTCACTTTCTGCAGTGTTTAAGGCATGGAAGGGGGGGGAACCCCACAGTTAGAACAGTGCAGAGTTAGGTCTTGGTCTTAGAGGAGAGCCCTGGATGGATGCACTGACTGCAGCAGCTTCATTCATTTCAAGGGGATCTGTGCAAGCTGTTTGCTCCTGCTGCATTTGGGGCTGTGTATGGAGCGTGTTCCGCCTGCTTTTTCTAAGGATGGGGTTTTTCTATGCATTAATTCTCCCCTTGAAATCAAGCCTAGGTTCTTCAAAGTACCAAACTCTTCCCAAATGCCCCCAAACGCTGCAACAGCAACAGATTTGCAGGCCCCGAGCTATCTCGCAAAATAGCATTTGCTTCCCAGCTCTTGGCCAGCACAGCCAGCACTGCTGATGGAGGGGTTTGAATGTCCGGTGAGCTCTGTAACTATTTGACTGATTTCATTAACCAGCCATGTAAGGCAAACAACAACAGGATAAGCATGCCTGCTTGGAAGGGCACATAGAGCAAAGCTTGTCTCCCTAGTAAACAGCTTGCTGCATCTCTATTTATTCATCTGAACTTGGCTGTAAAATGAAGGCCGTGTGTATTGATTTTTCTTTTGTCAGTGGTCCAGAATTGTTAGCACACATTTTCACTCTTCTGAAAAACAACAGACTCTTTAGAGAAATCTTTCTCTCTTGTGAACTGCTTTTTCCAGAAATGGAATCAGCTTGTCAAAAATCATCAGGACAGCAGAGGTAGAGAAAGCGATCTAGGCTGGAGCTGGCTTCACACATTTCCAATGATCAGAAACTTACCTTAGCTTTCCTGAAAATTTGCCCGCCTTACACTTTCTTAACAACTTACCCTAAAACTCAGAATCTGAACAACTGCTTTGGACAGTTGAATCAGTTCATTGTTTGCTATTTTAAAAATACCTCCAGCTGCATATCTGGGAAGAAATATCCAAGTACACATAAACCTTCAGTAAAATGTAGACCAAATGGTACGATACATTATGCAAAAGAAACCTGCTTTAATTTTGAAGCCAAATCTATCCCTTGTACGATGCCAACAAAACGAACGGAATTACACAAAGGATGTAAGAAGGTCCTTTGCAATTAATCGGAACCCAGCAAAGGCTTGCAGAATGGTGCTTGCTCACTGCTGACATTATTTATTATGCACTAAGACCTAATAGTCAAGCCAAGCTCTTTCCTGGATAACTCACCGTCAAGGAGCCAGACAAAGAAAATCCTGATGCACTGGGAGATACAGGGGAAGGTTCTTGTATGCAACAGCAATTGCTTCAGCTCTTGCACACGTACGGTTTTGAGATGCTGAGTCTGTCTTCACGAGCAGAGAGAGGCAGCTTTGCTTCAGGTCTCTAAGCAGCCAGCCCTGCGTGCTTCCCTTCGCACTGCCAGGGCAAAGGGGGAGTTTGCTGTGATCGAGATGCATGGGTCCTTCTGCTGGCACTGAATTTTTGCTGTCCGCAAGAATTTTACCCTTGCAATAAGAGGGGGTCTGCCTGCTGCAAACACTCTGCATTAATTTCCTCCTCTGTTGTCTTAGATGATTTTGAGGACTTCATTTTTTTCAGAACTACCACACACATCAGTATTTGAGTGGCCCAATTCTGTGAATAAGAAGGTCCCTCAAAATGAAAACATTTCATGCTTTTTCTGTGCTAAATGATAGAAATAAATTTGCTTTGTTCAAATAAGCGCTGTGCGCCAAATTTGCAAGGATGCTTATCCAAGTGAGATATCCCATTCTGAGGTCCATATTTGGACACCCAAATCAACACTCAGCCAAACACATGCATGAGGCATTTCAGTGCCATTTGGAGTGTCCATATATAGAACTGGATGCCCTAACTTCATTGCCTTTGTTTTAAAAATAGGCCTGGAATATGTAAAGGCATCATTTAATAACAACTATGACAAACATTCTGTGCTCAAACTAAGAACAAATTTGCTGGTGCTGGTACAGGTTGATTCCCCTGGAATCGCTCTGGATTTGCAGAGGTATAACTCAGAAAAGAAATGGTCCCTTAAGTTGCTTTGCCTTCCACTCCCACCCAAAGCTGACTTGTTGTTTGGGATGTGTGAGTTAGGGAAGGTGGTACTCAGGCGGTATCCACACGCATACAGCAGCCAGGAACTGAGCTGAACCTGTTTCGTATTGAATGTAATTGCTCACGTCTTGAAATGGGTAGAACAGCTTTACATAGGCTTGCACACATTTTACTTGTCGTTTATGTGGTACTGGGCAAAGAAATGCAATGTTACCCTGAGGAACACTAGGGTATTTTCCACAAAGCATAGGATGCACCAGCAAAGGACGTAGGGCTGTGAAAAACACAGCTGAACAGCAGCTCCTGGCTGTTTTCTTCCATCAATGGCATGAGCACAGCCCCTCGGAGGCGCACAGGATACCAGCTGCAGGGCACTGCAGCACCTCCAAGGGAAATGGGCTCTCTGGCGCAGGGGTGCTCGTCAGCCCGTCACGTTGGCAGTCAAGAACTGTTGGGACCTGAACTTCTGTGACACAGTGAGGAACTGACCCAGCCCCAAGGCAAAAAAAAAAGAGTAATTTCGGCTGCTGACAGTCTCTTTTCTCAAAGATGTTCCCTGGTATCTAAAGCATCACCTGTCTTCTGCAGCAGGAGAGTGTCCCAGCCACCTCACCCGCTGCCCTGCTGAAACAGTTTTCCAAGGACATGTAAGGCACAGAGAGGCAGCCAGGTGCACTGACCAGGGCCTTTCCTTACAAATAATGCAAGCATCTAAAAGTTGTGTGTCCCTACACCAAATGCCCAGGCACCTGGCTGTCATGGGAGAAGGGTCAGCCTCGCCTGCACCTCCTGCGCGGGGTCGTTGGCATCCGGGCAGCCCACGCTGCAGGTGGGACGCTGCCCAGGCAGGGAAGGCAAGTTTGGTTATTATTAGCCGGTAAGATAGCTGAGGACAGAGATGTGTGGCGATTCCCACCTCTCGGCAGGCCTATTTTTCTCTGAAGGACTTTGCTGGACATATTTAGTAAAAGGAAAAGCTTTGAGGAAGAAGTAACACTGACGCCTTTTCCAGGAAAGCATTGTGGTCAGGGGGCTTGCTGGAGGGACTGGAGACTTGGCTTCGCTCCCCTTCTTCAGCTGAAGGCATCAAGTCCACACAGGCCCACGCAAAACAAGTTGTAGAGAGAGTCTGTCATCCCTTCCCGTGTCCCAGGCCAGGATCAGTGAGGCATAGTCTCTCCTGGCCCGCCCACTGGGACACAAGCTACGCCAAGAAAGGCAGGAGAGGTGCTCTTCACTCCTCATGGAAGAGACGTGAATGCAACATCGGCAGGGCTGGGAAGAGGGAGCACAGCCTTCCTGTTCGTGCCTGAGGCTCTCTCCTGGAACCAGGAAGCCTGCTTCTGCTCCCAGAACTGCTTCAGTTGCTAGCGTGGTCTTTGGCGTGACAGGCGCTATGTGAAACGCAATGTTCGGGGGGGGGGACATGATCGGGAGCAGCCTGCTACTCAGCTCGCAGGTATCTTTCTAAGCGTAAGTCCAAGCAGGCGCCCAGGCACTGAAGCACAGCTGGATGCTGGGGAAAGCTGGCTGCCTCCTGCGAGAGAGGTCGGGCAAGATGATTTACAGGCAGGGTCAGGTAAAGGAGCTGACACAAACGGGTCAGAGAGGACGGGTGCCAGCCCACAGGCTTATTGTCGGTTGACATCCAGGGAATGGGGCGGGAAGGGGCGGGGGGGAGCGTGAGTCGAATTCCTTAATAATGTGAATTATAAAATCATTTCCTGTGTTAGGGGTTAGGAAAGAAAGCGAAGGACCCGGAGATCTTCCAAACAGAAAACAGCTTTTGTTAAGGCTTTTGGCCTAAGGAGTTGGGGGGTGGGGGGGTGGGGGTGAGGGGGGAGGGAAAGTGCTGGCACATTTTTGGCTGGAAGCCTCAGACAACATATTTTTTATTCTAATCTTTATTTTTCAAAATAAAATCATGGCAAGGCAGCAACAAAGGGGGGGAAGGGGGTCAAATTAGGGGGAACAGTACCCAAGTATTTCCCCCTTCTTTCTGTCCTTGCCATTAAACACACAGGGTCTCCTTTATTATATACAGTAGCGGGATTAAGCCAGCAGCCCAAAGGCTAGGAATGCAACGAGATACTTTTCATACTTATTGATCCCTTTTTTTTAGGGGGATTGTTTTCATGAAAGTTTAATTCACCTTTTTTAGCTTTTGAGTCTAACTGCCACACATTTTATCCCGCTTCTTTGTGAAATGCTAAATCCATCGGTAGGTTTTAGTTTTCCTGGTGTAACTTTTCAGAAACTGTATATCTACATAGCAACCCCACTGCAGGCAGCTTATGTCACGGTATCACATGTCAGAAAGATGAAAAGAACTCCAAATCTGAGCTGCTCCGCAAACTTATGTCCCCCGTTCTTGGACATATATCTTCTGTACTTAATATAAGTGTCAGGAAGGCAATTTCAAGGCCAGAGAAGTGCAAAGTTTTATCTGGGAGATGACTAAAAAAAAAAAAAAAAAAAAAGACATATGACCTCAGTACAGCCTTGTGCGGACAATCAAATGAGAAACAAAGATTGTCTTTTTCCTCCTCTCCCAACTCCCCCCCGCCCCCCGGCCCCCAGCTCCCCATGTCCCTGTTGTCTGCTTCCAACTGCAACTTGAGCCTGGATCCCGAGCCCGGTGTCCAGATTAGAGATTGTTGACTCAGATTTAGTGGTGAAACTTGAGCCAGGCCCTGTTGATGGCATAGCCTTGAAGGAGCAGGTTTACTTCAAGCCAAAAGAGAGATTACATGTCAGACGAGAGCCTGCCTTTTCTTTATCACAAACTTCCTGATCTCCCTGTGTTTTAATAGTGAGTGTGTGTGTGTCCCACCGTGTGCCCACTTGCAATTCCTTCTATAGGGTGTCATAAATCAGGAAATTAGCAAGTGTGTAGCTGCCCTTTGCCACAGGCAGAGACAATGAGCTTGCTGTGTTTTTTAACCAGTGGGTAGCACTTAACATAATCAATGGAGAGCTACGTGCAGAAAGGATGAAAAATTGGGTCTCGGTCTGACCACTTACAGGGTATTTCTCATCACCCAGGCAAGCTGCTTTTATGAGAATATGACATGCCCTGGAAGCTTGCTCTCCATTTTGCAGGAGAGTCATTAAAAGAAATCATTACATGTTTTTTTTTGTTCCTTGGCACACACGCTGCTTTTCCTTGGCTTCTGATTTCATCCATCTTTCAGGCGCTTCGTGCCTTTAGTAATTTATGTGCAAGATTTTTCCAAACCTCCAAATGTTTTTCCATTTGGCAAACTGTGGAAGCCTCCACAGAATGTAACTGTAGAGTTTTCTTGTACTGCAAAACATGAGCCCTGTTAGCACAAAGATGCATCTAATGCTTGTAATCCTGTACATAAAAGCTATAAATTCATATAAGACAATCAAAGACATCGTTCCTTCTTGTAAGTCTTTACCAGTCTCATTGCTGTAACCCCTTACTTGATACACAAAAAGAGAATTTCTCCACAAGCATTGTTGTTTTCTTTAACTATAGTTTTTGGAAGCTTTACGGTACCATATGGAGAACTATTTTATTCTGCTGCTGGTAGCTTTCTCAATACTGGC
This sequence comes from Falco cherrug, assembly GCF_023634085.1. NCBI lineage: Eukaryota > Metazoa > Chordata > Aves > Falconiformes > Falconidae > Falco > Falco cherrug. Next base: position 66,641,469 of record NC_073702.1, on the reverse strand, counting down.
TATAAATTAGATAATTTTCCTTGTGTCTGATAGCCACATGCTATCAGTCAGACACATTTGCTCTCACAGGAAAATCCAGGAGAATTTGATAGAAAGTGAAACCTTCCACTATATAGAATTTAATGGAAAATTTTATTCCCTACTCTAACACTTACAAGGGCTGATTAAAAAAAAAAAAAATATCATATCTTTCACTCTCTGTTAAGTTCACGGGTTTGTAGACTGTTTTTTACAGAAGTCTCCTCACCTTGCTCCTGTCCAGCCCTGGTTCTTCTGAGAGGGACACGTGCCAGCGGATACTCTGACTGGGTTTTCCAAGGGCTCCCAAAGGGTATCATCGGATGCTCATATGCATTTTGGGGAGACTTAAGGAGGTTGCCCAGCAGGATGAGTATGGGCTCAAGAAGCAGTTAGGTTGCTGTGAGTTGCAATCTGGGCTGCTGGGGCTTTTTTCATGAATGCAAACCCAAGAGGAGATTCATTAAATGCTTTTTATAATGCAGTCCAGTGAGTGACATCCCCGAAATGGCAGAGTACGTAACCATGAGAAAAGAGCTCTCTCTCTGGCCATCCGTGCTCATGGGAAATTACCAGGCATTGAGGAACAGCAACAGTATCTTTTGCTTGTATTTGTTTATTTTCAAAACCCCTAAGTAGTTTACAAGGTTGTACTATAAAATACTTCCATTTGTTGGAAGTCCCAACTGGACTAAGTTCCTGAACAAAGAGTCTGTTTTGCAGCAGAAATGGGTCCAGATCAAGCCTAACGTATTATTTACACAGAGTTGTGCTCCGTCGCTCCTTCTCAGCGTGTACTGCCCTGCTTGCCCTGGAAATAAATGCTCAGTGAGGCTATAGAATAACTGGTGGGCTAAGTCGCTTCGACAGTTCTTCACCCAAACTCCTGCATCTAAAGCAAGTTTACACGGAAAGAACTATGCATGTTTCACATAAGAAAGGCCAGATCTGTTGTCAGCTAGTGCAAATCCAATGATGCCTTCAGAACCAGACCCGATCTACCCTGACACAGGAGAGAGGTGAATCGGAGCAGTGGCAGGGACTTCATTTATAAATAAAAGAGGGCTAACACTGAGAGCTTTGACAGTCCGGTCCTGCCTTCATTTCCATCTGTGTCAATCCAAAGTAACTAGAGGGAAGGGTCGATGAAATTCTTCCAGCTGACACCAACGTGATGGAGAACAGTTAGTCTTTCATACTTTGCTCCTCAGCCTGCCGAACTATGGTGACATTTCTCTGAGACGTTCATGACATCCGCATTAATAGCAGGGGACATCATTGTGATCTGGGCTATTATGGTGAATTTATTGCTATTGTATCACTTTAAAATAAACTATTCCCTGACTAAATCAAATTAAGGGTACTTCATCAGTGTAGGCGTGAGGCACATTTTCTTCTCATAATTTACTTCCTCTTAAGAGACTCTACATTTTTGTTTATCTTATTGGGTTGATACAGTAACACGCTCAATTGTCAACACGCATTAAAAAATAATATCTAGCCATCGAGGGAGAGAATGTGCGGGAAACGCCAAGGACACCGAGGCACAAGCGTGCACTTTGCCTAAGCTATTAAGCTGCAGCAATTTGCCATTTCCACAGCTCTTTTTCTTTTTTTTTACCTAGTTTTTATTTTTGACTGGCTGAGTGCTTTTCCTGCTCTCTCAAACTCCTCCGCATTGCATCCAGTTTGCTCTTCCAGAACTGATCGACTAGTACAGCAGGTCACCACCCCTGCTGAAATCAGCCAACAAGCCGACCATAACCCCAGCAGATGTTTGCCATTTATAGGCCAAATGAGAGCCCGCAGACCAGCGAAATACCAGCACCACAGATGTGGAACCTGGCCACCCGACGCAAGCAACACAAAGCCCTGTCCTGCCCAGCCGGGCTGGGACTTCCAGAGGAGCAGAAGGTCTGAGAGACTAATTAGCCTGCAGAGCCAACACGCTGGCCTATGCTCCATCATTTTGATGGGCGCAAAGTCCTGTAATGAAACGCTGCATGAGTGCAGTCAGATGAGGCCCCTCTAACTTCACCTCTGAGTCTGGCAATCACCTGAGTTCGTAACGTCCCCGAGACGTGCCAGCCGGCTGCGCCAGGCTCTGCTGCTCTCCCCAGCTGGGCCAGGGGCGGCCAGGCGGCCTCATCACCACTGCCCATGCCGCTCCTGTCTCCGAATGCAAAACCAGGAGCTATAAACATGACACCACGGAGAAAATTTTTTTATATATATATTTATTTAATTTTTTTTTTTGTAATTACAGATGCTGCTCGTAAATAACAAGGGAAAGAAAGACCAGCAGCTCTCAGCAGGACATCGGGGACACTGAGGACGGCGCAGGCAGTCCTCAGCCGGGCCCTTTTGTTCAAAGCATGCGTTATTTCTCCACTGAAAATGCCACTCTGCGCTTTCTGACCCTGACACGATGGACACAAACGTTCTTTGTGGTTAACATCAGCTCTTGAAATCTCCACACCTTCCAGGAGGCCGTGCAGCATGGGTTGCCACCGGACCGTCAGGAAGGTGTGGTGCAGAGAGAAGCCGGGGGAAAACCAGCGTTTTGAAGGCACCACCAGGCAGAGAGGCCTCAGGCCCGTGTCCGTGTCGCTGCGGACACGACGAGCGTTTTCTTATGTGCCACTTCTGATGCTGAATAATTTAAGCCAAAGCTGAGCCCCTTACTGTGACAGCGTTGGGACCGAGGAGGGGGAGCTGCAGGGACGCCTGTTTAGGAATTCCTGCCGAGCGTGCTCCCCTCTGGCAGGGCTGAGCCCCTTCCCCGGCCGGCGCTGGGCTCGGCCCGGCCCGCCCGCTGCCCGCCCCGCCCGGCTCCGGGCGCCCCCGCCCCCGCCCGCGGCCCGCCCCGGCGGCAGGCGCCTGCCGCACTGCGGCGCCACCTGGCGGCGCCTCGCGGGAGGCCCGCCCCGGGGAGCGCGGCGGGGCGGGCAGGCGGCGGCGGGCCGGGCACAGCCCCGCGCCCAGCCCGCTGCCGCCCTCGCCCCACCCAGCCGAAAGCGAGGCGCCGCCGCCGCCTTTCGGTGCCCGCCGCCCGGGGCGGACGTGCGGTGTGGCAGCCACAAGGTGTCAGCCGCGGGCCGGGCAGGTGGCCGCCGCGGCGGCTGCGCGGGGTGCGCAGGCGGACGCCTGACGGCCGCGCTGGAGCGGGCTTCCCGCGGCGGGGCGCGGGCAGTGCCGGCCGCCGCGGGGGGACGGGCCCCGGGCGCCTCTTCCTGCTGCCGAGGCCGCGGGGCGGGCGGGCAGGTCGCGGCCTCGGGGCCCGGGCGGGGAGAAAATGGCCGCCCCGGGGCTGCGGCATGGCTGCGGTCGGGGCTGCAGCCCACCGCCCCCGGGCCGCGGCTCCCCGCGGAGCAGCACCCCTCCGGCCCGCTGCCGGGGGTACCGTAAGCCCTGCCAGGCGCTGGCTGTGGGTGGTGCCCCGGGCCCTGCAGGGGCCTGTGGGTGTTGCGAGCTCTGGGCTCAGGTAGGTCCGTCCGGAGTTGCCCAGGAACCTGCTGGCTTCAAAGGCATTGAGGCTCTCGCCTTGCGCAGAGACCTTTCGTCCAGGTTTCAAGGGAGCTAAAGCACTTCAGCAGGGATTGGGGACCCGGGCACTGGCTGAGTGTGTGTGATCTAGGGGCAGAAACGCCACTGCAAACCTCTGGGGCTAGCGCTGCTATGTTTTGAAAATTGCAGCACAGGATCGCTGGCTCGGGTGGGCCGGTTCAGCGTAGTTACACCAGCATCTGTGGGGCTGCAGGGTTTTGCAGCTGCTGTGAGCAGGTGAATTTCTCGCAGGGCTGCTCTGACGGCACACCTGATCTCCACATGAATGATTTCACCGAGGTCTCTGCCGTGTGCTACCTTTCATTCCCGTGGGCAACCCTGCAGGCTTCTGTTCTCCAGGCCGTGATTCCCTGCTGGGAAGCCAGCGCACAGGATCTGGCAGCTCCAACAAACCCGGAATCGGTGTGCTGGTGGACTTGCTAACATGATCCATTGGTTCTTTGTAAAAATTGAGTGACTGTGTTGTAGACCAGCATGCATCGTGCTTAAGTAAGTCCCCTTTTATTGGTAGGAGACAGGAAACAACAGAGTGATTAACTTATTCCTAAAGTATGTGCTTAACTCATGGAAATAAATTAAGAAGCTTTTTTTTCCTTCTGCTGTGTGTGTAGTTATTTATGATGTCTAGTGAGGAGCCAGGTCCCAAAGCAGTGTTCCTTTTTCCCTAGGTAAAGAGCAGGAAACTGATTTCTCAACTGTTTTTCATTATGAACTTCAGAGTTTATTGTAGATTGACGTTCACCTCTACTGTGAGTAAACCTGTGGCTGTCCCTTTGCAGGACTGTGAACAGTTAAATGATGCCTCGGAAAATGCTTTGTCTGCACCTAGAAATGCAGACCATGGAAAGGGAAGCAAAACACATTTTAATGAAAATGGTCCCAGTCGAGAATTTGTCTGATCCAAAGAAACCTTTGCATGTGATGATTTCTTAGATTAGCTCTGTTAATCCCACATAATGTCAAGATGATCTCTCTGCAGTTCCTCTTTCGTGTTATGCTTGTAGAGCAGAGGGTGAAGGCTGCTTCCCCTGTGTATGGTCTGTTACAGCTAGAGAGCAGAGATGGTATTTTTGGCAGAGGAGGCCCCATTGCTGTTAACAGTAAGATTTCCAGGAGTTTCAATTGACTCTGGATCACACTTCTTTGTAACTGCTTTTATAATCTGTTCTCTAAAGTATTTATGGGTAAAGAATGCCTAACTGAAGAAGTTTCCTTTTCTCGAATAAAAAGGCATATGCAGATTTCCTACAGATTATGTTCCATAGAAACAAAAACAAAACCAAAGAAGATGTACAAATACGCCTTCTTGTAGCATGGTCCGAGTCAGGTAGGGTGTGCAAGGCACCACAACCTTAAAGAGAGAAATTAATAGAAGAAATTTCACTTTAGGGTCTAAATTGGATGTAGGCAGCAACTTGAAAGATAAAAATAAACTCCAAACGAGTATTTCTTCATGTCCAAACAGTTATTATTTCAAATGTGAACAGAGAAAACCAGTTACTTCCACAGCTCCAATAAAGTCACAAAAGGAGTGTAGATCTTTAAACAGTAGATCCTACATGCTTCTTTGGGACTTTAAGAACTGCTGTAAAGTTTCTGTATCTTTAGGTGTATTCCTGCTTTAAATATCTGTGACATGAAATTGACTTATATTGCAACTAATTAACTTTACTGTTAATTCACTTCATTAAAATTAATTAACCAAATACCAACAACCATTATCTTTGAGAGAAAATAAAAGTTAATTCATTAAATTGGATTCCCAGTAGGTCAAAGGGAACACTTTTCTGCGCCTTTTTTCTCCAGGAATCCTTTCCAGAAAAGTACAAGAAATATCTGGGGTGAGGAGCAGTTTCTTCAAAACAGTTTTGTCTTCCAGATCACACATGATCTCCTGTCCTGCTTGTGTCCTTGACTATCCTGTTAGCTTCATGGCTTTCCCCACCTTTTCCTGATTAAGGGGAGTAATGCATCTGATCTTACTCTCGGGGGAGACTGGGGAAAATAATGCTATGAGCCATAAGCCACATACATAAAGGTGCATGCATCTTTATGGACATTTCTAGGGCAAGCTCTGTCCCATATAGAAGAAACCCTTCCTCAGCAGCTGTGAATAGCTTCAGAGTGCTGGAACAGAGCAGAGCTAATGAATTGCCTGTTAATGCCCCATCCATGCTTATGACAGTAAAGGCGCCGGTGACAAGGTAATTTTTAATAGGATGGACGGTGTGTCAGAATACTAATAGGGCACTTAAAAGAGTGGTTTCCAGGGGAGTCACCTCATTGCTTAAGTCAGAGGGGAGACTGTTCCCTCTGGCCCTTTCCTCAGAGCTCCCAAGGACTGTCACCCATAATGATCCAAATCCCACAGCCTCTTCTGAACTACAGCTTAATTGGGAAAGTACTTCAGAGAAAGAAAGAGTCAATCCTGCAAGCCACCGAGCTTCCCAAACCTCACTAAGCTGAACTTAAGCCTTGCTGAGTTCCGTTAGACCTGGAGGATTCAGCTGGTTAGTGGTTAATTATTAGTGTTGCCTAAATAGCCCTTATGAGTGACTAAGCCCCTCAGGGTCACAGACTGTCTAAAGAGTAGGAAAAAGCAATCCTAGTGCCAAAAAGCTCATTGGCGCGGTGGTAGGATGAATGACATCCCCTACATAGTAGGAGTAGACTCGCAAGGGAATACTAGGAAATGGTAGGTCCATGCTGTTGTTGAGCTAGACCTGCTTACCTGAACATAACTCTGGGGAAAATAAATGGGCAACAAGGATGGGTAACAAAAATGGTTGGAAGTGTGAACAGGCTTCCATGCAAAGGGAGAGGTAGAAGGATGTGACTATTCTTCACAAAGAAAGAAGCACAGAATAATGGCACAGGAGGAGGTATGTGGAATATTGCTACTTATCCTTCACAATGCACAAAAAAATTGAAAAATCACTATGAGGATTTTTTAGCATTACATATTAACCTGAGGATACCATTGCCACAGGACTTTGGAGGCAGAGGATTTTTTTAAAAGGATGATAAATTTACAGAGGAGTGAACATTCAGAGTTATGTTTTCTAGAGCTGTTACAAGCCAGCTGTTAGCTGATAATAACTGGCAAAACATCTGGATGTATTTGTGGTCTGCACCTTCTTCTGATGTGCGCACTGAATGCCAGTCAGAGAGATGTTACAGTCTGAAATGGACTTGGAGCTTCTAGGTAATTCTGCCATGAGTAAGGCAACCACTTGCACAAGTGAAAAACAGATCAGTTCAGTCCTTTGACTATACAGCGGTAAGCCCTGAAGGTGCTCAGGTTTTGGCATTTTGTGAGCCTTGTGCACTTATTTTTAGCCCATCAGTGCGGTAAATGCAGGACATGAGAAAGGGTGGTACTGGTACAGTTGTTCCCTTGTGCGATAGTAAAACCATGGTATCTTACCTGCTGGCAGTAAATGTATCAAGTATTACTCCATAGAAAAATTCTGTCTGCTATAGATCACTGGTTTAATAATGAAAAAGAAACACACTGAACCTTCAGTTTGGAAAAGCTAGTAAGTTTTGCTGCAAATATGCCTGAAATACATTGAAAAAAAATGTATCCCTGTCAGATTTCTTCCAAAGAAACCTTATAATCTCCACTTTTGCAAAGAACCTCACCAGAATCAATTCAACTATTCACTATTAAAGCTTACTAATGTAAGAGCGTGTTTACTTTATCGGAACCAGCTGCAAAAGTCCTCTCTTACCAAGCAAAGATTTATCTACCTAGCAAAGATTTATTGTTCTTGAAGCTAAGGTTGAAACATGCATATCTGTATATCCCTGTAATCACAGTACGTGTCCTTTCAATTGCTTCATCTATCTCAGTACTCTGAGTGGCCTGATAGCTGTATGCAGAGATGTTGTGAACTGGTCCTTTAAGAGCCTTTGTGCTAAATGTAATGTTTTCCAGGCACATGCCATCACTGATATCTCTGCTTTTAATATTAGTACCTTTCTGGTCACAGGTAGGGTTGTTAAACAGTAGCCAGTCAGCATTTTACAAATGATAACTTTTATTATTATTATTATTTTACTTTTCCCCCTAACCTCTGCCAGCAGCCCCAGCTGCTTGTTCCTAACCCCTCCTGGAAGCTCTTAGCCCTGACTTGGACTAGCTCTGCAAAAATTGTTGTTGATGTTTGGTTCATCCTGGGGGAGGAAGGGATTTGGAGGAGGAGGGGAGACAGAAATGAGCAGTGAAGCAAGGGAGGCAGCAGCCTTGTGTCAAGCAGCTTCTGACACAAAAGAAACTTTCTCTGCCCGTGGTGGATTTGCTGTTAGAGGATCCTTTATCTGTTGTTTTCCATGCCTCAGTTATGTTGGATGCGAAATCAACTGTTTGTCTGGCAATCCTCTAGCTGTGGGGCCAGAAACCTCTCTCTTTTAAGGGAAGAGGAGGAACAACACACAAATGATCGTTGTTTCTTATTACTTTCTTCCAAATCAATGATCAGTTGCATTTACAGAGCAAAATTAGCAGCTGTCACCACAAGTCTGGCTCACTCCTGATTAATAGACAGCAAAAAATCTATGTGATCTATACAGATCAATACTCACCTGTTTATAGAGATGCAAGAATTATATGAATATACAGGTAATATGCAGTACATGCATGTATGAAAATATAACCAAACAGCTGCAGACCTCAGTGGTGCTCAGTGACCCAAGGGCCAAAAGGACAGTATTTCCTTCTGCTCTGCCTTTCATTAACAGGATCTGGGACTGCATATATGGTTACCAGTCCAGTGACAAGATGATAGTTTGCCAGCTACCTGGTTTCAAAAAAACAGGCCTGCTATTGCTTTGGCCTCAATGACTGCCCCAAGGCTGTGATGTGTGTACAGATTGCTCTGTGCCTGCACTGCAGCCCTTTTGCCTTGGAAAGCTGGAACAAAATGTTGTGTTTTGATGGCAGGGAGACCAGAAATTAGCAGTTGTGGCTGCTCAGCCCTCATTCAGCTCAGGACTGTGCCTACCTGCCCCATCTGTTTAATGGCATCCCCTCTAGCTGTTACACTGTGAGTCTCCTGCAGTGGTCCCTGAAGACTGGAAGCGAGTCCATATGCAATGCGTGGGTAGAGAAAAGACCCCCAGAAGTGGAAGGGTACTCAGCACATTCATGGGGCAGCTGCCTAAGCCCATCACTTGGGCATGTTGGCAGTGGAGGTCTTTCACCTCTCAGGCACTCTGGCAGCAGCAAAGTGTGCTGTTTCTCTTCAGAATCAGCCCTTGGGCCTCTCTTGAAATTAGGCACATTATAAGACAATTAGGTACATAATAAGAAAGTAATCATAGAATCATAGAATAGTTTGGGTTGGAAGGGACCTTTAAAAGTCATCTAGTCCAACCTTCCTGCAATGAGCAGGGACATCTTCAACCAGATCAGGTTGCTCAGAGCCCCATCCAGCCTGGCCCTGAATGTTTCCAGGGATGGGGCATCTACCACCTCTCTGGGCAACCTGTTCCAGTGTTTCACCACCCTCATTGTAAAAAATTTCTTCTTTATATCTAGTCTAAGTCTACCCTCTTTTAGTTCAAAACCATTAGCCCTTGTCCTATTGCTACAGGCCCTGCTAAAAAGTTTGCCCCCGTCTTTCTTGTAAGTCCCCTTTAAGTACTGAAAGGCTGCAATAACATCTCCCTGGAGCCTTCTCTCCTCCAGGCTGAACAACCCCAATTCTCTCAGCCTTTCCTCACAGGAGAGGTGTTCCAGCCCTCTGAACATTTTTGTGTCCCTCCTCTGGACCTGCCCCAAGGGGTCCATGTCTTTCCTGTGCTGAGGGCTCCAGAGCTGAACGCAGTATTCCAGGTGTGGTCTCATGAGACCAGAGGGGCAGAATCACCTCCCTTGACCTGCTGGCCATGCTTCTTGCCATGCAGCCTAGGATTCGGTTGTCTTTCTGGGCTGCCAGCACACATTACCAGATCATGTCCAGATTTTTATCTATCAGTACCCCAAGCTCCTCTCTGCAGGGCTGTTCTCAGTCCCTTCATTCCCAACTTGTATTGATACTGGGGGTTGCCCTGGCCCAGGTGCAGGGCCTTCTGAAGTAATAAGCAAAACCCTTTTATTTGAAACCTTGGAGTTGAGCAGCACTGAAATGCTGTATGGGCTCCAAATTAATGATTTTAAATGACAAATAGTAATGCAACATCTTGGTTTTATCTGAATGAGACTCTGGTAAAAGACTCACAAGTGATGGTGAGTAAAGCGCTGGTCAGGTTTTGCTCTCACTGGAAGCCGCTAGGATAGTGTTGTGGAGTTTCAAGGCCATACGGTTGGTGTGGATTGCCAGTGGGGTATAATCTAAAGCTCATTTTGCTTCTATGTGTTGCAAACCAGCCAACAACACAGATAATGCACCATGAACCTTTCTCAGAAATGCTAGTTGGTCATCTAGAGCAAATGCAGAGCTTTTTGGAACCAAGGGTGCCCCAAAAGGCTGTGCAGGCGAGAGGGCTGGCCCAGACACGGTGCAGCTTTTTCTCCTTGGCTGGGGCTGCTGTGGACAGACCTGTGGTGGGGAGAGCCTTGGTGCACCCTTTCCTGCTTGGCTGGGGCGCTGCACTGAGGCTCATGCTCCTGACCTTTCAGGGCACAGGGCTGCCCCACGAGAAAATGCGAGCCGAGAGCTGGGGACTGTTTGGGTCTCCTTCCCTGCTGGGAGTCCAGTGGTTTAGCATACAACGTCTCTGTCTTCTGTCAGGCAAGGCTGAGTGTCCTTTCCATGGAAACTTGGCGGGCAGTGGGATGGCAGGTCCAGGGAAGCTGTCCAGAGCTGCACTGCTGGTGCTTGGGGAACACCAGACAGGATTTTCTGCAAACAGGAATGGAGGAAGCTTTGTCCTGGGTGAATCATCGTGGCTTCTTCCCCCAGGCAGAAGGGATTAAACCCTGGGCAGAAATAACCTTCTGATTTACACATGCAAGCCCCTTCCAATATAGAGCAAGGCTGCCCAAGCAGCCCTCCACATCTCGGGGGGCTTGGCCTGCCTGCAAACCATGGTGAGGTCAGGAAAGGGCCTCTTTGGGTTAATGTATCTACCCCAGCCTTACTTCAGGAAAGTTTTCATTAGGGCTGGAGCGTTGGTGACAGCTACAGCTAAGGCTGCCAGAGTGTTTCCATTATGTTATATCTCTGTTTTCACTTGCTTGTGACTATCCAAAAGTTTCACCTAGAAGGCTGAAATTTTCCAGGACTTCTCTATAGCTGGAGGTGAAGGGTTTTGTGGAAAGTTGGGAGGTGGTGGGTGGGGCGGGGAAGAGAGAGAGAAAAAAAAAAAGGTTCTGCTGTTTTTGAAATGGCAGCATCCAGGCAGAGGTGATAATTTAAGAAAACAAAATTTAATAAAAGCAAACAGTGCTATTGCAACCTCAGAAATGACTGACACTTTGAATTTTGGATGAATCACCAAATATTTTTTTTTATGTTAAGAGATCCAGCTAATTTGTACTTGGCCTTTTGCTGCATCCTTGCCTTCAGCCTAGGGTGTCTTCAGGCAGTACTGCCTGCCTTGGGCTCCCTCCTCCTGCTCCCTCTGCTCTCTGTCCATGGCTCCAGACTTGACACTAGCTCTGTGAACTGAAACTCCTCACAAACCCTCTGAGCGAGGGCCTGGATGGTTCCTGTGATCAGCAGGGCTCTTGCCCCAGTACTCCTTTGCTGCCTGTGGCTGGTTTTGTTAGCTGAGCGTACGTCTGGTGAAATGTGGAAAACTCGGTTGTGCTGGACTCTTGTGTTGGAGTAGCTCTGGAGGTTACAATATCCACCATGTGGAGCTTTAACGCTAGTATCCATTCTGAACCTGTGTGGGCTGCAGACAGTAGACTGTTAAGCCATGTGGCCACACAGCATGAAACTCTAGGTAATAAATTTACTATATAAAAATCAATTAGCATTAATAGAGTTTTTATTAGCACCAAATATAAGTGCAGTGATTCCTCTGGTAAGCATACAAAGCAGAGAAATCTGAAGCTAAATAAGCTGTAGCAATTAATCATGCTTTTAATTCAGTTTACTCCTTAAACTAGGGACTCTCTTCCCCAGATTGCTCACTCGAAATTGTTTCTGAGCTAAACAAAAGCTGCAGTTCTAGGTCTCTGCAACTGGTGTATGGAGCTATACAGTTGGCTTAAAATGAACCAGTTCACATTTGAAAACCCATGTTTCACAGTTCTCTACAAAAGAAACAACTAGTCATCTCGTTAACATTTCCAGTAACCACTAAAGGAAACCCGGAGTAATCCATTTGCTCTAATTGAGGGGTTTTTTTCTTCTCATATAACACATTGGCTTGGAGGTTTGAATCCTCTTTTGGATAGTTTTTCTCTGGAGAAGATAGAAGACCACTGCTGCCCATGGCTATTGGTGATGCTTCTTGCATGCAGGCAGTAATAGGACATGGTTTTGGCTGTGAAGGAACCCTTCTCAGACTCCACTGATGATGGATGGTGGAGCCAACAAAAATATGCAAGTCAATAAAATCAAGACCAAGTTGAAATACTTCAAGCTGGATAATTAAAACACAGGAGACAAACATCTTTGTGTGTGGAAATGTAAAATCAATCAAGATATGGACATTTAGGAAAGAAAAAGACCAGAGAAAAGCTATCCCCTTCCTGCCTCCCCCAATCATGCAGTCTGGTGTGACTTTGTTGTTTTCAGATGAGGGCTTTATCCCTGCTCAGCCGGGCTTAGCTAACTGTTAACTGCTCAGGAGGAGATCTATAAACCACCCGTTTCATAACAGTACTCAAAACTGTAAGATCTGACTTTATGTTCCTGGTCTCTCCACAAGATGCCAGAGCCCCTTTTTTTGTGGGTATGTGAACGCAGAGATCACATGAAGCTTGATGACAGGAAACGTTACAGACAAGGGCTCTTCTTAAATTTTATGACCCCTCTCCCATGGTGGATGAGCTGTATATGCTGAAGGAGGTGCTTTATTTCAGTCAGGATTCACAGCCCTAAACCTCCTGGAACTAAAGGCCAAAGCCTGTTTGTTCAAAAGCTCAGAGGAACTCAGTTCTTCCAAAAGACAATGTGGTAACATGGTGGCAGGTCTTTTATTTGGCAGGTTAGTGGCTAGGTGACTTGCTGAAGTGTGGAATAAGCCATAATAAATTTTCAGCCCCAGTGAGGTGATTAAAGTCTGCATCTCCCAGGATGAAACTTTAAAAAACCCTGCCAGATGAGGCCCTGCAGGTGAGATAAGCCAAAAGGATGCTTATTTTGTGTGCCCTGCAAGCACAAGTAAGGTGCAGATTCTCATCCTAGTGCAGGCTTAGGAACTACTGCCCATGCCCAAAACCAAGGTGTTAGGGTCTCCAGGAAACTTCCCTGGTGGAAGCTGAGGTCCTTATGTCATCTTTTAGTGGAGGTGACATTAAAAAAAAGCTCTGAGGATCACAGTTTGGGAGCTTTGTCCCCAAAGTAGAAGTAGCTGTTCATGGCAATGGAGGCATCAGTCATTATGACGGCAAGGCTGGCTCCCTCACAGAGTGAGAGTGTTGTGTCAGCGTGGGGTTTCCATGGCTAGAACTTGAAGGATTTCAGCATTCCTGAGCCTCTGCTGTCTGGCTGAGTTGTGTCAACTGGTCTAAGGACTAGCAGGGAGAAGGTCAAAAGGAGATAGAGAAGTACTGTCCCTTCCTCCAGAAGACGAGCTGGAAAGAACTGCAGTGGTGTGCATCCGATTGAAGCTCTATCAGTGCAACATATGGAGGCAGCAGTCTGGAAAAGCTGAACAGCTCGTTGATTACCTCCAGGGTGCTCAGGAGAGACTTCAAATACAAACCAGGTCCATCTCCCGTCTCTGGGATGTGCAGTTTGCTGTAGGTAGTGATAACTTCTTGGGAGGTGTGCAGGCAAGTGCTCATATATGTGTGTATGTACATATATGTATGTGGGTCTATATATAAGACAATACGTACTACCTCACTGTGCCTAATTTGAAGCTTTTAGCAGCTGAGAGTTCAGGTGGATGTCTGAGAAATAATGTGTAAATTTAGTCATCAAGAGAAGAGTTTTTATTAACTCCCCTTTCCAGGCAGGTGGGCTGAAGCAAAGCTAAAGTAACATGACCGAGGGAACATCGAGCTTCCTTGGCAATAGGAAGAGAAACACTGAGAACTGCAGTGGTCACTGGCCTGCTCTGAGGCCACACAGAGCCTTCCATGTTGTACAGTTGTGACAGAAAATGAGTTCCCGGCTTTCTAGATGTGCTCCCTGGAACATGAATTTTGTGCCTGTCAACATTTCCCAGCTTGAGGCAGAAATCTCCCAGCTGTCATCCTGTTTTCTAGACACTGATCCTGAAAGAAGGATCCACCTGAAACTGGATTTTTCTGATGGAAAACACAAAGTCATAAGAGAAGAACCAAGCTCTTCTAAGTGGGGAGAGTGAGGGAGAGGGAAGCAATGATTAATACAAGGCTGATGGCTAAGTGAAGGAAGGACACAGAGGTGCAAGCAAAAGTGGGGAAATACGTGCAGAAAATGTAGAAAGTAGACCACAGCCAAAAAATACAGAGTTCCACCCAACAGGAAACTGTACATAGCTCTAAGACATACCAGAGAAAGCAGAAGATGTGTTAACAGAAAGGAAAGTGAAGAAGAAAACACAGACATCACCAGCCAGCATTATCTTGCCTGGGAAATTCACAGACAAGTTTTTCAGTACCAAGAAAACACAGCGCCCGGGATTCAAAAGGCACTTTGGTGTCAGGCTCTGACTCTCTGGTCCTGAGCTCTCCTTGACTTCTGACAGGCGCTGCTCACCGCAGTGAGGATACCATGGAGTGCACGACATATTTTGTATTCTCTTGGGCCACATACACTTCTTCAAAACAGGTGTTGTATTTCAACTTTTTCTCTGTGCGGGAATAAGCTTCCTTTGGACCAAAGCACAGTATTTCCTGTCCGCCACCTGTACGCCATTACACCATCTCTCCTTCCCCAGGGGACCACGGGTCTGTGTATGCTCCAGAAAGGGGCTGCTCTGCAGCATTGGAAAAAAAAAGGGTTTTCAGTCCTGAGCACAATCCTTGCAGCACCAAAAGGAGAGCAGGGAAACACCCCCATCACCACTAAAATCGAGGGTTGCCTGCCTGCACCCACCCCAGCATGGAGTGCTGAACACTGTGCTCTGCAGTCAAGCCAACATCCACCAGCATTAAGTGGGACCCATGGTTGCCACTGTGGGGCTGGCATGTGTCTGCCTGCAACCGTTTCTATACAGAATTAAGACCGCAGGGCAAAATCCCGCTCTCACCGACAGCTAAGCAAGCCTGGAGGTGCTGCTGACGGTCCTGGAGGGGTGCCAACCATGTAGGTGCTTTCATATGAACTGGTCAGTAGAAGCAATGCTGCTGTGTCGCTGCAAAGATCATTTGGCACTGGAAGGAGGAGCTGTGCCTAGAGCAGCTGACTTTTGTATAGCTATCTCTGGAAATGTAGATAAAGAACATTTAAAATTGGAAAAAAGCCCTGCTGCCCAGTTAGATATTGGTGCTTTTTATCTTCCATTTTCAAGCAACTGGCTGGATTCTGAATTGGCTGTGTCTGGGACAAGGAAAGGAGTACAAAAGGGACTGGTAATCAAGAGGCACCTCCAGCTTTCTAACCATAATAAAACACATTTTTGTACTCTTCTTTGGACAGTGATGGCAAAAATCCTACTCTCTAGTAAGAGTTGAAATCAGGAGTCATGATTGCGTCAGTGGAAGGAAGCCAGATTTGTGATGCTGTAAGCGAGCAAAAGATCTGGCTGACAATCGAGATGCAACATTGTAATGAAACTTTTGGGGTTGTTTCCTTTTTAATTTTGTCCTAAGTGACTGGGCCACATTTTGCTTTCACTTACATCAGGCTACGTCTGACTTTAGGATGCCTCTCATGCAGCAGCAGTGTGCCTGAGATCAAACCTCAGCCCTCTAGGTTTTCCTTCCCTTCCTAAATATAAATTTCAAGTTAGTAATAAATACTGGAACAAAAAAGATATGTAATTTTAGTGACAGAGAAACAAATTGATGCTGAATGTATGTGACACTTTTTCAATTTTCCTCTTGTTTTTCCTGATTGTGTTTTGTGCTAAACATTACATTTGCAGATGCAAAATTTAAAGAACACTCTATCTTCAGCTCTGAGAAACATAACATGTAATTTGCGGCTTCAGCCAAGAGTGATGGCCTTATTAGTAATGGGAATTTACTGATTAACTGCTGTTAGCAAAACATCATCTTCAAACCCGTTACTCTGAGACTGGCAGCCGCTCTGTCGGCAGGAGCTTTTTAATTTCATCTCGGGGGAGTTCTGTAGAAATATTTCTCATTTAAACAGCTTTAGCCTCGGCCTTTCAGTAATTTTTATGGTCTCCACTAATAGGTTAACAATTAGTTAAGAGCAACTATCAGCTTAATGTCAAGTCATTCACAGGGAAAAGTTCAAGGAGAGAAGTAACACTATTTCAGAAGATGGCTTATTTTTGAACAAAGAGTTCCCATCAGTTTGAGAAGCCAGAAAGACAAAAATGAGCATGAGAGAAATGGAAAAATCAGCAATGGGGAGAAAAGGCCTGGGGTCTGAGCAGGGCCAGGAGAGGGGTGCCAGGGGGGCAGGGGGGCTGGGGGCACACCGTGGTGCATGGGAGTTACTGGTGCTGCTGGCCCCCAGCCCGGCATGGCGCAGGGAGCAGGTGTTTGTGGGGTGTCAGGGCTTCCCCCCAGCTGCAGCTGCTCCTGAGGGGCTGGCGGGGGATCTGCGCCCCTGCGGCTGGTGCTGCTTCATGTCGCTGCCGTGACTCCCAGCCTCTGCTGGTTCAGAGGTTCAGAGAATTGCTTTACCCTCGCTGCTAGCTCCAACATTCTTGTCCTCTACAGACCACCACAGTCTCCTCTCTCCTTGTCCGTAGCTCTTTAACCAGTTTGTCCCACATTTTCTCCTTTTCCCCCCCACCCTCCACCCCCAGCATTTTCCCTTTTTGCTTACAATTCCTGTCTTTCCTATTCTCTCCCAGTCTCAAGCAAAATCATTAGCCTTCCACCAGCTCCCAGTCTCTCTTTTATCTCCAGGCCCGTCTATTCCTACCACCTTGTCCCTCAGACCCAGCTCTCCACCCCTGCTTGGGATGCATCTTTCTCCTTCATGCTCTCTAGGCACTAACAGGGCACTAGGCAAGTCTACAAGGGAGATGTATTTTCTTGCTCTTAGCCTCCATGCCAGATGTCACAGTGGTCTACACACAGCTGGGAAGGAAAGTCCTGCTCAGCCGTTTGTGGCATGTGTGCAATCAAGATAGCGTTGGCAGATAGATGTGTTAATTAGAATGAGTCTCATTGCCAGGGCATGAATGGAGGTTGATTTTTTCCCCAGGAGCTCTCACACAGTCAGATCTTGGAATTATTTACAGGGTTGGAAGAGTGCTGTGCATTGTTGCCTTCAGAGTAAATCTCTGCTAAACTGGAGCTCTCTGATCCTTCTCCTGGATGTGTGGAATGAGTCAAGGGCATGGGAAATGACTCCTATCTTCCAATAGCTTCTTCCAGCTTAATAATTCATCTTGCCTGGACATAACTTTTAACCAGAAGTTTTCCTCAAAAGACAGGCAAATGAAAATCCTTCCCAGGCCTGTTCAGTGTAAATAGTCATGGGCGGGCGTTCCTCACAGAGGTCTGAGAAGGCTGAAATGCCCCTGGTATGTTACACTCACCCTCTGTCTGGTAATACCAGGTGAACAGCCTGTGCAGGGGGCTGCATAAAACTTCGTCACCTGCCATAGGTTCCTGACAGATGTGTGAGAGGTAGACAGCTGTATGAGCAAGTGACTGACTGGTATTATATATGGCGCGAGGTCTTAGATGGGGAAGGACGGTCAGGCCACTGTTGCCATCACAGCAAGTAATTAGGGGAAGAAAAGAGCTTGCTATATTTACCTAACGATTATAAAGTGTATCCAAATCTTGTGTTTGCTTTGCATTGCCAGTTTTGGCAAATGGTCTCTCTCTCCCCCTTCTCCCCGCCCCCCCCCCCCCCCCCCCCCCCGGATATAGATATAGATATAGATATAGATATAGATATAGATATAGATATAGATATAGATATAGATATAGATATAGATATAGATATAGATATAGATATAGATATATAGATATTTATCCATTGCCTGAGATCTAAATCCTGGTCTGTGAGCTGTGCAAGGCAGGAATGCTGATGTCTTATCTCCTTGTGTGATTCCTCATGGAGCTGGGATGTGAGCCCCAACTGGGATCTTTAGACAGAATAGTAAATGAAACTGCTGCATGGCCCATGTTATTCAGTGATCTTCAAGATCAATGCTGGCTTCCTGAAGTCCAGTCTACTCTATACACCTCTTATAATCAAAGGAAGTGCCTTTCTCCCTCCCCCCGGTGTTTATTACAGACAAAGTCTGAGCTTCAAACCAAGGAGACAGAGCACTTTGCAGGCAGATAAACCAACGACGGAGTTAAATTGCTTCACCTCAGAAACCAGGCTCTAAATGACTTCAGACAGCTTCTAAATATATTCAGTCTGAAGGAAAACTTTCTTCTGGCTTTAAAGTCTGGAGATAAAAGAACTGTCTGGTGAAGAAAATGCAAATTTCTCCTAGCCAGAAGAGCCAAAATACTGCAGTTGATTGTTTAGGGGTGCAGGGGAAGTATATGGCTGAGGTCAGGCCTGTTGTATGAACTGGGTCCTAACACAGTGGCGTCCCAGGAATGTGAGCACCCATGCCAGGGGAGAGGACAGCTGTTGGCTGTTGGCAGGGGTTGGCCCAGTGCCTCCTGCCAACTCTGCCGAAGCCTTTGGCCACTCAGCACCGGGACGTGTACTCTCCTGCTCTTTCTCCTGTCCCCTGAATGGAGGCACAAGTGACAAGACACAGCTGGGAATGAACCACTTCTGGGTCACTACATATCTCACAAGCCTTCATTTTTGGTCTTAATACAGGAAGGAATAGCATACGAAGAAACAACTTTACAACATTTTTAAAAGACTACCTTAAATTTGGGATTCATAAAGAGGGGCCAGAATCAATGAAATCAAGGGGTCACCTGAACCCACTTTTCTGTAGCAGAGTCCCTCGGATACGTTCATTTACCTTTTCTGTAACATTAGGTTTTGCAGCTGATCTCTATCTGATTACAGAGAGCAATAAGAAGATAGGACCCAAAGACTATTATCCGGGGGCTTATTCTCGCTTTCACTGATGTGGATGGCAAATTGACTTCAAGGGAAACTTCATCATGCTGTAGCATTGATAGTGTTATAGAGGAAAGTGTAATTAAAGGGGGGAAAAAGGAGGAATCATTCAATGCAGTGTATTTCTTGGATAGCTAGAGCTGACTCTACATAACAGGGAAAGCATTTCTTATTTTCTAGGAGAAGTTTTTTAATGCTAGTTGAGCTGAGATTTTTTTGGCTCTTTTTCAGACTTTTTATTGAGACAATTGCTAGAGTATTCCACTAGCTGCCAGTGTGTAAAGTGGGCAGATCAGCCTTGAAATATTATGGTCCTGGGACAAATTTTGCTCTTGTTTGCTCCCCAGTGTAAATCCAGAATAACAGTAATGACTTCAGCTGAGCCACTTCAGATTTACATCAGCATAAATGAGAGCAGGGTCTGCCCATGCAGATGCAGCCTGAGGGATTAGGAGTCTGCCTGTGTGCTGTACCCTTGCTTCAAATTGACACCCTAGCCTTAATTCAGTGGAGAACCAAAGAAACTGCTTGCCCTGCAAATAAGCATTGATGCTAATGTATTGCAGTGGGGATTTATCAACAGGCTGACACCTCAGTATCCATCTCTTATTTGCATAGCAGAGAAATGTGAATAAAAATGTGAGATTAGCTCTGCACCAGTCAGGATAGGAGGTAATTTTGGCATTAGCAGAGCTGCAGGCTCAGCCACAGGGAGTTTGGTAGGTAAAAATGCTTCGTGTGTCTATGAACACTGCAGCTGTGTAAAGACTGAGAGCAGGCCCTTATTTAAAAAATACAGTTTATTAGATAAAACATACATAGAACCAAGTAAATCCAATTCTTTATTAAAAATACAGAAATAATTTTGCAATAGTAAAAGAAAGTACTGTCTTTTTCTATGAAACATAAACCTGAAGGTTTGGGACCTTTTTACTTTACCACAGCTGATCCCCCTCCATACTACATTTTTAAACATACTGCCTCAAATTGTGAAACCCAAGCAAAAATCAGTTGTACAAAATTAAGAACATCTAGACCAGTAATAGCTTAATTGAGACGCAAACAGTAGCATACAGCACACAGAACAGTCAATATACAGCTATACATTAAAACATGCCTCTAAATAGTGACAGAGAATCCACTGGAAGGAGTAAGTTACAAGTAATAAAAAACAATGTTGGAAGAAATAAAAATCACAGTTTGACACTATATTTGTTAAACAGTTGCATATGTATTGAAACACTGTACATATTAAAAATTAATATCTTGGACCCACCCATACAGAACATGCTAAACTGACAGTTATTATTTCACTTGGATGCATGAATATGTATGAGGTGTACATATGGTGGGCAGGTGCATATCTGTGTACATACATCAGACCTGTGTGTACATACACATAGAAAGGCACACACCTCCACAGCTGAAGTCAAATCACTTCAATAAAACCCTTTGAGGCAGGGTGAGAGCAATAATAATATGCTGTTTGTTGTAATCGTGCTGCTTCTGGGACTCCAGGCTTTTATTCGCATGTTATTCTTATCCCTAAGTTCCACATTCATTTTACCTCCGCTCTCCCTTGTTTGCATATTTGTAAAGCAAATACAAAACTATTTAATATAATGCAATGCTCACTGTTGGAGATGATTTATTAGGGAAGGTTTTGATAGCTGAGAAGCATCAAAGTATTAAAGGGATTGCTTTACTTTTCCAGTAAGTGGAACTAAGGGGCAGATGTCTTTTCCTTGACTATTGTTAGCATCTTATGGTAATCCTGGCACAATTAATAATATATCCTGTATGTCATCTTTAGTAAGAATGCTTGGTCAAAAATGGAGAAAGCTTGCATTAAGAAAAGTCATAAGCATCTAAGCCTATGTAGGCATCAAAGCAACCCAATTTGTTTATCATCTCCTGACAATAATAGAAAAATAAAATAATCCTAAAAAACAATGCTAAGTAAAACGAACGGACAGCAGGATGAACATTAAGTAAAAGAATTACTCAGGCTACACAGAATTAGAAATTACCTAGATTCAGAAAAACATGCTGAGCGGTCAGATTGAAACAGAGCTCAAGACTGGTGGCAATGATACAAAGGTGCAGGCTTGGCATCGAATGGCACAGAACTGCATTGCTGCATTGGAACCTTGAGGTGGTCATAGGGTAAGATGCTTTTTTGTTCCTCTCTCATTGAAATAAAGGAAAACTAAACAGTGCTAAGGCAAAAACGTGTAAAAGATGAAGGCAGGAATCCAGACTGTTCTCTCACCAGCGAGTGTGACATCATTGCCTCACTGATGCTGGTGGGGATGGTCTATATCAGCATCAGCAAAGAAGTAGCCTAGGAAGGTTTACACAGCAGGACATGATCAAAACACCCTGGAAAGCTGGATGGTGCTGTGTGCTGGGGATGGGGCAGGAGGCACTGTCAGAAGGCAGTGGTGGGTGCACTGGGGGAAGTTGAAACAGTTTTTTTCTTTACAAGGGGGCACCCAGGCAGCGTCACTCTTGTTGCAGCCCATGGGGCTGCTGCTAACAATGTTATACCGCTAGTGAAAAAAACCCAGCTGCCTTATGCCATCAAGAAAAGAGCAGGAGCATGGTGACTCCAGCATGGCAGCACCAGCTGGAGTAAAACCTAGCAGAATGATGAAAACAAGTGGGACAGTCTAAGCCAAGGACTTTCAAAATACATCAGCCTTATATACACCTCACATCAAGTCACAAGACCTAGGACTGAAGTCAGCATCGTTCAAGCCTATATTCTCACCATGACAGCACATTTTTATTAAAAAGGAAATCTCATTATTTACATTCTATTTTTAATGTAGATGCTGGCAAGTGAAGGAAGCCTGGTGAGCTAGTGTACGTGAGCTGATTTCTCTGTTTTGAGACCAGTCACAGAGGAGGAACCTGTGCCACATGCTGGACAGGCTGCTGTTAGCTCCTGTGGGATTTGGATGAGAGCAGTCACAAATGCATTTTTCTAATGATGTGAGATGTGGAGATGTTGTGTATATCAGTATTAAGTGGTATAGTCTGTAATAAATTCGGGAATGCAAGGCAGTGTGAGTTTGAACTCTTGGTTGTAACCAAATTGTTTGTATATTCAGGGTATTTTATCTCTGGCAGATTTTGTATATGCTTGAAAAAATTAAAATAACTATATAGTCACTTGCAATCTGGTGTCCCTCACAAAATGTCCATTTCTAAGGTTGTACAGTACTGCAAAAGACATGTCATTCACCTTTCAAGGAGGATGATATTAATATGTAGTAGATATGTAAGAAAGTTCAAGATTGCAAAATACCTGCAAGATGTGATGAAAACAGCCCTGCTTATACGGCCACTGCAGAAACTGAGGCTTATCTAGCAAATTACAGGACATTAAAAATCAAATCTAACACACTTCGAGCTCAGTTAGCAATACAAAACCTGATAGCTGCACATACATCAAAAGCCCCTGTATATGCTTCACTAGCCTTGGAAGCTAATGTTGAGTAGCTGGAAGAGAGCTCAGAGCAACATTTAAAAAAAATAAAAGTGTGAGCAGGACCTGCACTTTTTTGTGGCCTGATTTAAGGCTACCACTTTCCAGCTGGATAGAAACTGTTCTGCTCTCATCCTTCATGCTGTTTGGAAACAGAGACCCAGAGCCAAAATCTGATCTCATTCCCACTGGTCGAAGTATGCAGTAGCCCTGCAGAAGCTACAGTCATTACTCTAAACTCACACTTGTGCATCCATGTGTGAATCTGCCCTGCGTTATTGCACGTATTTCAGTATGAAGGATGATGCTGTAAATATTGCAATGCCTGTTGCCACACAGGTTTTCTCACAATGCTTAATGTAGGCTTACAAGCATGGCCTTTCCTCACTGCCAAGTTTGTCTATCCCACCACCACCTCCCAGCTGGCCAACACCAGTTGTCTTCTTCTTCCAGCCGGATGGCTTTTTCCTACGTCCTGTTGTCCTTATCCCTGGTAATGGGCACCTCTTCTTTCCAACCAACTTTCTGATGCTGGCTGAAAGCAAGCTGGACCTTCTCCAGGTCTGGGAGAGACATGCTGGTGGCTCTGTGCTCAGCATACATTGATGCTCGCACCTGCCTAATGGTGTGCCATTCGCAGGGCCAAGCCTGGTCCACGTGGCCATCAGCAACAGAGCGAGAGCCAAGGATTCATCCCAGCGAGCAGTGTAACTGGGACTGTTCAAACCAATAAGCATTTAAACAGCTTGAATATCAAGAGGCAGCACAGAAAAAGATGGTAGAGGGGAAAACTGCACTCGCCCTGCATAAAAGTGCTGAACCTTTCATGAGGTATTTATTGCAAATAGTCATCAGCCTATGAGTTAAAAACCATCCTTAAAAGGAACCTTTCATGCTGATGAATGAAAGCAGTGGAAATTTTTTTGTGCAAGATAAAGAGCATGTCAAAAAAAAAAAATACAGACAAGCTAATTCAAAGATGTCAGCGCGTGGTAGTCCTTGTTGCAGCAGAAATGGTACTAGACTCTCCTGTGAAGGGCACTTGATTGAAAGGAAAGAAAGGGTTGCGGAAAACCACAGAGAAAGAGAAAGGGGAAACAGAGAGAGAAGGAAGAGCAGAGAAGAGCCAAAAAGCAGAGAAGGTGTTGCAGCAGGCCTGAAGAGGACACATACACAGTTGCTGAAAGACGGAAAGGAAGGAAAAGAAGAGATGCTGCAAGAAAAAAGCAGAGGAGAAAAAAATGGAAGTAGCTACAGCGGCAGGATAGGAATGGAAAGGGGTGGAAAGTTCCAGGGGGAAAAGACTAGACAGCAGAGGAAGACTAGATGGAGAAGAATGAGGGCAGGGTGAAGGACTAACTGACCTTTAAAGGCCATTTTGGGTGCTATTTTTTAGGTGCATAAGGAAGATATAGGCAAGGTCTGTGCAAGGCATCAGACATGGACAGCACAGGGAGAAAGGCTGGAATATGGTAAGAGCAGGTGATCTTGTGGGTAAGGCACTAGGTTCAGACCAGGAGGTCTGAGTTGAAATTCCTGGAAGTTTGGGAAGGAGGCAATACAGTTCACCTTCATGGAAGTTTTGCTTCATTTTTATCAGTGTTTTGCTATTTTCTGCACACATGGCTGTGGGAAATCCGTGCCATTGACTTCTGTCTGTTTTCAGCATTTATCTGCAACAAGGAAGGAAAACTGCCTCTAGAAAACCCTTCTTCTTAGATTGTCTCTTGTGCCTCATGAAGTTGTCAACTCTCTAGGGCAGCTCGAATGTCTCATAGTATGCCTGCACAGTGCCAGACACAATCTTTACGTGCCCTTGTGACACAAACACTGATAGTGACTTTTGATAACAGCAGCTGAACATGCTTGTGTTTGAACTGTTAGTATTCTCAGAGAGTAAATCAGATACTGATCTCATTTGCATTGGTAAAAATGTGGAATAACTACTAAATTTACAGCAGGGACAGGAAGGTAGATTGGCTTCTTGTAAGCATATAGACTGGGTCAGCAAGAAACTATTTTTCTACTAGGTTTCTGATAGGCATAAAATGAAAAGCTGGTGAATGTTGACCTGCTACACAGCTATAGCTATAGCTTCTTTCTGAAGTCTTTGTGCCACAAGAAAAAGAAAAAGAAGTTTTTATTTAAAGACTGACTGTTACTGAACGGATCAGAAACCTTCTGGATGCTAGAGCACATTAGAAAAGCCATGAAGAAGACAGATAGGATTTAGAGACAGTAATTTTGTTCCAGTGGAACCTGGACACATGGATCAATTCACAATACTGCCACTGCAGCAAATACTCAGGGCCATAAACTATATTACAGATCAAGAAACCATCAAAATGAGGGGTGAAATTAATCACTAGTCTTTCACTGGCTTGGATTCACTGTAATTCAGAAGTCTTTTTTCTCCCCTTCTCCTCTTTCATCTGAAAGACACCAAAAGCTGTGAAACTGCCCCACTCTGAAATGTCCTCCTTTCTGTACCACTTGGACTTCAGGTTTTTCTCATTCCTTACTCTTTTAGAGATCTCAGACAATATGAAATCTGTTGCCTGTATTTCCTGTTCAAAAAAAGAAGGGCAGCATGATCCCAGATTTATATAACACCAAGGGAAAACACTGGGTAACAAAGACATACTGCTCTATGCAAGGAAAGTTCAATACAAACCTGGAGACAGGACACAGACTCCAGGGGAACCCCAGCAAAGCCTGGGATTTGCCCGTTGTTGAAACCTGTCCTTCCTAGCTGCCCTGCCCTGCTCTTAACTGGCTTCACAGCCCCTCTGTGCAGCCAGGCAAGCGTCTCTGAGCAACACATGCTCACTCACACTCTCCCGTCCAGCCTCAAATGCTGCTTTTTGGCAGCTGCCTCTAGACCAAGAGGAACAAGACTCTGTAGTCAAAGATGGAGTCTCTTCTGAAGTCCTGTGAGCTATTCCTGTCCGATTATGGCACTACCAAGAGACTCAACCGTTTGAAGTATGATGAAGTGCCGTGGATGCTGAAGGAGCCAAAAACTGTGGGTCACTGGGATGGATTTTGAAAAGTTTATTTTTAAATTCCACCTAGGGCTTCACCTCAGGAACATGTGGAAATCTCCCACTGAAGTCATGTTCAAATCAAGGCAAGTTTCTGCCTAGTGGCATGGCTGAAATCCTCAGCGCACAGGCTTTGGTTTGCTGCAAAGTGGAAAACCTACTTAACCCACCCTCCATGAAACTCGTAACTAAAACACAAAGCTAACGGAGAAGGTGTTGGGATCAGGTAGAGACACAGCTGGAAGAGCTCTCTACCAGGAAGCTAGCAGCTCTCCTGGGAGCAGGGGAGAGGGGGCTGGCCAGCAGCGGCTGTCTCCGTTCTTTGCAAGGGAGGATGAAATAACTTGTTAGGCTGTAGTTACTATGGGACGTGGCTGAAGCTTGACCTGGTTTATGAGCCAAGCCCCAGTCTTATGAATCAAATAGAAAAACCTAGGCGGACCTCAGTGGGACATGGGTTTGGCCTAATATGCTTTATTTAGCGTCTTGAGTGAGGGAAACATTTTTCTTTACATTACAGCTGAAAGATTCTTGGGTTTCAGCTTAGGTCTTATGGTGGCAGTGTGTTGCATGCTCATATTTCTTTCTTTTTCTTTAATAAATCACTTTTCTCCTGCACTTAGCCCCTGACCAAAAGCCGCTTGCTTGAACTGCAATAAACCTGACTGGTCAGTGATGTCTCTGCTGAAAGCAATCCCCTCCAAGCACACCGTGCATGCCCCAGCTGACCTCCAGGCTACCACATCGCCACCCACCCCTCTAGCTCCAGGCACCTGGTGGGGAGCAGAGGCTCTGGGAGCGAAGGGAGACAGAGACTGTAAATTCATGTTTGCGTAGCCATACTTCTGAGGCATGGGGATTTGCTGGAGCCGGGGCCAGAATGAGTGAGTTGTGCTAGAGTGCTAGAGTCTATCAGATTTGTGAAGTACAGATGTGATAATACCACTGCAACCACAAAAGAATTTACAACAGGAAGTGTTGCAGCTGTTGCTTATTAGCATTAGTACAAATTACACAAAGCAAATTGTTAGCAGACATGTTTCCATAATACTTAACTCATGGCAGTGAATAAAAGCGATTCTCTTCAAGCAAAATTTTAGATTTCCAAGGGAATCGGTTTCCAATTGTCCATGAAGAGAGCATAGATTAGAAAGCAGCATGCAACGATTGCAAGGCATCAGAGGCAATGTGTGCAGCAACTTGCCTGCTTTCTCTGGTGAAGGTGTGTGAATTTGGGACCATATTTCTTGGTGAGAGAGGGAAAATCTGTACAGCTTCATATGACCCAGTCACCAGCAATGGGGAGCGATGGTGTGTGGGCCCCATTCTGGAGCTGTTGCAGTAAGGTTCTGCACAGAGGAGTGCTTGGAAAGGGAGGGAGGCTCTTGCTGACCTTCTATTTCCCTGAATTTTTGCCCCCAAAGTGCTTATTATGACTTATTTCCCTAGCAACCCCAAGCCTGTTGATATGGAAGCAGCCTGCACTAGCAGAGCAATCCCCTAACACAAGCTCAAGAGGGTGGATTTGGAGACAAAATCTGCACAGCAACAGGCTGAACGCGCAGACTGCAATGCTGGGATGTGATCCATGAACAACTGACAGCAAAATCCCCTGGACCAAAACCCTGGGCACAACACCTCTCTGCAGCCAAACCAGTTTCAAACCAGGGTAGGGGCTGGTTTTGGTCCTGCCGTACCTGCCACCCCGCTGGGCCAGCCAGCAGCCAGCGGCCAGTTTGGGCATCTCCTCTGCCTCCCTCCTTGCCACATGGGGGAGAGCCAAGTGACCGGCCCTGCGGAGGGAGGCTGCAGTTCAGAGAGGGCGAGTGCCAGAAAAGCATCTTATTTTATTAATAAAAAGGGAGCATGTAATTTTCGCCTCCCTTCCCTATGCCAAGGCGGGACCAGTTGCATCCTGGCAGATGTCTGCCCCCAAAGATGCTCCTCCACAGGGTAAGCTTTGGGGGTCACCCACAGGTTCCTGGAGGGGCCTGGGGGATCACCCTCCTGATGTCTTTTTCTAAATAGAAGCCATTCAAAGGAAAAGAGGGAGAGAGGTAGGAAGAGGGGAAAAAAAAGAAGGCATGAATGACTTAACTGAAGATTCTGGGCTATGTTTTGGGGAGGTGAGAGCAGACAAATTCCTCACTGAGCTTGCTCAGCCTCCAAACAGCGCAGCCAGGAAGGGAGGGCACTGCACCCGGTGGGCAGGAAGGGGCCATGGGGTGGCTGTGCCAGGGTGAGAGGAAGGTCCATCCCTGGCTGCCAGAGTTGGGGCCAGGCTTTGGAGCTGCTCCCTCTCCAAAACCGTACACCTGCTCCCATGTTCTCCTTTCATCCTGCCTTGCCTGTGCAGCACTGGGCAGTTTGTGCTCCCACCACTAACCCAACAGAGGCATGTTTTCACACCAAAACTTCATTAGCTGTTTTCTTATTGTTTTGCTGATTATTGCTGGTTTTGCCAATAACATTCTAAAACTCTCACAGCTGTCCTTGCTTTAAGAAGCAAAGAAGTGTAACTCATGAAGGCTGCTGACAACCTACAGAAATTCAGCGATCAGTTTAAGGGCAATAACAGCCCAGAGTGATGCTTCACATGCCAGTCCCAAGAGTGCCTGCCTGCATTAATCACGTTGAGTGAAGCTGCTAACGCTGCAAAGGCCACCACGCTCCTCAGCTTGCCAAGCAAGACAGTGGGCTCAGAGAGGTGGAGGAATTCCCGGAGGCATTTCTTGAAACTCAGTTAGGTCTGGCTGGGGAAGGAGGCATTTGTTGGTGTGAGAAGAGAGGCTGTGACAGCAGGTGGTGGGAAGGCAGCGTGGCTGGCCTGTGTTGGCAGCAGAGGCTGGGCTGGTCAGCCACGCTAGGTGCAAGAAGATGGTCTGCCTGGGACCACCAGCTCTGTGCTCCTAATACCCTGCAAACAGCATTTGAGCAAGGGAAGAGCTGTCCCCAAATCCTTGGACTTTGCCTGCTTTCTTTTTTTTTTTTATGGTGAATCCTCACAAAACATTGAAACTGCCTGAAGCAACCAAAGTGCTTTTGATTTGCTATGAGTGCTTAGAAGTAGGAAAGAGGCACACGTATTGCTTTTAAGGGTACGCACATCCACCCACCTGTTGGGAACAGTTCAAACATACAGCTGGGTTGGCTGCAGTCTGAAGTGAGAGCTACGAACAGCATAGCAAGTGAAGTAATTTGTACAAGCAATGTCTAAAGCAGCAGCTAACGGAGAAGCAGCCGACGTGCATGTTCTGGCTCTTTAGAGCTTGTTCTGAGGAAATGGCCTGACACTCTCAGCACAGCAGAGCTGCTTAACTACCCTCACTGACGAGACTTTGAAGAGAAAAATTAGTTATAATTGCAATATTACTGCAGCAATGTTTGCCTCCTAATTGCCTTTCAGTGAAAAAAAATAATACATGCAGTGAGGAATTTTTGTTATATGCATTCCTTACATGTAAAATGAATCTATTAACTGCCTCCCCTGTAAAAAAGAGAATATTAAATATCATGGCCTGGACAGACCTGGTGTACCTACAGATGAGATAGCACCACTGACTGTATACGTCAGCTACATACATGAAAACTATTTCAGCATATTAAATGTATGAACATCACTGCCAATATGGAGTCTATACATACTGTGTCGGTATTATCAGCCGTCTCGGCTCTAATGTCCGGAGCAGGGAAGGTGGGGTGAAGGAGTGAGTTGTGGAGCTGAATGGGAAGGTTTCTTGCTCAGGAAAGTCTATAGTTCTGGGGTTTTTTTTTCCCCATTCTCAGAGCAAAATGTGAGGCTACAGATTCTACAGGAAAATACAATAAAATGCAAAAATCTTCTTGGAACAAAAATGTTCCATTTCCAAAATGTCAAAACGATGTTTTGACGTTACTGAAAGCTGTAGTTGCAGTTAAATAGAATTTTACATTAGAAAGTGACATGCTGTTATAAAGAGTTTTGATTTTGACAAAGTGGGATTTTCCAGCATTGAAACCATCTGATAAAGTCTAACAAGTTCTGGCTACTGATATACTATAGCAAACTGGGGTTTTAAGTGGAGGAATTAAAACCAACTTTTGAAAAAAGAGAGGTTAACTATGTTCAAAATTAGGGGGGGCGGGGGAGAGAGAAAGACTGAATACTCTCTGAAGGTGGTATTACTAATACAGCAAAATTTTCATGTATTGTGGGGATCTTTGTTGGGGGAAAAAAAAATGTAAGAGTGAAAAATGAACTCTACAGGTTTGATGTTGATGTGAAGTCACCTCTGCCTCAACCAGACAGCCAGCTGAACAGGTTTCCATTCTTGACACCACAAACACAAAGTGATGTGGGTGGGTGTTACATTCCAAGCAACATCATATTTAGGGTTCAGTAGATTACATCACTCAATAGTATATGACTTTTCATTTAATACACTTGTTCAGCTATTCCTATTAAAGGTGTTTCAGCGTGCAGACAGGATTTGCTGAAAGCTGGTCTGTCCTGTAAAGATCCAATCCTGCAAACGTATGCAGACAACTTTCTTAATTTGGGGAGTAGTCCCCAAGAGTTTAGTGAAAGTCTTGCAGGGTATGGTTTTTCATATAGTTAAGGATTTCCAGCATTAGGCCTCGAACAGGTATCTTTTTTGTAGGAGTTCCAGTCTAGCAATGTGCATCAAGTTGAATTTTATTCCATGAGGTATTTTTGGTAATATTCTGTTCTGTGTAAACAGGGTCAGACAGTATGATGTCTCACATATTATCAGGACCCTGTTTCTTGATTCAGTTGAGGCTAGCTCTAAAATAATCTGCATGACACGCAAACACTTGCTACCTCTCCTTGTCATGCACTAAGGGTTTAAACTCTATGGAAGTGTCCCTTAGTAGTCCTCCTTTGTGAAGGATGAAAACGAGGGCATACCCATGCCACGGATTACTTCCTCAGCCTGAGACCTGTCCTCTCCCCACTGGCTATGTGGAATACCAATGAGCACCTTTTGGTTTGAGTAAGAGGCAAAAGAGCATTATTTTTAATCCACTTGAGATGGAAAGCCTGCCACATCTGCATGTGTGCCAAAAGCCTCAGCGCCATCAGGAACCGACCCTACAGCGTCAGCCCTGGACCTGACTGTTGTTGCAGAGTGCAGAGACGTGCCCTGCATTGCCAGCTCCTCGTGGGGAATGCTCCCATCCAGCTCACTCATTTTTTAAAAATGCAAAAAAAAATCAAACCCCAAAATTCTGCTTTTTCTTAGAGTCCCACAAACTGTATACCAGAGAGAAATGGCTCAGGGAAGGGAGCTGACAGCTAAACATGCCAGACACCGTAGGAGCCATCCACCCCCTCTTCAGCGTAACGGGAAGCATCCTGTCAGTAACACTCTCCGCATTTGGGCTTTTCTTGAATTAATTATCTGTAAACGGTGACGGCCTTATCCTGCTGGGAGCCTGTGTTTCCTTTTCGGCATTTACGGCTGTGCTTGATAGGAGAGTTGTGATGGTCAAAGCTCATCAGACAAAAAGCACCATAGCATCAGAGCTCCAGCCTCAAGTCTATTAGGGCTGCTCCCTCTAGTGGGAAAAAGTACTTTAGCTGCAAAAAGACCTTTTTTACCCTATTTTATTTTTCTTTTTAAAACTTTCTTTTTTCTTCCCCCCCCCCCTTTTTTTTTTTCTTTTTAAGTGAAGAATTCAAGTTTTCCAGATAGTGCAAGACGTGGGGCAGTTCCCATCAGACAACAGGTGACCAAATGCCACGCTTTTCCAGCCCTTGAGCGCAGGTGGTGGAGCTGGAGCCCAGCTGATGTGGGTCAGTGGTTACTCCTCCAAGGCAGACCCGTGGCAAGTGAGGGACTCTTGGTTAGTCTTCCAGCAGTCCTCAGCATATGCTGTAGCTGTGTTTGTTTTTGATTTCCCACTTCTGATTACAAAAATAGGACTTACTATAATCATAATAATATTAATGATACAAAATAATTATTGTAATTATATACTTTTTGGCAAATTATTAACACAAAGCAGCCCAAAAGACCCCATTGGATTAAAAAAAGGTGACAATGCACAAATGGCAAAAAAGACAAAGTCTTTGTTAAAAAAGAAGGAAAAGCAACCTGCAAATGAATGCATTTCTGTAAGGCAACATGTTACCTTTCGTTTTCCATCTGGATTTAGGTCAGATTCTGTTGGTGTTCATGAAATTGTTAGAACTTGGCTTGCTTGAGCTTATCAATGTGGTAACACAGTTTCAGCGCAGGTCCCAGTTTCAGCCCCAGGTATTTCATGATCATGTCACTTTTCAGCAGCAGCAAAGCATTGCCATCAATCTCCTGGTTTCAAAAGAGAGAAAAAGAATCAAAATCTTAACTACCTTCCAGTGCTGTGTCCTGAGACATTAAACAAGGTAAAGCAGAAGCAGCCTATCTTTTAGTAGAGCTAGCTGAAATGTCATGCATTTTGAAATTTCATTTAAAAAATTGAAAACTGAGGTATGATAGGAAGAAGCTCTAAAGGAGGGTTTAATCAAATACTATTTTTTATTCTTAAAGGATCTGTAATGTTTGTCTAGGTATTCAATTATTTGAATATAATATATTCATTATCATATAATATATTGAATATAATATATTCAATAATTAAACCACAAGGATTTTTTTAAAAAATCAGAGTTGCTCTAAGCCCAATTCTGAGAAAAGCCAGTCATCCTTGAGAGAAAGGAGTGATGGAGGGAGAAAGGATGTGGCCTCATGAACTGCTAATAGTGCACCTCTGAATCTCAGTTCCAGCTTTGTCCATGGCTATCTGCATGTTTCACGTATTTCCAGTACACTTACATCCAGTGATATATATATAGAGATATATATTTCTTGTTCCTAAATTGAAGTCAGTAGTAACTTGTTGATTTCCTTGCATTTATTAATAGCATTTGTCCAAATTTAATTTAATACTTGTGTAATTGGAGGAAATTGCCACCAAGTCTAGTTGTTTATCCCAGACCTGTTGGCTTGAAAACCTTTTGAAATTACAAAGTGCAGTACTGAGCACAAAGTAGCACGGGTGTACAGAGAAACAGATTCTGTTTTACTATGGACTGTAAACCGCAGAAGCTTTCAGCTACATTGTCCTTCCCTGGATCCCGAGCTCATCTGGTTTTTCCTGACTGTATTAGTGGATCTGCTAAAAAATCTACCCATCCCCACAGTCTCCACCACACTTACATACCTGGACCACCACAGCTAAAACATCACGAGTGCTATCTATGTGTGCGTACATATATATACACACATACACACACACACACATACTAATGCTTTATATATTGTATTCTATGATTTTGATGGTCAGATCTTCCTCTGTGATCCATTACCTACTAATTAAGCAATACTATAGATCCTAATTTGCCCTGATCATTATTATTCCATTCAGTAGGTGATTTAGTTGATGAGCAGTTAAGGTCACTTTCTGATTAACTCAATCAATTAACGCTCATCATTTTGCAACCCCCACTCTATCCATAATAGAAACCCTCTTCACCTTCTCCCTCTCCTTCCCACTATTTTAAGGAATCTAAAGGAAAGCATTACATGTAAATAATATTTGCTTAAGAAAGAAGCGAAGCACCCTGTAACTCTGGTGCCGTAGGGTAAAAACACTGTCAAGGGTTTGGTGTGGAGGCAGCTGTTTCTAAATGTTGAGTTCAGCATTTTATTATTTCCTTTATTATTACTGTGTAGGGGTCAAAATTAGACTCCATGCCAAGAGTATGCCAGAGGGAGCATTCATATCCAATTAAATATCCCATATTAGCCATGTCCCTGTGCATACTGTTGGCTTGACTTCTATACAGTATTACTGTGTCAGCCCTTTAAAAAATAATTTTAAAAAGAAGGATTCTATAGTATGGTCCCCAAATTTGCAATAGCCCTGCCAAGAAGATCTTGAACCAGGTCTGGAGCTGGTAAAATTCAGTGTCATCAGTGCAATTAACTTGTTTCACATGGGTTGGGATATGGCCCACTGCAAGTTAGAATATTGCAGGAGAACATTGCCATCTTCCTGCAAGGGGATGGACACAGCAAATGTATGAGCTGCAAAGTCGTGATACGGTGGGTACAAACATACAGTTTCTACCTGCCAGAATAAATATCACTGTGTTTGTGCCAGCTTCTTGGAGCACTTGTTCTGAGGATACTGTTCAAAAAGCAGAGTAGCCCCTAAACAAGCCCTGTGCCACGCAAACAAGAATTGCATCTGGTGGTGGATGTCCCCCAGGATGAGGCTTTTAATGAGAAAGATGAAAGTCCCCGTTTTCATGGGTGCTCACGCACTTAATTCTGAGTAAAATCAAAGACTTCAGGATCTATTTCTTGCTTGGGATAAATACAGAGACAGGTATATATACACACGCGTGTGTGTGTGTGTCTGTGTCTGTGTGTGTGTGTGTCTGTCTGTGTGTGTCTGTCTGTCTGTGTGTGTGTCTCCCTTCTTTTGTATTCTGAAGTCTCATGAACAGAAAACAGCCCTGGTAAGGCTGCAGCAGAACTGCAGTGAGTTGCAGCTCAGACTTTGAGGTCAGTGCTCAAACACTCGAGATGAAGGTCTAGAGAAAGATGCGTGCTCATAAGTCTGATGTCTAGCACTGGTGGAGACAGGTTGCTATTTGAATAAATTGGATTAATTATGTCAGACTCAAAGGTTTTTGTCTCCTTCATACATGCATTTGCCAATCACTGGCCATAATTAAACTGTCAGACCATAACACTGCTTCAATCCCTTCCAGCTTGAGCTCTCTACTTGCTAATTCCCTGTGTAACTCTTTCCCTTCCTCCATTTGCCTTCCTCCCAGTCTTTCTACCAAGTCTTTCTTGCTGAGAGAGCACAGCATGGGGCTGTCACGCAGTGCCGCTACGAGGTCCCTGCCGGGCTGATAGCTCCTTTACACAAAGCCAAAAGATCTATCAGCTACAGGCTGGCTTCTCCTTGGCACACAGCCCTGCCAAGGGAGCAGGGAACAGTGGAGGGGAGGCAGTAGGCAGTTTCACGGTCTTTGACGGACACTCTCAGGAGCTGCCTGCGACAGAGCTCCTTGGGTGTCTTGGCAAGAAGAAAAGCTTCTTCTCCTGGTGAGAAGAGCAGAGACAGAGCCAGGTCATCCTGCAACGCCTGTTGCAGCAGTGGAGGATGCGGCTGTACCTCCTTACTGCACAATGGGAGAGCCCGCTCTGGGGACTGCGGTCAATGCCCAAATGGCTAAATATGGCAGCAGGAGAGCATGCTGCCTGCATGCAGTCCATCTCCCCCAGACCCTTCTTCCTGGTGGTCCCACCACCCTTTCCCTTCCAGTGTTACAGCTCAGATAAGCTGATTGCCAAAGCAACAATTTCAGGTGATAGCTGGGTCTTGTCAATGACAGTAAGTGCTTCTAAGTATTCTAAGTAAATTATACACCTGCTTCACAGAAAGATTGAACATACAGGAAGATATGGCTAAGGTTAATGGACTAATCACTTGTCTTTCACCCCTGGGGTCTCCGTGCTAATCAGATGAGACTTGAAAGCTGAAAAATTGCAGGCACATATATAACTCAAAGGCATAATTGAATTGAGTTGTGTGGTAATCTTACCCAGGTTCTTACACCTATGGCATATTTTACAAGGAAACCAATGATAAGTAGAGCCCATGGGTGCTGGGTGTTCAACAAAGGATGACAGGGACAGTCTTTAGTAGCAATTTAGCTTGATCTTTTTGGTCACAGAGCAGCTGTAGTATCATGGTATGCTCCAGTGCAGCTGGCCCATGACTGCCTGAAGCATGTCACTGCCCCATTGCTAGATAAAAGCATGTTGTGTCATCCTTTGCTACAAGTGGAAACTAGATAAAACCGATGCTTTTGCACTGTCCATATTTACAAGATTAATACATATTTCTTTTCTTTGGGAATTATCTGTATGCCTTAGACCATGGCAATTCTCTCTCCCTTGCATGAAGAGATTTCTCTTGATGCATAGCCCTTTCTGATAGTCTCAAAAACTCATGCTGAAGCAAGTGCCTTTAAATCTGAAGGTGGCTTTCCTATCTGCCTGGTTACCCACATGGCCAATGTAGGCCATGTTTTCATTATCAGGTTATAAGGCAGATCTGACTTCTATGTAGAAGGCAGTGAAAGTAGGCTGGTCCTAGCAGTAGGTCCTAGCACCACTGTGCCTGCTCTGTTATTCTCATCCCACTGGACTGTCTGTAGAACAGCAGATGGCCTCAATAGCTGCCTAGGGTAAGCAGACACCAAGGCCAGTGTTCATCAGTGCTCCTCAGCCACCTCTTCTCCTCAGTATCTAGAAACTGCATCCAGGATATAGCTGGAAGTCCATCCGTTGTCTCCCTTAGCTCTTGTCGGCAGCCCCACATTCCCACCTGTCCCTGCTGGCACACTGGCAAGGAGTGGGACCTGGTGATCAAGCTCTCTCACCTGCTTTGCAACCTGAGATGCTGTTCAGGAGTCAGGTCTGGGGAGCTCTTCTCCTTTAGACCTAGGTCCAGGCACTTACATCCAAAGCTATGACCTCCAGCTGAACACAAGCGAGTCACTTTAGAGTAAAATCCATGTTCATAGCCAGACTGAATTGATCAAGTAGAGATGGAGGAGGAGGAGGAAGCTGAAGATGCTATTAGACGCATTGGTGCCAACTCCATATACAGCAGCAGAACAAGAAACTCCAAATCAGATGTGTGTTTACAGTCTTCCCCTTTACTAATCAAGGATAATATCATCTCCACCACTGGAGATTGCCTAGCAAAAGCAGCTATCATATTCTCCAGTGAGTCAGCAGGTCTGTTAAATTTGATTATGTAGTTACATAATACTGAGGGGAAAAAGATTAAAAGCCTGGCTGTTTTGGGTTTCTCCTGCTAAATATCCAGAGACACATGAAGTATGCTCTTCAGAGAAGAATCATAGGCATCTGGGGAAAAAATTGTCATTGAAATGAGGCTTTTTTGTGCCAAAATGACAATGAAAAATGAGCACCAGATCCTCAGTGCTCTTAGGCTTGGCATAGAAACAGTTTACACTGGTATAGTTGGAAACAAATAGTGAGCATTTTCTAAAGACTTTGTTAGGGCATCCCTGCTGAAGGATAAATTAGAATAGAATAGAATAGAATAGAATAGAATAGAATAGAATAGAATAGAATAGAATAGAATAGAATAGAATAGAATAGAATAGAATAGAATAGAATAGAATAGAATAGAAATTTCAGTTAGAAGGGAGCTACAATGATCATCTAGTCCATGACCACTTCAGGGTTGACCAGAAGTTAAAGCATGTTACTAAGCATGTTATCCAAATGCCTTTTAAATACTGAGAGGTTTGGGGCATTGACCACCTCTCCAGGAAGCCTGTTCCAGCGTTTGACCACCTTCTTGAGTGGTAAGTGAACGTTTCTTCAGCCAAACCCCCTCAGCAGAGCTGAACTCCTTGCAGGACCCTGTGTTCAGCCTGGCTGAGAACAAACACTGCCTAAAGCCTCCGAAGGCAGCTGAAGGGGTGTGTATGAGGTGTACTGTCTACCTCTTGCAACTGCCCATACACTTGGCTTAAATTACCCAGAAGTGGCAAGGGCAGCCTTCTACATACGTGTTTTCTGAAGAGCTCCACGTGGGGACCTAAAGCTTGAGGGTCAGCATCCTTGACAAACCAAACCACATCATCCACTGTCCAGGTCAAAGGATTCTTGCTTGATGGCCGAGCCGTGTCTTGTCGTTCTGGTGAAGGACTTGAGGCTATTGGTACAAAAAAAGCCCACAACAGCGCATTAAAATGGCACACAATAGTTTCCTTGGTTTGTGAGTGTGCATGGGTAGGGGGGACCTCACTGCGGTGTTGGATGTTTGATCTGTGTGTGCAAGTATCAGCCTGAGATGGTGGGGTGGGGAGAGAAGGGGACTTGGAGCAGTTTCTGATCTGACTGCTTATCGGGAGACATGATCCCAGCTGGCAAATTGCATTAAAAAACATGAAACCCTCAGGTTCCTGCTGGGGAAGGAAAAATGTGCCAGCTGCCAGGCTCTTAAACTGAGCTGCCTCTGCTGTCTGCTCTGCAAGCAGTGGGGATCTTGGCTCAAGAAGACACCACCCTCCCACCTGGAGAGAAAGTGCTTCAGCACTAAACAAAGGAGCTTGCCATTGAATGCAAAGGGTAGAAGATAAAATCAGGATTTAGCAAATAGGGGTTTTTTCTTCTCATTCAGATGTTTAGACTTATCTTAGAGCTTAAAGGAAGGTTTCCAGTTCATATCCTCCTAATCTTAGGCTCTCAGGAAAACGATGGTCCCCGATGAATGCCTATTTGGAAAGCTACTAAAACACGCAAAGATGAACATTACACATGCGACTTTTTAATGGTACAAGCCCTGGATGATTTAAGGTCACTTCAGCTTGCTGTAGCTTTAAATCAAGTGAATAAAGGCACATTGGAATGAAAGTGCATTTATGTTTTTGTTCTTAGTCTCTGCAGAATTATAAATCTCAGCCTCCATGTGAATACAATTTGCACCCCCACTTATGCTGCTTCACTATTACAAGAACTATATTATGCTAGGTTATAGGAAAGCTGTTTAAGTTTGTTTATACCCACACCAAGCAAAGTTTTCATTAGCAGGTGGCAGCACACAGATGTATAAAATGTGACTTGTCCTGCTCATCTCTCTCTGTTAAGGCCCATTTTTTAATGAGAGAGGTGCAAATGGCAAGCAAGCAGACACTACAGAAGGCAAAAAAGGAAACAGAAGAGTGCAAGTAGAGAGGGAGCACAGATACCTAAACTGGAGCCTGGAGAAGCCCCAGGTAGACAAGAGGACAGTCAGAGTTGCTAAGGAGAGAAGGTCTGAACTCTCCAGAGAAATACCGAGCTTATAGAGACAGATTAAATGTGTGAGAATCCCTATGCATGACTTAAAACATGATCTTAATGCGTGTGAGCAAATGTAGTGGGCTGCGTTTGTGGCCTGTGTAGACTGTCGTTCCATTGACTTCAACAGAGCTGTGCTGATTTATATTAGCTGAGGCTCTGCCCCTATATGCCCAATAATGGTTTTATATGCACATTGGTCCTTTTTCCTTTGCCACCATGCTCATCTTACAGTATAATATAATGAGGTATATTTTGCAGTTACAAAAGATGAACTCCAGAAAGCAGCAGTGCTGTGAATGTGCAGATCTGGTCGATGGGCTTCATAATGGGATGTGATGTAAATATCATGATAATTAGACTCTCATTTGCTAAGTCACTGTTCTGGATATAAAGGACAAGGAATAGCCGCAGGTCCTCTTAATTAGACAGCAAGGATTGGTGTTCGTATGGACTCAGGCGACCCTGGGCTCTGCTCACAGAATAAATGCAATACACAATGGTACAGACACCATCTGGAGCCTTTGGCACGAAACGATGAAGACAAAGAGTGCAAAACAAACAGGTCTTGGCCAACCCCTGGACCATCAGTAACATTGAGTAACTTTGTCACGGACAAGTGGGAGAACTGAGACTTGTCTTGGAGGCAGAGGGGCGAGTATTTCTCCCCTGCCTGATTTGCTGATGGTCTGGATGCCAGCTGGTGCGTGGAGATATTGGGCACCTTGGCACCTCAAACCCAAGGTCAGGGAGAAAACCCAGGCTTTTGCAAACCAACCAGAAAACAGAGGGGGGAGGTGGGGGGTGGGGGTGGAGGGATGGGGAGAGAAAGGTTTGGCTGTACCCAAGGGGTTGCAGAAGTTTCTGTGCTACGATCATAACGTGGACAGGGGAGATTTGTACCACTACTGAGGATCACATTTTTTCCCTTAAATTGGTACGAATGTAAGGAAAGCCCAGGGGGCTTAGCCTGGGATTCACACTCAACACAGAGAGAGCAGCCCCCAGCCCAATGAATCCTGCCCGCAACCCACTGCTTCCAGAAATGCCAGGAAAGGGCAAAGGGGAGCAGAGACCCCCGAGAGCAGTTGGGATCCTTCACAGGTATCAGAAATATTGTGATGAAAGGAAGGGAGATGGGAAGAAAAGGTTGAAATGACAGGGGAATTCTATTCACTCCTTCACAATCTAGCAATCAATAGCATAAACCTGATTTTTAAAAGACAAATATATAAACGACCTTTCTAAAGAGACTACATGGCTAGAACTCTTCCAGGCCCTAGCAGCTGAAGATAACCCTTTCAAACCCCTACCTGAGGTATAATATAATAACATAAAAACAAGAATTATGTGTAGATACTAAATCTTCAGAGATTGTTTCGTCTTTATTTACCTACCTAGAGTTGAATCTTGGATTCTCTGCTGCTTTTTCATGAATTAAGATGTGTTATTTCACTTGTGTGTAATAAGCTACATTTAAATGTTGTTAGTAAAACTGGGATGCCATCAGCTTACAGAAAAATATCTGGAACATAGTTTGTTGCTGGTGAGTCTGGAAACAATCTGTTTTTCTATATCTTTTAAAATGTATTTTGTTGTTTAACTTACTTGGCTTTTTAACATCATAGTTTACACATTTAAGTGTAATCTCCCCATTTACAAAAGAGAATAAAATAATTTCATGTCCACACAAAGGCCTGGGGTTTGCTTCAATAGCATCACTTTGCTGAAAGATTATATTAAGCACAAAAGTGTTTGATGGCAGCAGGGCAAGTACTATACATTTTTTCTTATCTGAAGGTATTCACACTTAACCTAAGAATTAGATAAATGAGGAAGTCTCATGTCTCCCGGGTATCCTATGCCATCCTGTCATCAGAATTAATCAAGATGATAATGAATACTCAGATTACAAAGAGATGGGAGTGCTCGCGACCAATAATTATTTTTAGAGATCATAATCTAGGTCAAATCCAATTTCCTGTTTTTGACAGGTGGCAAAAATTTGTCAAATTAATGGAATGGGATATGGAAATTTAGGTAATCAGAGGGAAGCACTTCCCCCTCCTGCCTGAAGCGATGTCGGGGAAGGAGAGTGAAGAGGTTCTTCTGCAGGAAGAAGGTCTTGGAGCATCCCAGTAGAGACCACTGCCTGCACAGAAATGGCTGGAGATACCGGGTCAGTGGCCAAAACCCAGTGAATCTGATGGAAAGATGTGGCCTGGCTTGGTCTGAGCTCTCACCCCACACAGGCTTTTCTCTGCCCCCTGCCTCTGGCCTCAGGACCTTCCTGTGCAGGAGGACGGAGAGAGAGAAAGCCAACACCCAAACAGCTGCAGAGGCATGACAAGGAAATCTGATGCTAAAATGGAGTTAAACCTGTGAAGGAAGGAAAGATAAATAACAGACTCCCTAAATATGTTCTTGGCAAACAAACAGAGCCCAGAGGGAGTACGGTCATTGATAGATAAGAGTGGAAAGGGAGTGACAGATGAACTTTAATATTGCTGCAGGCCTAAATGATTTCTTTGCCTCAAGGGAAGGGGGTGGGAATGAAATTTTAAAAGGTTCTTTCTGATTGCACTGGAGCAGATAATAAGGAGCAGCAGATCTACTGAAACTAAGCAGAAGTAGCAGACCCTCAAAGGCGCAGAGAAATGGGAATTATTTTAAAAAAACAAACCATCTCCCACTATAAACAAGAGGAAGGCTTTGTAGAAGACACTTTTCTAAATGTCTAAGGCATACCAAGCAGAAGAGGAGAGGAATCAGAAAAGTAGGTGTGTGGAAGAACACAATTACAGGATATTTATGGGTGGGAGGGGGTTTGATGAGCCACAGTCAGTGGAGAGCTCTGCAAAGATTAGGCTTAGCATGTCAGTTTGCACTGGCAAGTGCTTGCAGGAGATGCCGTGTACCACCTGGCTGGTGGCCTCAGCCCCACAGTGTGGCAGGGCAGAGTCCCTGCCCCCCCAGCATGGCAGCTGCTCCTGCTCCAGGCATGGCATACACTGCGTAGGGGTGCAACATTGCAGGTGCTCCTTCGCCCAATGCAAGGGCAGCCCAGCATCCAGCTGCATGAGGTGTGGCGATGGGCTGGTGTTAAATATTTATTTGGGCTTTTCTTGCTTTGCCTCTCTTTTGCAGGGGGAAAAAGAAGGCAGCTCACTGAAAGCATCAAAACTTTCAGGCTGTAAATATCCTCAAAAATTAACAGACAGGCCGTGTTTGCCAAAGTAGTGGTACCCAGTGCTGAGCCCATGACACTGTCAGCAGCAACTTTGCCACTGCCTTGGGGAGGTGTTGGATCCAGCCCCCAGACAGTGCTTGCACCATTAATCTGGAAAAAGAGAAACTTCAAACCCTGCGCCCCTAAATGTTTTCAGGAAATAAATGCATTAGCAAGCAGGATTGCCTCTTTAACAAAGGCCCTCAGGTGAGAATAATTAACTGCTAATACTGGATAATAAAATCTACATAAAAATAACAAGCTACAGGGCAAGGTTAAGGTTATTATATTGTGGTTGAACACGCAATTCTTCATACTTGGAATAAAGACTTTGTTATGTAAGCTGGCTTGGAAAGGTTTATGATGTCCTTGACTATTCCTTCCCTGATTTAAGAGCTTCAATTTGGCAAATGATGACAGGAAAGTGCATGTTTATCTGTTAGCAGCCCCAACTGGCTTTCTGAAATGAGTTGGTTTTTGGGGTTTTTTTTTGTTTTTTTGGGGGGGGTTGTTTGGAATTTTTTTGCATAATCATGGAGAATTAGGCATCAAGCTTCCGATTGCATTAATGAGAGCTTTGAGGTTTAATCTCATCCAT
This sequence comes from Falco cherrug, assembly GCF_023634085.1. Classification (NCBI taxonomy): domain Eukaryota; kingdom Metazoa; phylum Chordata; class Aves; order Falconiformes; family Falconidae; genus Falco; species Falco cherrug. The sequence goes on along the minus strand of NC_073702.1, from coordinate 66,599,379 downwards.
TCCGCTTGAAAGACATGTTCTGCTATGCACTGAGATATGTTTTATGGTTATGGTTTTTTCCATGATATTTGCCCACCATGATAAATAATGCAAGCTATTTTTCAAAACTATCCATAAATAAAGAGGATTGGTTTGAGGTTTCAGAGATAAATTCTTCTTTTTAATGAGTCCTGCCTATCTCTGCCTTGTAAGTATGCAAACGGAGGACAATAAGAACAGAGACTGGCATGCACCACTTACTCATCTTTGCTCACTTATGATTCAGCAGCATATAAATTATCCCTAGAAAGGGGAAAAACACAGCCAGAAGCATCATAGTGAGAGTGCAGATTCCAAAGACCTTTGCAAGAGAGATTTTGCAAAGACAGTAATCAAGCTTTAATGTGGCTGCACTAAGGCAGTTGCAGAAAGATGTGTATTTTAGAAGTCTGGAATTGCCAGCAAAAGTAGAAGCAGCATGGTGGGTGAAAGTGTGATAGCTGTGAAGAAATACAGTCTCTAATTTTAAGGAGGAACAGACAATGGTTTCTAGGACTCTGGTGGGAATTCCAGTGTTACAGAGCTGATGCTATTGCAAATGGAGTAGGAGATGAAACCAGGCTGTGACTGGAAACAGCACAGTTTCTTTAATGCTAGAGGTGATATTGTAATGAATCTGTGGGCACCTTGACTTCATGGATGTCACTGTGTTGCCCATCATAGCTACTGAAAACTGCCTGGCCATGTCTGAGAATAAATGCCTCTCCGCTGCCTCAGAGGACCCAGCTCCTGCCATGGGCTGTGGAAGACTCTCTGCTGGAGTCTCCAGAAAGCATCTGAGTGGATCAGAGAAAATGTGATGGATGGTGGTGTCACTAGCTCTTAGTGCTGCCCTGCTTTGGTGGAGCACAGGGGATTGCTGTCCCCCCCGTTAGAGACCTTGATTGCAAACCCATCTCTGTATGAGTTTGCCTGTACCTCTGTGGCAGACTCTAACCTACAATGGATGATACTGGGACTAATACATTGTCAATGATTATAAATAAGCAAATCAATCAATTCATAAGAATTTTCATGATGTTCCCTGCGTAACTGTCAGTTTGGGGGAGTCTTTACTGTGGAGCTGGCCAAATGACCCAGAGGTCCCAGAGGAGCTAGTCTATGCAAGTGTCAAATGCTTGTTACATAAAAAATACTAAGCAGTTTTGGGGTGAGTCCTGTTACCCAAAAGTATTTTACGTAACAGCTTAAAGTCACTTGTAACTTCTTCAGAGACACCCACATGTTGTGGACACCTGGTTCAAAAGCATTTTTCTCCTCAAAGTGCTTTAATATGTTTTAAGTTAGAGAGATACAGGAACCAGCAAAGCCTATTGCATGGCAACTCAATGACTTTTATGTACCGTTCTGGAAAAAAAGATGTGCCATCTTTTAGGCTTTCGTTTTGTAAAGACTGCAGGTTTTGTGGGATGTCGTGACAAGCAAGATGGAGCTGTCTCCTGAAGCTTAGCTTCCTGTTCAGGACCATGCTGAGCCATGCATTTTCACAACATGTTGGCTGAGACTGGGAAACAGTGACATTCACAGCCAGAAACAAGAAGGGAAAGTAATGCAGCTGAGTGAGCTTTAGGAGCTCTGATTTTAAGCTTCAGTCCCTTGAACATAGTTTGAAACCCCTGACAGCAAGGCTTTTCTCCACACAACACATTCTTAAGCATGGGAATTTTGTGGATGGTGAAAATGCACAATGTATTCAATTAGCCACTGAGTGATGCAGTGTGTGTGTGGCGGGGGGGGGGGGGGGTGTGTCTTTATGAACCATCTTTATGAAGGGTTACTACATATGAATCCAGGTTCAGGGAGTCCTTGAGCCACAAATTTCTGAAGGTGGAGAGGTTAGTGGGGAAGCATCACCACCTCTGCACCTATCTCTTTCCTGGATGTGTGCTGCTGTGTCATGTTGGAGAGAGGCTATGCCTTTGCTTTGAACTGCTCTGACCATTGATTCCAAAGAGATAATTGATCCCAAGGAGAATTATAGATTTTCAATGCTAGCAAGCAACAACATTGTTAAACCTTGGCTCCTCACAGCTGCCATCCCAAAAGCTTGATGACAGGGTCCCAGTTCTGCTAGGAGGCTCTAAGGAAGCGGTGGGAGAGGGGGAAATGAATCCTGTACGCAGTGAGCCCCTTGTCCTCCCAGCACCTGACTGTGCTGACCTGGGAGGTGCTGAAGAAGGTCTGAAACAAAGTGGCTCTCATTTCTGTTTCTTTGTAACTGAGGCCCCCAGTTCCTAGTGACAATCTTTTGCAAGTGGTTGGCTGTAGTGTATTTCTATACTATCCGCTTTGCTTTGAGTAAAGTTGACTCTGTAAGTAAAGCAAAAACAATTATGAGAACCGAATGCTTCTCTGTGATCTGTATAATAGAGTATCACAGGGGTAAACCAGGGAAACAAGTGCGTGCAAATAATAGCAGAGTGAGTGATGGTTTTGGGTAGGTATTGAACATTTAAGAAGGCAACCTTAGATAAACAAATAAAGACTAGGATAAATACTAGTAATACATATTTTGGAAGAAAATATTCTAAAATATTAAATGATGAAAGTTCAGGAACAAGAAATACTGCAGGTGATGGGGAGGTGAGTGGTGTGAAAGGATTATGCAAAGATCTGTGGCTGCTGTGAAGAGGCTCTGGAGTGGCTACCAAGCAAGAATCACTTGCAGTTTCCAGGTGAAATGCAAGGGCAGAAAGACAGTGTAATGAGCTAATGGTCAGCAAAGGGGCTAGGGGAACCAGCAAGGCTTCTGCAAATATATCCCGATTAAAAAAAAAAAAAATGCTACAGTGACAGTAGATTCCATTAATAAATGACGAGGGGAGAGAAATTAATGACTTAAAAATGGCAAAGACACTCAACTCCTTTGTTAGATCTATCTTCAAGATGAAAAATGCATAAATGAAGTTTGAATAATTAGTAAGGGGTGAAGACACTGTTGGAATTACTACTGATAAAGACCTGTTAATAGAGAACTTGGACAATGCAAACAAAGACACAGTTACCCAAAGTTCAGGGAATTAGCTAACCTGTTTGATGAACGAAGGTAATTTCTAAAGAAAAAAAAAATCATTGCTAATAGGGAATATAGCTAATGGGCATAGTGACTGACCGAGCAAATGTAAATCCTAGCAGGGTAACTGGATGAAAATACAAAGAGAGGGAAGAAGAAGGGTTATTAAATGCAATAGTTCCCATGGCATCCCTTGAATTTGCAGATAAACTTCTTGTGACTTTACTTCCTGAAGGATAAAAACCTTGATCAGTGAGCTTGATGATTTCTAAAAATATGTTTTGCTGGGCAGTCTCTTTCAAGCAAAATCTGGCTTGGTTCATGATTAAAGGGGCAGGATGGCCCACACAGCTGGGAAGCAAAACCTTTTGCTAAAATTCTTTGAAGTAGGCACTAATATCTGGGTTTGCTCTGCATCTTATCATGTACACAGCTAGTGTCACACATATAACAGGTACCTGCCTGTAGGCAGTATCAGTCTTTAGGAAAAATGACATATATTAATATTTATATTTGTCAGTCGATAATAACAGTTGTGATTGCCACACAATTATACATAATACATATGTTTACATAATTAATAACAGCATTAGAAAACATTCACCTTTTTACTTAATGATGAACAGATTGATTTTGTGTTTACATAGGTTGCTTTTTCTCCTAAATGGAAGCATGAGTGGTCTGGATGGATGTCAACTCACTAATTTTCTGGGGAATTTGGGAGTGAGTTAAGACTCCAGCGTGGCACCAGCATAGCAGCACACATTGCTAAATGGAAGATGTTATATTACCACTTCTGTTTCCTTCAAGATAGGTCCCATTCCTCGTTGGACTGGAGGTCTGATGCCGCAGGCTGGTAGATGAGGACCCCCCTGAAGACATCTGAGCAGGACGATGGCTACAGGAGGAAGAGGAGCCTCCAGCAGGACGTCCATCTGCAGGAGTCTGCCGCATGGTGTACATGGAGCCCATGCAACTGAAGGCAGAATCGGCAGGATCCACGCTGTACCGTTTCATGTTCGCGGGGTCAACCAAGTAGTCCTCAGGTATGGCCGTTTCTGCTCGGGAAGACAAGACATAAAAGAAACATCAGTAAAACAGAACCAATTTTAATTCAGCCCTTGAAAAAATTATATATATTCTTTTGCCAAAAATCCCTTTTTTTGGCAAAAATGTAAACTCCATTTTCAACTTTCTGTACAGACAGCTGGCTCCAGGAAGGATCCTTGCTGAGAATTAATAAATAAGGAAGGGAAGCACTACCACTCAGAAGTCAGTACAGTCACAACAGGGAAACTATGGCTTGATGTGACTCATCTGTGTCAGCTTATAGCAATATTCTTCATAAAGTCCTGGGCCACTGACCGGTAGGTCCCATTTGCCTTACTCCTCAGATACCACCAAGGCTGGAGGACTGTGCAATTACTGTTTGCTCTGTCTTTCATTTAAAAACATGAAAGTTGAAAGGAAGAAGGCAGAGGAAGTCAACTGGACAGGCAGTTTGTTGCATTTGTAATGCCTGGCAGCCAGTAGAAGGGAATGAAGGTAATAAACTAAAGTATTCTGGCTGCAATTACCAAAATTAATCAGAAAATATACTCAGCTGCAGACATCCATCAGGCCCAATATTCCACAAGGAGAAGAGGCTTGATGGCTGACAAGCATTCCCGAGGTTTATCATGGGCAGAGATGTGTGAGTCACTTAGACCCAGCTCAGGTTCAGGACACATGTGCCAGCATCATGGACCACTGCAAACCATTGCTCTGGTTCCTCTCCTCTGCATTGCATTTTGTGCACTGTGTAGGAGCTAAATACCTTGCTTTTCAGACCCCTCCCAATAAACCAAATTTTGCACTTATAGACCTGTTTTAGACCCTTATATTCCCCTTTGCTTGCGAGGTCTAACATACAGGCACGAAGCAGGTCTAGCCCCAGGTTTTGCATTACACAGACTTGTTTTTCTAGTTCCCCTCAGACCTAGGTCTAGGTCCACCAGTCCCAGTCTCCTCCCAACAGGCCTCAATATCCAAGCTCCTTCCTACTTGCCTTTTTGTCTTCACAAAATATAATCAAAACTCTTCCTCCTCTTCATCCCCACCGCTGCTCTCCCTGCAAAACCAGCCCTCCCCTCACACAACCCCAGGACCCTCTCCTCCACCAGCACCTCTCCGAGATCCAAACCTTCACATAACCCCTACAAATACAGGCAACCGGCTCTTCAGAGGTTCCCACTCTCACTGGATGAGATGAGGTGTTAACATCTGCCCCCAGAGTAGGAAGGTGCCTCCCATTGCCCCACAACATTTCTTTGAGCTGTTGAAAATGCCACTTTGCTCATCATGTGTACTGTCGCTCCAGAGACACCTGAGCAGGTTGAAGTTACCCCCATGGTTTCACACATCTCCTTCCCTGCCTGAACAACACCCGCCTCCTGATGTATTGCGTAGCCTTATTGAGTAACAGAAAGAATTTATGCTGTAATTTATGCTACAAGACCCAAACCCATTGCTAATAGGTGTTGAGGCTGTATATAATAGAATTTTCCTTTTAATTTTCATTTTTACTCTGTTTCTTTGAAAGAAAAACCTTGGCAGCTCTGTACAGTAGTTGATGTTAAACAAACATGATTTAGTTTGACAACTCAAATACTCAAGAGTTCTGCCATGCCAGCATCCTGGCTCGTGTGTCAAGCGACAGGACAGATTTTTGTTAGATGATTGCCTGACTTCATTTTCTTGCTGCTGTCTTTTAAAACTCTGTCCCATCTTGGGCCAAGGCTGGACTCGCCATAAGGCAAATATCAGATCTGAAGGACAGCTGTAAATGTGAAGTTTCCTCGCTGTTGGGTACTTGCATTTCCAACTGCAAGTAACTTGCCGTTAGCAAGGCTTTTTTCCCTTAGATAATTTGGATCCTGACAGTGTGCAGTCAGGTATCCTGCTGCTTTCTGCCAGAGATTCCTGAGATTGATTCTCACCCAAGTACAGACAGGGTACAATTCAATTGAATTCAATGGAGTTCAGCTAACGTGACACTAGCCTAAGAGAAATAAGAATCAGACATTCTGAACCTTTCTCCCTAACCTCCAACAGATGCCAAAATTGTATAGCAATTGAGCTAAATACCTTGCTTTTCAGACTCCTCCCAATAAACCAAAGAAAATCCAATCAAGCCTCCTCATTCAAAGGAATTTAATTACTGTGTAGAACACTTGCAATAAAAGGCTCTTACGCATAAAGAAGACAGCTCTTTCTGCAGCATTCTGCCTGCACCGCATGGAATAATTATGCCTCTTGTGAATCATTACCTCTTTATTCCAGGAAAAGAATTCTCTTTTAATATGATTACAATATGAAGAAGACACAGACTATCAAAACAACAAACAGTGCATTAAAAGAGCCCTGCTAAATAAACAGCATACAGCTTTTATTACTATGGATATAAATTACTCCAAAATTTTTGAGTAGACACCAGGGATTTTTTGACTGATGTCAGACTCGCTCAGTAGTCTGTGTGAAATAAGACATGTGGGTGAAATCTCTCCGTGGAAGGACACCCATGAGTTGTGTACAAGACTAAGACGAGGAGTCAGACACTGTCAGTTCTGTTCGTAACCCTGCCTAAGACTGTTTTCTTCATCTACATCAATTTATTCCACACGTCTCTGCTTTGGGCTCCAAAATGGGAGTAACGATGCCTGTTGCCACAGACCAGGCAGGAGCCTCCTTTTATTAGTGTTTGAAACATGCTCCAGTGGAAGGCACTATGGGAATTTGAAAAGTCATATCCACGTCTTCATTGAACAGAGGGGAGCAGGGATCATCTCAAGCAGCCAGGTTTCTAAGCAATCCTTTTCAGAGCTCCTGATCTTCGATTTGATCATCAGAGTCACCTCCTCCTGACCAAAAGAAGCTCTTGATGAAATGGAGGATGCAGATTAGGAAAAAGGAGACTGTGCATTCAAGTATGTGTGGTTACAGGTTTTTAATCATACAGTTTTCAAAGATGCTGGTCAGCTGGTCAGCTTCTGTGCTCCCTGCTGAGTGTGGGCTGCTTTGTAAAACTGCGTGAGCTGGTGCACCTTGAGAAACCATGTCTCCATGAGCCCATGCCCTGCAACAGTCTGTCCACCCCCAGAAGAGACCCACATGTGGAAGGGAAGAGGCAGGCAGGCCCAGGGGACTTCCAGGGCACAGAGACATTCATTATACCCAGTGACACTTCAGGGCAGGAGAAGACATCTGCATTTTCTGACCCCTCTCGCAGCAGCAAAGAAGGAGGTGAAGGTGACCAGGGACAGTCTGTATGGGTTCACCAAGGATCAGTCACACCTGACCAACCTGATTGCCTTCTATTGTAAAGCAACTGGATTTGTGAGCAAAGGGAGAGCAGTGGATGCCATTTGCCTTGACTTCATCAAGGCTTTCAGCACCATCTCCCACCATAGTCTTGCATCCAAGTTAGAACATTATGCCTGGGATGAGTGAGAAGCTGGTTTGATGATCAGGCTTAGTGGGTGGTAGTTAATATGTTGTATGGAGGCCAGTAAAAAGTGGGGTACTGCAGGGGTCTAACCTGGCATCCAGGTTTGGTCTCTGAGATACCAGACAGACATGGACAAATGGGGGAGTTTAGCAGAGGGCCATCAAGATGCCTGGGGCCTGGAGCACATGCCCTGTTAGGAGAGGCTGGGGGAACAGGGCTTGTTCAGCCTGGGGGAGAGGCAGCTTGTGGGTAGGAACCAGCAGCCCCACAGGACCCGTGGGGAGGTCTCCAAGAAGATGGAGCCAGGCTATTCACAGTGGTGCACAGCAGGAGAACAAGACACAACAGGAAAAAAAATTAAAATGAAAACTTCAGACTGGAGATAAGGAGGAACCAGTTCCCCATGAGGGCAGTGGGGTGGTGGCAGAGGCTGCCGGGAGAGACCACACAGGCTCTGGCACTGGAGTTTTTCCAGACCCAGCTGGACAAAGCCCTGAGCAACCTGTTCTGACCCCATAGCTGACCCTGCTTTGGGCACGGGCTTGGGCCAGATCCCTCCTAGGGTCCCTTCACACCTGAATTGTCCTCTGATTCTATGACTGACATTGCCACTCCAAGAAGCAGCCACAGAGGGTGGGGGATGACTGTGGCAAGGGCTCATGTAAGGGGTCCAGGGCCCCCCACAGTGGCACAGGAGGCAGCAGGATGGATGGGCTCCACTGTCCAAAAACTATAAAAGGCTGTGGAAGCTCGTTGTGTTTATATTTCTCCAGCTCCTTGTTTAGTTTGTATCACAGAGAAGCTGCATCAGTTGGGGCTCCATCAATGACATGAATGAAAATATCTGCATTTTGTAAGCTCCCAGAAGGCCTTGTAAAGTGTACGGCTTTCACAGCTACTAATCCCACTTCGGCCAATTAGGGGAAAACATGTTTTCTAAGACAATAGAAGAAAATATAACTCTCTATTGAGGTTTAAAATGCAACAGTTTCATAAATCTGTAGCTTAGCCCTTCTGCATTCTGTCGCACTTCTGTATTTTATTTTCTAGGTAGTCAGCAGAAGGGCACACACTAGTAAGAAATTAGTACACAATGTTTTAAAGCAGGATTTATGAGAAAGCTGCTTCAAGCCTTTGCTTTGAGCACAGTAGTCTCCGTAATAACTGTTCACCATCCTGAGATGCTCAAGCTGTCTTGGCATAGTTTTCCTTTTCATGAATGGTCCACAGGCAACTGGATTGAAAAGTCCAAGGCTGTTACATCCAGCACACCTTAAAATGCAGCAAAGGGAGGAAGGAAAAAAACAACTGCTTTCCTAATTTAAAAACGTACATTTCTTTAGATGAGTTTCTTTAAAGTAGCAGCTTGTATGGTTCCTAGCCAAATTCCTGAAGATGGGTCAGTTGAGAGTTAAAACAGCATGAGAACCTGCAGTTCATCGCAGCTCTGCTGGAGACCTCTGGAGTAACCTTAGTCTGGTTATTCATCATCTCTGGACCCCAGTTCTCCATTAGGATGAAAAAAAAATGCTTGTTTTTCTCTCACCTCTGTAAAAAGTCCTTTGCCTTAGTGATATCTGTGCCACTACTGTGTGCCACATTGAAGTATACTGCATGTGTGATGCAGAACACATACAGTGGACCTTTGGTAGCATCTGGGAATAGAGACACTCCAGAAAGACCAAAAAAGGTTGCCTCTGATTATGCATTAGGAAAGCAAATGAAAATCAATTTTAAGTTAAGCAGGAAATTAAAGAGAACATACACCCAGGAAAGATGATCCTTAGCTGACGTTTTCCTCAGCAGATCTAATCCCTCATTTTTTCTTCTTTATCTTAAAAACCCACAAACATTCTGCTAAAATCTAGCCTATAAGTAAAAGCTCTTTCTGCACTCCAAAGACACTCTAGTCTGCCTCCTCTCCTCCCAGGCCAAACACATCTTGTGTTGCTTTTCCCACCTCCTGGTACTCCCACATAATTTCTCACGTTAGATCCCTCTCTCCCTTTACCTGTTCCAGGGTCCCTTCCCTTATACAACCTACTTGCTCCTCCCCTTGTTCTTCACCATCATCTCTTCCTACTGCTCCTTCCATCGTATTCCCACCATCTCAACCTTGCTGTAATGCTGCTTTACCACACCAGCAGAATCACCCTTTCCGTTTTGCCAGCTATTTTCCTGTCTCCTGTTTTCCCTCCTCCTTGCATTGCTGACCTGCATAGCCATTTCTATCGCAATCTGTTCCCCTTCCATCCATCTCACACTTTCATTCATCCAGCTTTCCCTTTCCTGATACCCCCATGGCTTTCTCTGGGTTTGTCCCCACGTTGTTGCTTGGACAGCAGAGCCCAGGGTCAGGGCAGTGAACTGGGACCAGGGTCCCCATATCCAGTCAACATGATTTGTCCTGCACAGCCATGGAGTGGCTGCCTCCAGGTGAAGGTTGCATGGGGCACTGATGGAAACATGCACCCCTACATCTGAGCACACTGCACACTGATCCCCAAACCAGGGAGGTCCTCTTTTACACACCGCTAGCTTCCTGGGACAACTGCCCTTCCTTCTAGGCCAATACTTCCATGTAATTTCATAACCTTTTACTCCACCACCTGCAATGCTCAATCATTTGTATTTGCTCTAATTAAATTCCCCATTAATTTCTTTTTGTCACAGTCAATACAGATTTTTCTTTCTTTCTTTCTTCCTTTCTTCCTTCCTTTCCTTCTTCCTTTCTTTCTTCCTTTCTTCCTTCCTTCCTTCCTTTCTTCCTTCCTTTCCTTCTTCCTTTCTTTCTTCCTTTCTTCCTTCCTTCCTTCCTTTCTTTCCTTCTTTCTTTCTTTCTTTCTTTCTTTCTTTTCTTTCTCTTTTCTCTGTTCCACTCTTTCTTTTTTCTGTCATCTCCTATTCCTTATATCATTTAGTGATGACTTTGCCCTCTGACCCTTCCCTGTACCTTTTTAAGTGCTACCATAAATTTTCTATAATGGGTTGACCAAATGTGAACTCCATATTTTAAGTGGCATGATATCATAGCTTCCTCAGACCTCTCCTCTCCCCAGCCAGGGCCAGCCTTTTTCATCTCCCAGTCATTCTGAGAGGAGCCAGCCACAGTGTCGAAATCCTATTGAAAGACTGCTCGTACAGTTTTATCTTCCCTTGTGTTTTATAGTTCCTCAGCTTGGCTCCAGGTCCCCACATCCAGGCATTTGCCCTGTCTGGGAGGGAGTGGGAGGGGACAGTCTTAAGCAGCTGTGGAGTTTAGAAACCCTGCATCTCAGCCTTCATGGGAGGAAAAATGCAAGTGGGGAAACACAAAAAACAAATGCAGAAATGCAGAAGGAAATAGTTCAGGTGAGTTTAATCACCAGTTTGATCTAGAGTAAACTGGAGGGGGAGAAAGCAGAAATCTAAACAGTATTTAAGAGTGTGAAAGGTATTGCTTGGTTCTGAGCTGCTATCTTCTGTTTTAACATCAGCTCTTAAAAGATTAAAAAATAACTTTTTCTCTGTCTGCCAAACAGAAATGGACCATGGACCTTATCTTCCTTGTAGCTTGAGCCTGCATGCATCTACCTAAAGATAAGAGCTTCGTATGATGGATTAAGACTTTCCAGCTTTGCCTGCTGTGATTTACTCTGGGATTACAGCACCGGCCCATTCCTTTTAGGACCATTGCCCATCCAGACATGCAGCACAATGAAAATATGATGTCACCCCTTAGCAGGCATTTCTACATCATATTAACACCACCCTCTGGTGTACGCATCTGCACCCTGCACAGGTGGGCAAGGACTGAACCTTTTCCACACCAGCCTGTGGCTGCCATGGTTTGGCTGGATGACGAAAACATTACAGGGAGTGATATCTGGTTCATGGCAGCATTTGCTGCTCACCAAGGCAGAGTGGCATGGAGATGTGTCCCCAGGGAGCCACAGCATCCCTGAGGCTGCTGCAGAGAGGCAGAGAGTGAGCAGGCAGCCCAGGGCATCTGCTGACAGCGGTTCAGAGCTGTCATGACTGCGTTCTTCGGTCTATGGGATAACTTCTGCATGGCTTATAGGAACACACAATTGCATCCATGGGAAGAAAAAGGGGGTGTCCTACTCAGTCAGAACAGGAAAATGTAAATAAGCCTCATCCAGTTGTGAATGTAGATATTATGAACACTGAAACCATGGTCACACTGTGGAGATAAAACCTGCAGTGAATTCTCCCGGGTTTAGTCTGGAGACTTTACTGCACCATGTATCATCTTGCTGTGTCCTAGCTGCTAAAAAATACTTTGCGGTAACTGAAATGCTGAATCCCCCAAGGAGAAGCTGCCAGTCAGTTAACATCAAGAATCTAAATTTTTTAGATAATTTTCTGAAATCCAGTGTTGTCCTGATTACAAGGACTTCAGCACAGGCAATTTTTTTTCATTATTTAAACGATTTCCCTTGAGTGTTTGCAGCCCAGACAACAGCCACATTGTGTTTAATGCAGTAGAACCAGGGAATGAAACCAGCTGGGAACAGATTAACACAGTTTTATTGCCCAAACTGAGTAAAAAGGTAGAGTAAATTCACAAGCTAGCTGCTGACAAATATATTAGATTTAATAATAAAAGGTGCTCGTCTGTATAAATAACCTATCGAGATTTTTTTTAAGTGCTTGGAGATGATTGAGTAAACGTCTTGTGTTGCAATGGGGAGGTTTTAGTCCTGTTTTACAGAATAGGCAAATTGTTTAGGCACTGCATACCCTTGAGTGAAGGCAAAGGGATTTCAATGACATAGGGATCTGGCCTTTAGACAAAGTCATCCTTTGGTCTCTTCCTCCTAATTTCAGACCTGCTCCACCATCCTCTTCCTTTCTTCTTTGCCTTTATGTTACACCAAAGTGTACATGAAAAGGAGATTTATTGGGGTTGTATAGTTTTGTGTCTTAGCACAGCAATAGTTCTGCACTAGCAGAGGGAGACAGGAGAGGCTGTGATCGATCTTTTCTGTCTCCAGCTTCTAGCAGTACCTAGAGGGGCTTTTCTGTCCAGGTAGTTTATAATGCACTCCATATGCTTATAAATCAGCATTGATATAAGTCACAAAAAGCTGTATATAGAATAGACCAGTTAAAAATTACTCTGTTATTTGAGGATTTCAAGGTGTCATATACTGGGATTCTCTGCAGCGGAAGAACATATTGTGTTGCTGTTCTGCTACAGCCATGATGAATCTCCCTGAACTATATTGCTTAGTACTGCCTTAAAATATTTAACAGCAATTTTTTGTTTGAAAAACAAGTAATTTGAGACACAAGAAGTGAGATGTCTAGAGCAAAGTGCAGTAATTGGAAAATAAGCTGTGTTTGCCCATTAATAACTGATGATCTCATCCAGAAATTAGGCAGAGTACATATAAAGCATGAGCCTGTACATGTGTTAATATGTAGGTATAAGGTCTTCTATAACATCTTTGGTTCATTTCTACCTGCCCAGTGCTCCAGCTCAGCTGAACTTTCTGTTTCCTCTGGGGGTTCTTCTGCCATATAAATACAACATAGCTGGGCCCTTAGTTGCCCTTTACAAATCCTTTCTTTTCCTGCCTTCTCAGCTACTGCTTCTGATGTCACTGGCCAATCTCAGTCCCAGCAGCTAGGAGCTCACCAATTCCCCTTTCTTGGAGGGATTTTTTTTCTTTCCTCTCCCCACGATCCCAGAGAGCCAGTTTCCCTTCACACCAGTGTGCCATGTCCCTGGGAAGCTGGGCTTGCTGCGGAACACCATCCCAGGACTCACCCCCAGCCTCGCTACATTTTCCTTAACTTTGGCTTCTCTGCTAAGTCTAAGCAAGCCACTGCCACCTTTTTGTTTAAATTACTTCTGTAACCTTGCTTCTTCCATGAAGAAACCCACCATAAAGTACCCGGTTCCCCAAACCTCGACCTGCAGCTTATTTTCAGTGAGAGGTGGGGACATATTTCTCTTGCCCAGCTGCTGGTGATGCAGCTCCTTGCCTTGCACCCTTACCTTTCTAATTGCTGCCCATGGCCAGCACCATCCCGGCACCAACACCAAACCGCACATCGCTGCCAACAGTTTGTTTCTGTTACTCTCTTAATTGCTTAAATCTCCTGCTCTGCACTCATTTTGCCAACAGATGAATGTTCTTCAGGCAGATGCTGTGTGATACTACTTTCCAAAAGGCACTTTGATGTACTCCATATAATTACCACAAACAAATAAATCCTAAGGAGCTGGGGAGCACTGTTGATTAAACAGAGGCCAAGACTTTAAAAAAAAAAAAAAAAAAAAAGAAGAATGTTTTATTTCCATGGAACTGGAAGTGCCGTTGTGTGTGGGTTTCCATTTATTTTGTAGTGAATTGGAAAAGGATAGAGAGAAACAGAAGGTAAATAAAGACAGATAAAGGAGGGGGAGCCTTTTCAGCTTTTAAACTAAAAGACTAAAAAAGATAGCAACATGGGGGAGGAGAAAAACTCAGCTGAAAAACTGAAGAACATTGAAGCAAAAACCAGTAACGTCCCCTGAAAAAAATTCTGCATCAGCTTTGAAACCTGTCGAATGGGAACAGCTTAAACACAAGGCTCCCCTTCCCCCCTCCCAGCTGGCTCTGCTTCCTCCCATGGAGGTGCAAGCCCAGGCGCTGCCATGGGTGTAACTCACCAGGCAGTCCCAGAAGCAAAGGCCCTCTCATCCACATTCACAAAACTTGAGCAAGTATTCATCTCTCTTCCAAAACATTTCTTGTTTTGTCGTTTACTTCGTAATGGCTGGCCTTGCTAAGTCTTACAACCCTGCCAAAACCGATCTTTCTGTTACCCCGGCTGCGACAGCAACCCAGCAGCAAGGAGCTACACATCTAATTGCCCATGGGTTTCACAAGCTATCAGAACTTACACCAATACATTGCCTGCCGCTCCCAAGCGATGTTACCTAACGTGGCTTGAACCAGCACAAGGCAAGGAACCTGGGGATCATCTTTTTCTCCCCTCGCATCTATGAAAAATCTGGTGGGTCATGCTGGCTAATCCATATGGCACTTGGATGGGGGTAGGTTTTTCATCATCCGGTCTGGCCTGTGGCCTGCTGATCTGAGTGCTTGAAATAGGGGTATACTAGATCACAGGTATTTATATCAATACTTAAAAAGTTTAGGAATGGAAAATCCTGTTTCAACTTTAAGCTATTTAAAATCAAAGCCCAGACTCCTAACTTCAGACATCTCCTGAAGGAATCATATAGCTCTGTGGAAAAGTCTTAACCAGCTAAAACAAAGTTAAAAGTTAAAACAGAGTTACAATCACAGGATTTACCTGGCCAAGTCTCTAAAAGAATGTCCGTGCTTCCTCCACGTGACTACCCATGTGAAGTTTGAATTGAATGCTTATAGCCAGGGTATTTTTTTCTGTAGTGAATATGATCTCATCCATCATGCTTCAAGCATTTATGTCAATCATTTCATCCACATTCCTTACACGTACCCTTTGATATGGAGAAATAAAGCATCTTTTTTCCCTTCTTTATGCTCAGTTTCATAGCTTAGCTCTCTCTTCTAGCCTCCATGGCTGCAGCCCAGGCAAACTCCAGCACAGTGCCTCTGCCGTGGCTCTGAGCACATCTTGGGCTGAAGGGCAAAAGGCTCTTCTGGCTCCTCCTCAGCCACTGCGGGGAGCAGGGTGCCTACCCCCCTGGAGGGTAGCTTTTCAAAAAGGATGGATTTTCTTGCACCCCCTCAAGGCCATGAAGGTAAAATAACCCGGCAGAAGGTGGGAAGGAGGACTTCCCCTGAGCTGACTGCTGGAGGGATGTCTGCCTATAGCTTCAGGGCTTGGCATCCACAAGGAAATACGATTTCATCAACTTAAAGGAACAGAAAGGGACTCTTTCTTCATTTGGGGGTTAGCAAACTAGTCACACAGTCAGAAGGGGCAATTTAGCCAGTTCTACCAATTCTGCAGATTTCAGGCAAATTCAAGTGACTTTCATCTTTCCCATCCATCTCTTATTTTTCCTCCTGACAGGATTTGCCCCTTAGTACACGTTTCGTTAGTTTCTCCTGGTCTGGGTTTAAAGGGCCCGAATGCTAAAGCCTCTACTAGCAGCCTTGTGAAACCCCTCCACATGAGCATTGCCTTTGGTCTCCTTTCTCTCACCCTCCTGCTTTTACTTCCTACCTTTTGTACCATCCGAAACTTTTCCTGCCTCTCCCCAGGTTTCTGGATGACAACACGCAACTCCAGCTGCAGTTACCTTTTTCTGCTCTGCCACAGTTACCACCCTGGACGCCTCATTTCAGGAAGCCAGTCCTGGGGATAGCACTCCAGCTGCAGGCAGGAGACCTCAGTGGTGTGGTCCCTAGTGGCCAGCCTGCTGATGGATGCACAGACTCATGCAAAGGAAGGAAGGAAGGTGGAAGGAAGAAAGGAATGCAACCATCCCATCCTTTCTCTGCTCTACTTCAGGCTCTGCCATCAATTCAAATGCCCCAAAGACCAGACAAACTTCTTATGACTTCGCTGTGGCTGGATGGCTTGTGCAGTTCCTCTGCTCCCTCTTTAAAGAGTGACCTTAATATTTTATTTATTGTCTAAAGGATAATGTTCATGGTAGAGGAATATATGAGGCAATAAATGGCCTTTGCAGATAATTAAATGCTGAAGAGAACCAAAGCTATTGATAGCCATAAAAGCCATTTATTCTGAGTGTGCTGAGAAGCCAGGAGCGCTGTTTCTCATAGCATGCAACAAGACAAGATTAAACTCGCCACGGTACTAGAAAGAGGAAAGACAACATTTTTCCTGCCCTCTTAGGGCTTGAAATTTCTGAGCTGCTGTTTATTTCGTGCTTGGAACAGAAAATATTGATTGTAATAATATGTGGTTTTCTATCGTGTTATTCTTTTTTTCCTAGCTGTTTTAAAGGTGCTTTGCACGCGGTGGCAAGAATTATAGCCCTCCTTGGACAGGTGCTCAAAAAAAGGCACAGCAGGGAAGGGTGATGTGGCCACAATATCAGTGGGAAAGTCTCTGACAAAATCCAGCTCCCAGCCTAGTGTCTTGCCTGCCAGTCACACTCTCATAGTGCATTGCTATGGTACTTCTCATACCAGCTTTTCAAGTGCTTGTAGATAGGAAGAGCCCATCTTCCTATATATAGAGGCATTGATGTAGCATAGGATACCTCTACCTTCTGCTGTGCTTCTGCTCCATATGGGACCCTACGTCCAGCCACTGCCAGAAAAAGAGATGCTGTTCTCCTATGGACAGTGGTAGGGTACACCGTATGGTATCTATGCATACAAATTTGCTTTGTCCATGGTGAAAGGAGAAAGGCTGGGGACCTTATTTACAGACCTTCCTGTCTTCCCCCCACCCACAATGAGGACAAGGATACAGGGTGGTCACGGGAGTCCTTGCATAAAGAAAGATTTGTTGCTGATACATGCAGCCGTGCTTTTCTGCATGGAGCACAGAAATCATTGAACACCACAAAATGACCCAAACCCAAGATTCAAGACAGAAAGAGCAAGGAAAGAATTGCCTGAAAGGGAAAATAAGAAGATGATTATCAAGTTTGATGTTTCCCTCATAAGATAAATTACTTTGATTTCTGTGCCCACTATCATGCTGGCAAGTTTCATAGCAAACGTTTTCTTCTGAAAAAATAACAGTCTAACATAGCATAGGTGCATGTCAGCAGTATGTAGGTGTTCCAGAAATGTCCTTTTCCCATGCTCACATCTAAGCCTCCATGAGCTTAGCATAGTGAAGCATAATGAAAGCTGAACACAGAGGGTATGGATGGAAGCACTTCACAGGATCTCTGTTGGCTTCTCATCCATGTAGCCCCTGGCACACTTCACAGAATTTTCTGCAGAGGTCACCCAGATCATCCCATCATTTTAGTTCAAACTGCAGTACCACTGTCATGGAAAATTCTGGGGTGCACGTCCAGAGGTGCTTTGAACCCCAGTGCTGTGGGGATGGGTAACATCTCAGGATTTGCTGTAATGCAGATCTGAAGCTGGGTAGGGAACTTCTTGGATGAAGTCCTGGGAGTCATCCCCACAGCTGCTTCCCACAAATTGCTCCTATAGGTCAGAAAGTCCCCTCACAGCTGAGCAAGGGCCATGGAGTATGTTCCCAGAAGTGCCAAGACCAGGCAGTGAAGCCACTGATGTTGGGAGAGGTCTGGAGGGGGACCCTTGCCCCATATGTGGGGCTGCTGGGTGCTGGTGTAAGAGGCGCTGGCAGGGCAGGCAGAGCACAGGGGCTCAGGAGCAGGGAGGGCAATGCACAGCCAGCCAGGATCATTGCAGAGGCTGGTGCTGGGTACAGACGGCTGAGCGCATACTTCTCAGACATGTAAAACATTGTTGTAAGTGATATATGCATAATCAACAAATCCCACCTGGCCTGTATGCAACCATTAGCATCTGGCAGTTTACTGTGAGCACAGGTGAATAATGGCTTAGGGGCATGTGCTTTGGGGCAAGGTTGAAAGGTGACTCCTGTGTGGTGTAAGAGGATTAATATGACTGGACACGATGTTGGCTTCCGCTCTCACTTCTGTCAGTGTAAATCAAGAGTAACTACACCAAAGTCAATACATGTATTCAATTCATTGGTACATAGGGGCTGAAACACACATGATTTTAAAAGAGCGAGCATCTCGATTACAAGCTGGAGAACAGAAACAATGAAAAATGTGGCTGCTTTGCATGGCTTCCTGCAGTGCTTTATTATGGTCCTGCTCCTTCCGTGCAAGCTCTATCCCAACAGGCGCTCTCATAGACCTGTCTGAGAGAAGAGCTCCTACTATCCTCATTATTGCCACCACAGGAAAACCCCATCTCTGTTCTGTGTGGCAGAGGTCCCCTCTGTGCTGGCCTTGCTGCAGAGAAACACTGGCTCCCAGGGAGATGGAAGGAGATTTAGGCAATGCAGTATTAAACATAAACTCAGTGGCTTAAGCCCCAGTGCCTAAAACTGGAGTTATTCCACTGATGCCAGCAGAGCTCTTTAATACAGCCTGACATGATGAACAAGAATATTATGTACCTGCCTGACTCCGGCTGAGCACAGCATGAAAGGGCATGAGGCCATCACTCCAGTTCCTCTGCCACACAACCACAGACAGACAGCCCTGAGCTGGGCCCAAGCTGCCGTGGGGAAGACGCAGCTTTTCCCCTTTCCAAAATTCTCCATTTCAAGGACTTTATGTGTCAGAGTTAATTTCTCCTTCCATGCCTCCATGTGTGCTCTGGGGCCAAGCAGTAATCTTGTAGGTGGTTTTTCCAAACTACATGGCTGCACTGAAACCAGCCCCCAGCTCTCCAGCCTGCATCCTGGGGCCCACAGCGGCACAGACAGCAGGTTAGCTGGTGAAGCTGCTGAACTGTCCCCCAGCCACCCCCAGGCCCATGGATAGGCTTCAGCAGAGCAACGCAGGTTCACCAAATTTAGTACACCAGGTTGGTGGTTAGAGGAGTGCTGAAAGTGTCCTCAAACCCTGTCTCACTCTATTTCTGTTAATCTTTGGTAGAAGGAGAGTCCTCCTTTGGGGCTGCCAGCTCAGACAGCCACCTGAGAACCTGCCCACTCTGGAAATGGCACTGCTCATCACAGCCTCCCTCACTGTTGGACTCCCGCATCCTCACTTCAACAGGGTATCACCCAAATCTCTGCAGGTCATGCTGACCCACCCTACGGCTCTTCGCCTATCAGGCCAGTGGTTATCAGACCCCAGGTGATCAAGCTGGAAGAGTTCTAACCACATGTATAACCGCTACACTCAGCTATTTCAAAGCTCACATTCTCCACTGTACCATAGTGCTGCTGGTGATGGAGATATAAAAGCCCCAGGACTCACTGCCTCTTCCCTCAGGCAGCAGGGAGCAGAGCCCAGGCCAACACTAGCCCTGACCAATACTGCCAAGCCCATGCTGCCTCCGGGGGGCTGTTAATTGCCTGCCCCCCGCCCCCTGCTTCAGCAGTGGGAGACCCAGAGAACAGCAGCCTTCCCTACAGCCATGTCTCCGAGCTCGAGCTCGTGGCAATGGTGTCAGGGACATCTGCATTGAAATTACATAGGGAGGGAGATGCTCAGAGTGTAACAGCCACTGTAAAAACTCCAGTTGTGGAGTTGCCTTCCGTCACATACAGCCTTGCCATGCAAAGGAAAATGCAAATGTACATGCAAATTAAAATGCAAATGCAAGGCCTCCTGGGCTGCATTCACTCAGTGCTACAGAAATCCCCTGACCTCTCAGAAACATTCAGGTTGCTGCAAATGTCCTAGTCCAGAGGAAAAAATAATGCTGCTTTTCAATCTGGGCTCCCGCTGATCCTCCCCTATGTGTAAGAGTGGCAGCTGGATTTCTTTGCACGATAAAACAAATTCTGCACTTTGTGCACAGCCCACTCTCAGCTTTGGCGTGCAAAGCATACACTTAGGGTCTTCCTGGAAAACACGCAATGCATGGATCATAATTGTGGACACTAAAACACCTTTCTTTCAGCTGCCAGCATATATCTGCCATTAAACTGAATGCATGAGAGACAATGCGCTCCCCAAACACCCACAGCGTTGTTAACAAAAGAGAAGGAAAAATAATTTAAGTCAGGAGGAAGCCTGCAGGTGAAGCAGAGGTTCAGGGCCATAACTTGGCAATGTCGGTTTTCTGTAAACTAACTTTTGTGCTGTCCATAGTAGGGCCCCAGGACAGCTTTCTGACCTCTGCTTTCTGACCTCTGATTGCAGATGTGGGCTGCAGGCATAGTCCAGCTCCATGGGGGCTGCACTGGAGTGGGGACAAGAAGGAAGACCAGGCATGCCATCCACCTGGGAGCCTGGTGCTGCTCAGGGCACGCGCCTCTCTGGACCAGTCCTTGGGTGCATCTGCCCCATGCCACAGCCCCTCCAGGCTTCACCCCACACAGTCAAGCACTGAGGCAGGGACCTTACTGGTGGCCACAGGCATTTTAAGCTAGGAGAAACACTCCCACAAGTAGCAAAGCAAGCCCCTTAGCAGTCACAACTCATATTTAGGTTTACACTCATGGACAGAGGTGACAGATCGGGACCCAGGCTGAGTGTGCTACAGCTAATAATGTTACTTTAGATTTATGCTAATGGCACTGACCCAAAACTTCATTCTGTGGGTGGCTCTCTCCCCTCACCCGGTAAGAGGTCCCCTTGAGTGAAGGCAGACCATGCTGCTTTGCAGATGACCCTTAAAACAAGCGGCATGCAAGTGGGGAAGCACACAGGCAACAAAGTGCTGAGGCAGTGCCAGGTCAGAGCATAGCCGTTACGGCGGTGATTCATGCTGCAGTGACACCAAAGTGTGGGCTGGGGTCCACATGCTCACCCGGTCGCCCACCTCTTGTTGCAGACAATGGGCTAAGGCAGTGCCTGAGGAGAAGGGTCTGGGGTGCAGGGACAGGCAATGCTCTGCAGCAGGTCTGCAAGCAGAGGAGGCTTGGTAGTCAGTGGAGAACCTGTAGTGTCTAATATGGTGGTTGAGCTGGATGGAGAGAGAAATTTCCCCTCTACCTCCCTGCCTGCCTGAAGCTTGGAGGAACCTAATCCCTTCGAGGCTTCTACCCCTATTCTTGATGAGACCAAAAGTTACAACAGACAGAAACAAGGACAATGGGATCATATGAGCCTTGTTGCCTTAGGAAAAGAGATAAAAGAAATAAAAAGGTAGGTAATAATTGAAAAAAAAATATCCCTGTCTGTGCTGGGCCTCCTCAACACAGTGATTCTCACCTGAAAGCCTCCTCTGTAGCCACTGGGAAAAATATTGCAAATCAGCCTGCTGACTCCCTCTGGAAAGGTCCCACACAGACCTGCAGTTCTCTAGCATATACAATACAGGACCAAAAAAAGACAGGCATTTCTTCAGCCCTGTTAAATCTTTATCCCAAGCTGATCAAGCAGCCTACCTGCCTCCATCCGTCTGTTTTCATACACCTCTGGGCTTTCTGACACGGCATCGTACTGCTGGAAAGGCTGGTTGCTGAAGAGATTGTCACATAAGAGGCTGCGACAGAGCTTCTTCAGGAAACGCAGGACATACCCGATGCTGTTCACTACCAGCAGGCTCAGGAGATGCTGCTTCCCCTCAAACGAAGCTGAAACTGGAAAGCAAGCAGGAGCAATTCAATACCTGAGGATGCACAGCAGGAGGAGGAATGACAGCAGGGGAAAAGATTTCACACAAGTATTTGTATGTCTTAAAATATTTTACATAATTACTCCACCTGAAGCAGAAAATAAACTGGAGGAGCTTAAGGAGCTGTTTGTGTGACCCAGATCACCTTCGCCCTGGAGCTCTGAAAGGTGCCTATTGGCATGGCCAGCAGTGCAAGGATTTCTAATACATGCATCCAACTGAAAACTGTATTGTATGATTGGAAGGAGGAAATTATGATACCCTGGTCTAAGGAAGGGGAAAGAAAGTGATCTGCCAATGATGGACTGGCTATTAGGCTGACTTCAGCAATACCCAAGGTTTTAAAAGATAATGGGGAGACAAGAATTAAAGACATGGCTGCGAATGAATAAAAGGTACCAGGGTTGTACTGATGAGACAGCTACTAGCTTCATCATGGGCCTTTATTTACTGATTTTGTTGCATTTATTGGCAAGGGAGGGCTGACAGTTGCGGTCTATCTGGAATTCAGTGAAATATGAGTAAACTTTGTTGAACTGGCAATTATTGCGTGTGAAAGGTGAGGCAGGAGATGGCAACAGGCTCTGCTGGCAGGAGACCCCAAGCACTGGAGAGGAACTGGCAGTGGTCCATGCTGGCACAAAAAGATTTTGTTGATGCTGTAAGTTAGGAGGCATTATTAACAGAGAAGAGGACTGGGAGACTGCACAGAAAGGACTGGCTGATCTTGAGCTCTGCAATAATAAAAATGGGTGGAAAAAAACTAGAAAGTACACAGCGATCCATAGGTTTTTGAGGAGGCTCAATATGAACTGATGGGAGGAGAAATTATGGGACAGGCTCACCAGATGCCCATAAGCCACCAAGGTGACATGGTGATGAAAAAGATGTATTTCAAGGAGGTATTGAACAAAGCATTTCTATGGGGGACAAAGGAGTGTCAATTCCACTACATAAAGTCCTGGTAAAGTCTGAGCTGGACTGGTGGACACCATTCTGGTCATCCAGGCTTGAGAAGGGTGAATTCACATTTGCAGAGGTGCACAGCCAGGCCACAGTGATGTTCAGGGAACAGAAAGTTTCCCTGTGGCACTGCAGCCATCACCACCTCTGCTACATGGGGCTGTGGGAAGACACTTGCACTTTCACCAATCCATCGATCTTCCTCACAATGCAGAGACGAACTGAAAGAAATTTTGCTTCTGAATATACTGAAATATAGTTTCAGAAAGTATTTTGGCCTAGCAGAATGAGGACTGCCCTCTAGAAATACATCAAAGATTGAACTCAAAGATGAGAGCAGAGCATTAAACTTCTGAACAAAGATGTCAGGGAATATATTCAGCCAAGAATGAAAAAATGCATAGGTCCCAGCCATAAGAGGTGGAGGGGTCACAACAGACCCCCCAAGATCAATTGTAGCAGGACACATTCAGGTGTCAACAGGTTTGCAGGGAGGACTACATAATATGGCTGCCTGAACTCCACCACCCAGAAGTTTTTTTCCAGTCCTACAGCCTCCAGTCACTATTAGTGAGTATAAATCACATTGTTAGGGTTATAATCTTTGGGATAGCTTCAGAGATTTCCTGCTGGCCTGAGCTGCTGTAAGAGATCCTGCTCCACAGCCATTTGAGCATCTGTAAGCCAAGCCATGGGAAGATTGTAAAGCCCATGACAAAGTCTGTCTGTGCTGCTGCTGGGCTGGGAGTGAGCTGCAATCTCAGAGCTACGCTATGACTATGAGGCCATTCACGCCTCCTCACTGATTAGAAGAGGCATGAAGCTGGGAACAATGTTGACCAGGTGCTTTTAGCTCAGGTAGCTGAAGCTGAGCCAGCTCAGAGGAACTGAAAGCAAGGGGTCTGGCAGGCTTGGGGCACAATGTGACTCTCCTGCTTGTAATTAAAATCATATATGCAGGACAGAACCAGGCAAAAATGAAGTTTTGCACCAAATTGCTTCAGTCTTGTATTTCTGTGAACAAATCTGGATCATTCTTAGATGTCCCCTAGGGAAGGCACACCTGTGATAAGAGAGAACTAGAGGAGAGGGAAGAAGCAGGATTTATATGCTGCACAGAGGGCCAGAGCCTGGGCTCCCACACAAGAGCGTCCCAATGGCACAGCTGAGCTGCTGTTGTTCCTGCAAAACTGATTGGACTTGTGGTCCTTGGCTTCATGTTCATGCCTGACTCATCCCCGACAGCTCATTGGAGAGCGTTGTTCCTGTATTCCCATCATTGTTTCATTCCCACTGCATCACCATGTGGAAGAACAATGTTGTGACACAAAAGTCTTGCTGTGATTAAAAGAAAAGTTCGTGTTCAGTCTGAGAGCCAGACCAGGGGATTCAGCGTGGGGCATGGGAGACTCATCAGGATACAGCGAGAAGTGTCACTGTGGGAAGATGAGGAGCTCCTGGGAGGTTCCCTGTGATCTCCAATTCCTCTGATATATTTGTATAGTCCTGCCATATGGGGGATTGCCACAGGACTTTTGCAATTCTTACAGCTGAGAACAGATTTGGCTTATGAGCTGCATGCGGAAGACACACCACCAGCTGAACGCTGTGTGAGTTTTCCTTTAGAGCAACATGTGTCGGCAACGTGAGGCATGGAGAGGGCTCGCAATGCTGCTCATCCTTGTCTGGCTGACTGAAAGACTCAGCTCACAGGCCTGGCCTCAGCACTTTCGAAGAGTGGTAAACGTAGGGCTCTGGAGCTAGCCCTGTTCCTCCCCTGAATCACCACTTTACCGATATACTTTCATCTGACACTGAGGCAATTCCTGCAGCTGCTCATTTCACAAAGGTGCAAGTGATGCTCAAAGCTGGTTGCCAGCCCACTGATGTGAATGGGGCAGCTCGGACAGTCAGAACTGGGGATCAGGTTAAGATTCCAAGCACTTCCCAAGTGGCCAGCCACCCCTTACAAAAATGCTTTACCTGACACCATCTCGCCTCCATAGCCCTGCTTGATGAGTGAGAAGACTGCCTTTTGCTGGAGCGCGCAGTCGATGCATGCCTGCACAGCCTGCTGCAGCGCTGCGGCCGGCCTCTCGGGACCGAAGTGCTCCGGGAGCTGCTGCACTTTTTTTCTGTCAAGGTATGGCCCCACCTTCGCTTGTTTGTTGACATAAATGCAGACTGTAGGCACAAAATCCCAACAAGGTTATTACAAAATGGCCCTGAGAGCATCCTAGCAAATGCTAGCTTTATACATTTCTATTTCTTTCACAAGCTCTTACACTCACTGGTGGATTGCTGCCATTTGCACAGCCAGGCTTCCCTGCACTGATCACCCCTTGCCTAAGTGAGGTGAGCTGAGTCTTGCTCAGTGTCACAGGTGAGGATAAGCCACATGCAACCAAAGCAGCTCCTGTATCTCCTGTATGTGCCTGGGGGCTGCTCTCTTGCAGACTGCCTTGTCCATGCAGCTGGTGACCAGAAAAAATGCCCAAGGAGTGCAGGACAGTGACTAGCCAGGGTGACCTTACAGCAACAGGTAAACTCCAGCCTGAGGTGTGTTTGGGGTTTTTTTGGTTTTTTCCTGTGTTTTCAGACCGGCTCACTGAGAGGCCCTCTAAGAAGCGCTGCTCTGAGATGGGTTTTGGGAGACTTTGGATCCTTGCTACTTCTGACCTTTATGCAGCTGTAATTTCTGGAGGGTTATGCTGC
This sequence comes from Falco cherrug, assembly GCF_023634085.1. Taxonomy (NCBI): domain Eukaryota; kingdom Metazoa; phylum Chordata; class Aves; order Falconiformes; family Falconidae; genus Falco; species Falco cherrug. The sequence continues at coordinate 66,573,980 of NC_073702.1, read as the reverse complement.
CCTGAGCTGCACAGTGCCGTGGCAGACACTGTGGTCTTTGGAAGCTTCCTGACCCTCCATGTCCACCCCAGCGCTCTGCAAACAGCATCACCTCGAGGGAGACTGTACATCATGTGCAGTGCTAAATCCCCATTTGGGACCACATCTGCACAGCTGGGCTCTGCAAGGGATGTCCCCGGCTCTCCGCAGCCAAGCCCTGCATGCCTCCTTTCATACGGCATCACCTGCAAAGGCAGATTTTCTACGTGCTACCAGGCTTGCTGGCAGTAGCCAAAAAATCAGTGTTCCCCTCTCACTAGCATGAGCTTATTTTAAGCTTGGAACTGTGTCTTGGAGGAAGCAGAGATAATACTGTGGTAACTAAGGGCGGCTGAGACACAGCCTAAAGTCAGGCTAAAGTGAGACATATTATAATAGCTGGCTGAGTGTGCTCGAGCTGTCATCTCTCAAACAATATAACATTATCCTCTGACAGAAATCAGATATGTGACAAAAAAAACCCATCAAGCAGAGTGGAGGACATGATGACAGCTGTGTAAAGTTGGAAATAATTTACAGTTTGCATCACCGTAATGAAAATCTAGTGTGACTGTCAACAGCACACTCTGCTACCCCATCTCTCACTGAACAGCAGACGAGGCTCAAGCAGTATATCCTGGGTAAACAGGAGGATAATAGCAATCATACTTATCATTACATAGCACTTTACACTTTGTAAGCACCAAACAAACAAAGGGATAATGGAAAGACAGCAGCAGCATGCATGAATTGCCTGAGCGGGGGGACGGGGGACACGACTGTCAGGGTGCAGTTTGCCTGGCACGCCACCATGCCAAACCTCACCGAATCTGCAGGATGTGGCTTCTGCTGTGACAAGCCACCGGTTTTGCCCAGGGCTCAGCTGCAGAAGGGACCCCGAAGCCTGCAGGCAGCGTGCTAGGTCCCTCGCTGGGGAGCAAGGGCCCCTATAGTCCTTTTGGTGCAGACAGAGAGGTAAAGGTTGGCTTGAGCCTGCCTCCACCTCCTGCAGACCTTGCTCTGGTGGGAGCCTACACACACCGTTGGGAAGGTGGTTGGAGAAAAGGTGTTGGCGGCATGGGGTGGGCAGATAGAGGTACGGGCATCACATCCACAGAGCCTGAAATGCCCCATGGAGCCTCTGCCTCTGCAGCCACACCGGTGATCTAGTGGGGCTGGTGGACTGTGCCACCATGTCCCCCTCCAAAAGTGGCACCAGGCGCACCACGCAGGGCAGCACTATGAAACACCACTTGGCTAATGTTTGCCATGTGCCTTGCAGTCTTCAGATGTGGAGGGATAAATGAGAATAAAATATATTATTATCGTCATCATCACTACGTTTACTATCATTCTGCTACCAGAGCAGATGGAAAACTTCCTCTCTGTGCATCCCAGCTAAGAAATAATGGGATTTATGTGTTGTGTTTAGATTCTAATGTTATCTAATCCATTTCTCTGCTGAAATCTCAGGGTAAATCAACCATCTTGTTGATTTTCTTCTCATTTACATCAATTTAAAAGCATTGACCTATGGTACTTCTGGTAACAGAAGCAAAAAAAGAATCAGGTTGTGCTTTCCCTGGCTACAGTCAGAAATAACCAGGTCTGCTGCTGTGATAAGGCACTAGGGTTTATGTCCTGGTAACCCTGCCTACAGTCAGAACATGGCTTCTCCATCCTTCTCCCCAAAGCTGTAACAGATGCTTCATGTTCACACCGGGGTTTAGTCTGGTCATTGCAACCCATTTGGTGGGGTGAGTGTTCGGTATAAAATGGTAGCATTCATGGGATGTTGATGTCTGCATTTCAAGGAGAATGGATCTGCAGTCTCCACTAAACTTGACGCATGGCAGTCAAAATATATTCTTGCAGGACATGTCTGTTCTTTTTCACTGGCCGCCAGTCTAATCTGCAAACATCCCATTTTCATGAGCTCCACCTGTCCTGGAAAGCACAGCCTCCGGCTGGCAGCCCATGGTTCCTGCTCACCCCTTGGCCAAGGAGCACTTGAGGCTGGGTACCTGTGAGAGCCTGTGGCGTGGCCGAGCTGGGTATCGTAGCTGCATCCTGGGGGATGGAACTAATATCTGGCTCCGGTGTGCTTCTCGGCGGAGAGATTGCTAAGGGAGTCATCAGGACACGAGATTTCAGCTGCAAAAAATAACCAGTTGGGTAATGAAAGTACACACAAGATATTCCAATTTTATTCCATGTATGTCACGCCCCATGAACTCCCACTCATTAGCAATCTGCTATTGCATCACTTTCTCCAGGCCAGGAGCATCCGTTCTGCTCCCGGTGCGATACTGGAGCCTGAAGCCTGACTGATTTGCAGCAGACAGCAACACCTTAAGTTATGGGATGCAAATATTATGCCACCCACCGGGTAGTTATTTACACCTGAGCAAATTGGTTCTAACACTCTAACAAATCAGTGCAATGGCATTTTACGACCCATTTCATGTGGGTGTAAACAATTCTCCGCAACTCAGAAAAATGGGGTCTTTAGCTACATCATAATTTAGGGCCAAATTCTGCTCTTGGTTACAGAGGTGTAAATCTTGTGTAAATCCAGTGGCACCAAGAGGCTACTTTGGGCTGACACCCATGTAAATAAGTTCAGACCATGGTCTGTAGTGTGTTATAACAGGTAGTAAATACACACTGCTGCACTGTTGCACCCAGTAATCTTCATGACCTGCAGCCTGGCTTGGAGAAGTGAAACACGATGGGAATTTACGGTGCAATATCACTACATCTTTATGCTGCCAGTACCTGGCAACATCTCACCAGTCAGGTGATGATCAGGTCCTCACAATTATAAAGAGCTGACGTGATGGATGTGACCTGAAGGTACCACTCTTGCTTTTCCTTTTGCTATGAAGGGAAGCCGGGGGAAAGCAGAAAGCCAAGCATGCAGCTGGCTGGTTTGTATATTTACATATACTACACTGAGCTGTTCTTCTGGCAGGTGATATTTTTGTTGTGGCTGTTTTTCAGTGGCCAAAGGTAAAAATGCTATAAGTAACAAGCATAAGAATGAAAAGGAATTTTTAGCCCTATTAAATTAGCAGAATATTGCTTCTCTCAGAGCTTACATCCAAGCTGGAAATAATGTACAAAGCATATTTTAGGTAGAAATAAAGCCAGACCACTACCTACTAAGAAAAAAACCTTGAGCAAGTCCCAGTGAAGAGCAGAAGTCATTTTGGATAAATATTCATGTTGTGCATGACTACGATTACAACTGTGAAATAATGGTCACTGTTTCAGTGTAACTAAAAACAGAAAACTAGAGGAGAGGGAAGGCTGTCAGGCTAGGTGCCATCCAAGTGGGTTGTCTACCATTACATCTGTGGGAGTTTGGGTCATTCCCCAGTTACTGGTTTATCCCAGCAAGGGCTTCACTAAGAAAGAATTCAGGGTCTCCTTTGCTTTCAGTAGCACAGCAGCCTGTGCTGGGATGGTACCCATCAAAACAAACAAAAAGGCCATCTTTGTTGAGATGGGTGAAATTTTTGCCTGTCGGACCTCCACCAGGCCCTTCCTGAACTGGTTCCTTTATGCAACCTAGAGTTTCCCTCAGAGAAGTTCCTGTGGAAAGATGTGCCCAATAAGCTCAGATGGAAACAAAAGCTATCTCCATCACCCAGGCACCATCCCCTGCAGGGCACTGCTCAGCGTCTGGGCAGAGACGGTATTCCACCTGCCTCAGAAGTGCCAGGCACCACCTCCACATCGTGTCACTGCCTTCCATCCCCTGGGGCAGGCTAAATCCCTTTGGATTTAGCCTAAACAAGGGCAAAAAAGTTCAGTAAGTGAATCTAAGACAAACTATGGATTTGACCTCCTGCTGTATGGCGGCCATAGGGTACTGGGGACCATGAGCTGGTCTCTGGCTAGTGCCAGCAGCCCTCACGTGCCTGTGTTGTCCTGTTTTTGTAGGTTGTCTTGCCTTCAGATTGGGACCAGAAAAGAACAGGAAAGTGCTGTTGATTTGTTTTCTAAGCAATTAAAATAAATGGGAGGAAAACAGCGTTTCAAAAATCAAGGTACTCATCCAGTTTGGGGGTTATCCCATGTAGGAAGGTGAGAACCAGCATGATTTGTTATTTTCTTTAGCAACACGTCAATGTCTCGCTTTTCTATGATTAAGTGGCTTGGCACTATGAAACTTTGGAGACCCCCTATGCTGGGCTTCCAGGCTTGCTTTTGATCATACACGTATATGCATATATAATAAATGCATATATACATGTGTGTTTGTGCATAGTATATACACCAATATAAAAGTATATACATTTGTATAGAGATGTACCTGTATACTTGTATATATATTTATATATACATATACATAAAAATAAATATATGCACTCACACATGCACACATCTATATAGACACTATTTTGGAAACAGCACACCTAGTAACTTCTGTTTCACTTGCATGTTGGCTCCTTAACATCCTTACTGGCTCACAGCCCTGTGGCCCCAAACACGGGCGCACAAGTACCCTCTCCAGCCCTTGAGCCTCGTGCACCGTCTGAGTGTGTGCTGCCCCAGCAGCACCACCAGCCCAGCAGAGGTGGGACAGTGCCCAGCAGACCTCTTTCTCCACCTGTTCCCTGGGTCTTGGAGGCCCAGGCAGTCTTGTGTTCAAGAGCAATTAAACAGAGGGAAAGACTTGTGTAAACCCTGTAGCTTGGAAGCCCCTTCTTGGCAGTTTGCCCTTTTAGCAAACAGTTTACTGCAAACTTAATAGCAACGGTATGTGCTCTACAGCCTCTGGATACAGATAAATGCCATTTTGTTAGGGGTAGCAGAGGATGTGCCTTCATTAGATCAAAATAAAACAATGCCCGATTACAAGAGACGGTACACTAGCAAACATGGCTTAAATACCTCCCGGGCACTGAAACCCTGAGTAGTCCCTGAATATTGCCAAGTGTAAATCTGAAAGTATTTCATTTAAAGATGTCTTTTCTTGGACTGATTCTTCTCTATCAAAAAGCCAACCCAATCAACCAGCTGACTGAGAGCTTGGCAGTAGAGAGTACATATGCATGAAAGTGAAAAAAAGCAGTGAAGGAAAGAGAAAGAGAAAAAAAGAGACAGAAAGTCTGTCAGAGCACTTTGGGAAATCCTCACGGTAAGGCATTTGAATCAACTTTTGAATATCAACTGTCATAGGTTTTATTATGCACAGCATGAGATGTAAAAGGCAATGGTTGCTTTAAAACAAGATGTACAACCAATCCCTCCACTCTTATGGATCTTCTACCATGGAAAAGAGATCAGACAAAGCTGATCAGGGATTTAGGGTAGGAAATAAATGTGTCTACTTCACCAAAGTCACAGTGCTTTAGATGCAGAGAAAGCACGGGCTTTTGTGCCATTGATGCCAGCTAGGGGCTTGTGTGAGTATGCAGTGGCCGAGGCAGGGAGGACCCTGTTGAGTTCTGGAGTTTCTGTTACAACCTGCACACCTCTTCAGAACAGTCAGGACTCATCTAGGTGGTATTTCCGTCATCCCGCACCAAAAAAAAAAATAAAAAAGTGAAAGAGGGGAAGAACATTTCCTAGATAACTTTTTTTTTTCCAATTCTGAACAAGTTCTCTGCCAGCTTGTATAATAAAATGGACAGGAAAGAAACAAGATGAATCATGGTGCAAACTTTCCCTGTACTTTTCTTAAACAACTTGGATCGTAGGTCCTCATCTTTATGGCTCCTAGTTCTCCTGTACTGGTTATCCCTTGTCCTGACAAAAAATTTGCTAGAAAAGGCTGGGGTTCACCATGTCCCCATGGGCTTGTGTCCTTCCAGCCAGGAGGGCAGAGGCATCTCCTGGCCACAACAGCTTTTGCTGCTGGAGAGAAAACGACCTCCTGCCTCTGCAGATGTGCACGCAGATGTGCACCAAGGTGAGTGCCTGGGCCAGCCTGTTCCTGCTGTGTAAGTTTCCAATGGCTGGGCAGAAAGGTGCCGTTAAACTTGCACCAGGGAAGCACAGAGCTTCCGAGTACATGTTTTGGGGTCCTTGGCTGCACCCCGTGCTCTTTGTGCATTTGGCTGCCGGTGAGGAGGCTCAGCACGAGGCAAGTCAGGGCTTAGCTCAGTCACCAGGGGCAAAGAGGGGTCAGTGCTGTGCTGGCAAAGGCAAAACACAATCCAAGGTCTTCCCCATCTTTTCTTCTGGTGTCATGCAATACCTTTCTTCCGCGCAGCAGATGATGCAGGGGAGTCTGCACACAGCCTCCTACATCTAAGTGTTTTGCAGTGAACGAGGCACTCCCTGAGAGGAGCATATGCAACCTTCAACTCCAAGGCACTATCCTTGTCCTGTGAACTTTTACAGGACAGGTGAACAACCAGGGCACTTTAAGGTTGTCTGTGCAATCTCGGTCCTAGCATGTCCGAATCCTGACTGCTTGTTTGTCATCATTAATAGTGGCTTCCAGGGCAGCAGGGGAACCTGTGCCCTGTCATGGAAACTGTCACTCCACATGCTGCCCTGCACAGGGCAACTCTCACTGCCCACTCGGCCTGGCAGGAGCTTGCAAGGTCCGGGCCGACCACTGACCCCGGGGCTGGGGCCATCTCCCCAAGCAGGAGATGCTGCAGCAGCATGGCCGGGGGACAAACTGCCCTCAGGCTGCTCGGATGGGGCCATCGCTTGTCTGCCTGCTGGGAGGGATGTGATGGTCTTTGCTGCAGCCTTGCCCCGTGCGCATCTCGCTCCGATGTCCTCCAGCACCGCGCGTCGCCCACGGTGCTAACACAGACTGCCCTCACGCAGGTTTTCAAGGCAGCTCTTTGGGGCTGCCCCTCACTTACAGCCAGAGAAATAAAACTGATCCACCTACTAACCTCCCTGCTGCTGACAGAATAGACTTTTTCCTAGAGATTTAAACAGTCAGAAAGAATATTGTATTTAGGGAAAATACAGAATTTTATGGCAAATAGCTTGGCATTAGGTGCAAACAGTTTTTTGAAAAACAACTGATGAAATTTTATACCAAAGGTGAAAAAATAAATGGGATGGTGAAGAAAAGGACTTTGCCTGGTGGTGAAGCGTGATAAAATATCATTTTAGGAAGACATAGGTATTTGCTTTGATGTTAATGAAAACAGGCAATGGGTCATCTGGCTATAAAAAGCATGTGATTAAAAATGCCTATTATTCACATCTTGGCCAAATAAATTTAAATCTAGACTGTAAATTCCTAGTTTTCTAAAAATTCAGAAGGTTTTTTTCATCTGTTCTGTAATGATTCATCTATGTGGTTGCTATAAAGAATTTGGTTGTCTGCCATTTGGGCAGGGAGTCATTTTTTAAAATGCATTTAAGTCTCATGGTATCTGAAAGTCACACAATTAGCGAGCTAATTAAATCAAGCTAGAGTTCCCTATCAAAAGATGTAATCTTTGACTCGTGCTGGGGAAGCGTTTTTGATGGAGAGGGGTTCACTTCAGCTAAGCACACAGCGTACAAAAGCACCTCACAGAAAACGTCACTTTGGTGTATGAATCCTCTAGCGCAAATAAACAGCGCCAGGCCAGATGCCACGGGTGCTTCAGCTCCAGAAACTCAAGCCATCGGTTATAAAAGGGTGCCTTTATACTCACTGCCACTCACCAAGAAATAACACCATCCCAAATTCACTGCCAAAGGAGGGATGCCACCGCCTCCCCACTAAGTCCCTAGGGACCGGGAGGAGACGTGTGGCACCCAGCTGGGGGAAAAGTTTCCCTTCAGAAGGAGAGGGGGCAACAGCAATCAAGTGCTCAGCCACCCAGGTCTGACATACAATGTTACTGCAGCATTTTAGGAAATTTAAGTCTCCCTTTTCACTTCTCCTACTTACAAATATGTGGTGGTTGGTGAAAGGCTTTTTCACAGGTGGGTGGGTATATTTGAGGTGCAAGAGAACATACTCCCTAGCAATATTTTTTGTCAAATGACAAATCAAGTATGAATGCAGGAGTAAGAAATGTGGGTCTGCAAGACAAGCAGGGGCAGAAGGGATGTGGTCTGCCAAAATTCTTCATTGTGGTATTTGGCAAATCACTTAATCATCTCAGGGACTCAATTTCACCACATCTCCAAATCATTATCCCAAATTTGGTTGGCTTTGATCTAAAGAGCCTACAAGTGACCCAGATTTACTGGTAATAATTTAAATTATTACTTGTAATAAATAAAGGGAAATAAATATAATAAATAATAAACTTGTAATAACAAGTACCTCAAGTAAAACAATTCAGATGTCTCTGTCCCAGAGTTTTAAGCTAGCACTGAAGTGAAAAATAGTTAAGTATTTCCATATCTCGGATTTTACAAAACACTACAGCATTTGCCCCAGTCTTAGCCTGGACAAGCAGCTCTGTTTTGGACTACCGCTACAGAATTCTGTGGTAACCCCAAGAGGGACACCTGAGCCTGCTGTCAGGTTGGCTCTGCTCGGCTGCTGCTGTGGTATCATTCACGTTACCAAAGCTAAGGCTTTTCAGAAGAAATGGGAAACTGCAGCTGGAACTGTTTCTTAGCTATGCAAGGTCTGTTTTGAGCACACACTGAAACACACTTCAAAATGTGCCCCCATAGCAGAGAGGGGTATAGATGAAGTAGGGAGAGACACAGGAGGAGGCAGAAGATGAGCAGAAGGCATTAAGGGCTGAGGTACTGATGTCTACTGCAGTAGGTGTTGCACAGGGGGATGCAGAGGAGCAGGGGATTCTGGAAATGGGATGCGGAGATGTGGTGAGGAGGGCTTGCCTGGAAATGAGAGAGGAGGGAGGAAGGAGGATGGAGGATGGGAGGAAGAAGAAGGTCTGGCAGGAGGCAAAAAGAAGGGAAGAGCAACAATAAAGGTAGCCGGCTCTAGATAAAGCCCAAACCTGAGGAGCTGAGACATTTGGTCCCTGTACATGGAACTCAGCCAGCAGCACTGTGCATGGAGTCTTGCTGCCTCCCACGAACTGAGGGAGACCCAGGGAAGAGCCGGGCAACAACCGGGGCCAAGACCTTCTACAGGGAAGGCTGGGGCAGTCCCTGTGCATGCACCACTTCTGTTACTCTCTTTTCTGTTCAGATATCAGGAACTTAACCAGCTATTATTTTCTGACAGTCAGTAATTTGCCCTCCTTGTAACAGACTGCATGTCTGTACCCATTCCCACTAAAAACAAGGAACGGGCACAGCAAACATGCATGGTGCCCCTAGCTGGCTGCAGGCAGAGATGGAGAGAATGATGGAGCAGTCTACTGACAAGATCTCTTACTACAATGCAGCTCTTTTTCACTCCCCAAAATAAATTCTCCTCCACTCAGCATCACGGTCCCATTTTTGCCTGGTCTGAGGCATGATGGTGCTGCCAGTGCTGAGCGCAAGGGGGGCACAGTGGGAGAGCCCCAGCCTGCTGGCACCGTGCTTAAGCAAGGGCAAATAGCTTGGTTTTTTCAAAGAAAGGGTTGCTTTCTTTACTCCTGCCTCCTCATCGGGGTCACATTGAGAGCTGTGCATGATTTTCCCCCAAAGTGAGCAGACTAATATTCAAAACTGCCTTTCCCTCAGTAAGAGAAATCTCATTACTTTCTAAAATGTCCTTTTTTTTTTTCCACCTTTGGAAATTAGCTTTATTTCCTCCTTTTATTCCCACTTGCCTATATTCCTTTCCTTTTCCTTCTCTTTCTTATTTCATTTCTAATCACCATTAGTGAGAAAGAAGAAAAAAAGTGAGAAGGAAGAAAAAAGTGACAAAAGAGAGAGAAACACTTCCCAGCAGCTGCGCAGCCATCTCGCACAACACTGCACAAGGCAAGTTCTTTTCAGACACGCAAATTAAAACAACTGTAAACTTTAGAAAAATAGATTTCCTCCATTTTTCACTATCTCAGGTAGAAGACAAACCGGCTTCTCTTACTTTTTTTGTATTGTTCTGCCCCACGCTTGCGCAGCTTTGCCTCCATTCCTGCATTTCACCTGAAATTCTAGGAGAAAATGTATTAAAACCAGCAGGAGGTGGAGAAGGAGTGTGAAAATCACGTATCTACCTTGTACCCGGGTTTTCTCCCTCTCTTCTTTGGGATCTTCACGACCGGCAAAGCGCCAGCTGGTGCTGAGTAGAGGTTGTGAACAGTCATTTTGATGGGCGCCGGCTGGAGTGGGGGTCGCCCTCGCTTCCTCCCCACTCTGGGGGACTGCATCTCCCCGGGGGCCAGGCTGGGTGGCAGGCACGGCAAGTGGCTCATCTGCCCCGGGGCTGCCGATCAACCAAAAGGGAGAGAAAAAAAGGAGGGGGAAACAGAGCTTTTTATTCATTTTTCAGTTTAGGTTTTTCATCTGAAGGCAGCTTTCTCGTGCTGCCATTTTCCTATTGCCATCAGTTATAAAGCGGAGCAAGAAATATGCCACAGATGTGCACTCCTGGGTGGGATTCACCTAACCACAGCTGGATCAGTTCCTCCAAAGTGGGACAAAACCCTTGCCATGCCCGTTTCCCTCTGTTGACCATGAATACAGTACAGGGAGCTGGCTCAGGTGGAGATGTCTCTCTTGCAGATGTCTAATAGGTGAATCCCTCAACAGCCACCTTGACCCTGCATCCTGCAGATAAGCATGATGAAGGCGTGAGCTTGTACCCACCAGTCAGTGCCTGCTTTCAGAGGTGATTTGGAGTAGATGACCTCCTGAGGTCCCTGCCAACCTGATTTTTTCCGAATTGTGCGGTTCTGCAAATCCTCCCTCACCTCAGAAGTGCTACCCATACCAAAATGGACTTCCCTCCGCTTCATACGCAGCACTTCTGAGTGGGGAGGCTGAACTGGACCACAAGGTTGCTGGCACAAGGTAGCTGTGTTAAAGGAGAATTTCCAAACATTTACTCTCTGGAATTTTATAGCATCTGTTACCACGCATGTTAGTAGTGGGCTTTTGGATGTACTCCATCAAAAGCTGCTATTTCACCACAACTCCATGCAGCTGATGAAGTTGAGCAGGGGCAATGGAGTGGGATCTGGTCCATTTTCCTCTGTGCAGGTTTTAATAAAGGGAACAAATATGTAACCATACACAGAGTATCAAGGGAATATACAGCATCCTTAGCAGCTTCTGGCAAGGGTCATGTGCTAACAAAGGTCAATAAAAAAAAAAACAACTGCAGAAATACGTTTTCAAATGTTTGTCCAGGCATCTGCTTTCCTGTGCGTGGGCAGAATACTAGTCCCAGTCCTGCCTGCATACGTTGCTAGACATAGGGGTCTAAGCAATTCTCATGCTTTTATGATAAGCCTTGCAATGGCTGACGTTTTCAATTTCATGCTCCCTCAGGCCAGTGATAACAGAAGACTCCCTGCTCTCCATTTTTACAGGGCAGACTCATAGCTCTCTCAGATACAGACAAAAGCCTAAAGATGTGGTCCAAGAGCATCCACTAAGCTCAAAAAACATAAAGGAAGTAAAGGTTTGTTTATTACTACAACTACAATTTTTTACAACATCTACAAACTGTAAAATCTACAGATTTCTCACTACACTTCAAATCTCACAATTTCAGAACCCAGTGTGATCAGATTGATCAGAGCTGACATTGCTGGGAATGAAATCGGGGTTGCTTACCCACATAGTGGGGCAGGTACCACTTGATAGGGGTCTCTGGTGACAAGTGTCTGCAGCTGGGAGCTTCTCTGCTGCAAAAGCAAATACGTTTTGCCTAGTTAAAACTTCATAAGCATGACTAACAAGCAACTCGCTTCTCTGGTCTTATCCAGTCAGTACTTTACACAGTCTGCTGTAGGATAAGAAAAACAGAGGGCTTCTAGGTCTTCCCTCCAGTAAATGCATTTATTTGCAATATATTAAAAATTGGGGGGTGGGCGGTGGGTGTCAATAACTCTAGGGGTATCCGCTCAGTTCAGACAGATCCATTACATATGGCAGGACTTATAGATTGACTATAACATTTTCAGTCTTCAGCACTGGCTGCCTAAAACTTTCACGCAAACAGTGAATGTCTAACACCAGATCAGAGCACACCTGCAGTGCCTAATTTACCATATTGCCCAGGGCCACCGTGGTTGCACTCTTCAGGAATGCTCAGTCAGCTCAGGAACCACCTGAAAACCTGCCATGAGCTCTGATTTTTACCCAATGAAAGTCTCATATGTCTGCAGAGACTATACTTTCAGAGCTAAAAGCACCAGGCTTGCCACAGCAGGAGTCAAATGGAAAGGCTCTGTCTATCCTGAGCATCACTGCTTTCCTTCTGTCTTCAGCAGTGTGCATTTTCCTCCCTGTAGTGCTTTCTGAAGGACACCCTCGGTGTCTCTTCCACCTCCCAAAACAAAACATCCCCTCAGCGTTACATTACAGGCTGGCTGCAGGCAGGGAGTCCATCAGGAAAAGGAAATGCAAGGAGTTCCCTGGATTTGGCACAAAAACCCACTATGAAAGCCCGGTGCTTCAAGCTTTGCACTTTGTTCTGCTCTGAACAAAGCCTGGCACCACAAACATTCACAGGGGAGCTTGACAGGGGCCAAGGAAGACAAAACCCAGCCCAGGCTTGCCCCCCACCTGGGGAAGAGCAGTGGTTCCTGTGGTGGGGGCCACTGGTGGCCAGGAGGCTGTGAGACAGAGGATAGGATCTGCATTGAGCACCTCACTGCATTGCCTTTGCTGTATTCTCCTTCAATTGTAAAGGTAGCTGGTGGCACCTCAGAAACTCAGAGTTAACAGTTCCTGAAGCAAAAGATCTGCTGACCTGGAGCACTTCTTTGACTGAAATGGGGTATTCTTTTGCAATTGGTGAAGTATAAAACACAGTGTGGTCAGGAAACACAGTAAATATTAGCAATCACGATTTTTTTGTCCTCTTTCTCTGCTCTCAATGCTTGTGACACTGTGCTTTGGCAAAACCTTGTAGAACTCCTTGCCACATGTGCTGACACACAAGACCCAACTGGGCTGCACACAAAATGTTCTCAGTGTAACATATTTGAATTGATATGGAAAAGACAAGAAATCAGCTGCAGTATACAAGTTGTTATTACACTTAATTACAAGCCCAACCGTGACTTCATTCTTCTTTCTTGTATGCCAAGGGAAACGGAGAGCACCTTTGGTGGCATTTACTGTGTTACGCTGCTGCAGATCCTGGAAGGCAAGTGTGCTCCCCAGCCGTGGGGAAGGCAGCAAAGACGCAAAAATTGCCTCTGACAGTGCAGGGGTTACAGCACAACATCCTCTCACGCGCAGGAGAAAGCTCTTAGGCAGGCTGGCAAAACACACAGTCAAATTGCAGGTTGGCCAGAGAGGCTAGAGGGACACATTTGTCTGACTGCCCCCCGATAAAGTCAGGGTGTTCCCTCAGAAGGACTTTAGTGGAGCAGCTCTGACTTTTGCCACAGCCGGGGCTCGACCCACAGCTCAGTGGCTGGAAAGCTTGGTGGCTTCAAGGCAAGTTAAGAGAACCTGATGCAATTTAAGGGCTAATTCAAGGAAGCAAATTACAGGCTACTAACAGAGGCACCGCCTCAGTTCAGGGAATCACTGTAGTACAGATAGCCTGGGGGAGTATTTTGGGAGGAAAATCAGTATTTGTTTGCCCTGTCCTTGTACTTTTCCTAAGGCACTAGCTTTGGATGGCCAAGGATGGTGCAGCTTCACTCTGACCTGGGTCTACCACTTTCCTATTCTTAGTTTAAAAATAACACAAGGAAATTGCTTTACATGTATGGCTTTTCATCACTTGCTAATGCAGGGCTACACACAGGGTAAGCTTTCCTTACTTGTCTTTCAAACATTGCCACCTGGAAATTTAATTTCCAACCTGCTTTCCACATTGCCCCAATATATCCCAGACAGGAGGCAGCAGAGGAACACCTCTCCCCACCCTGATACCTGGCCAAGCACTGCAGGAAGGGTGACATCTTGCCTCCTCCAGGAAGAGGAGGTTCTGCCGTGGCTTCAGAGGATCCTGAGGAGCACCCTGTCCACAGCAGTCTGCCCCCATGGAATGCTGGAGTGAAGAGAAAAACATGCACCAGACCGACACTGGAGACCTGCAGGATGTTTCTAACGGCCCGTGCTTTACACTGCACTTGCCCTGCATCACCGCTTACCATGGTAGAAACTATAGTTCAGGGGTCCTCAAACTTTTTAACCAGGGGGCCGGCGCACGGATGCAGTGGCAGGCAGTCATCTGCGGCTGCTTGGTTCCCCCCCCAACCCCGGGGGGGGGGGGGGGGGGCGGGGAGTGAGGGGGTCTGTAAATACCAGGGGCCAGATTGAGGACCCTGGGGGGCCGTATCCAGCCCGCAGGCTGTAGTTTGAGGACCCCTGCTACAGTTGATAGCAGATGGAGCTACAGTGCATTTCCTCCCAAGCTGAGCATTTTTGATGGACTGCAAAGATCCGTTCTTAATAAAAATAAATGCCTGCAATAAATGCAGCTTTTAACCTGCGCTCCAGTAACTGCAAGGGCTGAAGGTAAAAATATCACATTAAATTTTATATCGGTAATTCCAGAGGATGATCGTTTAAACTTGGTTTACACCAGGTCTCGTGCAAACCCATGCCTGGACTGGCACAGAGATGATGCATAAGGAAGGAACAAGCTATTCGTGCCTTAAGCCAAAGGAGTGGCAAAAGTACAGCCCAGTAGAAAATCTCACAGCAGCTGAAGGAGAATGCCCTTCACTCCCAATATCGCCACCAACCCCAGCTGCAGAAGGACTCTGGCCCAGGAGTCCCTGCCAGCACTTGCAGCCCTGCCTCCAACTCTTGACTCCTGCAGAGCTTCAGGTCTCCCAGATCTACATACCCAATAGCCATATGTAGAAAAGATACAAACTTCTTGTGATCTTGTCTGTCTTCCCTTCAGCTGTTGTTCAGGAAAGCACACTCTGCTGGGGAATATCACATTATTAAATGGGAGGGAGGCGATCCTTTTCAGCCAGTAACAGGACTATTTTCCCCTCCTCCTCTGTGCACAGCAGGGCAGCCCTTTGGCTGTGACTGCTCGGAGGTGATGGCCTGTGGAGCAGGTGAGCAAAACAAGAAGCATTGCCTGATCTGGAAGCAAAGCTTTATACCTGCATGTTCCTCTCGGGTAGTATTCAGGGACATGAGGCGTTACACATCTCTTCATCATGAATACCAAAGCAGCACCACATAGTACATGAAAGCTAAGTGTTTAGTGAAGCAGACAGTAGGAATTTTTGCTAATATTCTCTGTATGTCTGGATGTGACTGCCTAATGATGTTGCATGGAGAGCACCCATCTCACCATTGCTCAGAGAAAGGTCAGGATAATTTTCAGCCGTGGCATTAAGTTCTTCTACAGCGATTTGCAAAGCTCTTCTTTCCTGCTTATTGCCTTGGGGACTGAATTGAGAAGCAGCTGCTTCTCTGAGGGACTCTCTTGCCCATTTTGACTCCAGGAGGATAATTTCTACATAAAGCCCTTGAGACTGTCCAGCCAATGGGATCTGAGTAGAAGGGCCCATTTTCCCAAACCTGCCATTAAAGAAACAACACAAATACCTGTGCTAGCTGTGGGAACTGAGAATGGGATTGACCCCCTTCCTTCAAACCTCAGTTCGTCCATCACCTCAGTATAGGTTCCTCCTGGTCATTTCAGATGTGATCTCTCTTACGCCCTGTGTCACATCTGCCAAAATGTCTTGGGCACCTCAGGTCATTTCAGGTGGCACTAGATGACTATTTTAGGCAACCAGACTTAGCTGTAGGGAATAATTCAATAACAGATTAAGACACCTAAATAGCTACATTGAGACCCTCATACAGAGGTGTCTCTGTGTGGGCTTGATGTCTGACCTCCCATGGTATCAGTGGAGATCTTCAATATGGTTGAAGGCGTGCAGTCATTCAGCTGGTGGGATACAGATGTAGTTTGTGGTGGGCTCAGTGGCTCTAGGGTCCACTGACCAGGTACAATTTGATGATCGTGGGAGTTCTGTCGCTTCCTTGTAGACATCTGTATCTAGGTATGTTAATTCAGAACTAATCCCACTTCTAAATGTGAGGTTTGATTTGTCTTTTTTATACCCGACATTAGGGTGAAGTTAATCATGTCCTATGTATACATGTTTCTTCTGTCACTCATGCGTACCCACAATGGCCAGTTTTGTCTTATCCTGTGTTCAGGATATTTCTGGTTAATAGTACATTACATTGCAGAAGAAAGTATTTCCTTTTTGGAAGTGAAAACTCAAGCTTCATAGGTAAGGAAGCCTTGAGATTCCTGGGCTCATCTCAGCCTTCCCAGTGAGGAACTTCCTACACTTTCAGTGTCTCACTTCTCCCATATGTCCCACTGTATCCCCTCCAGGAGGCAGGAAGGCAACCAGACATGTGAAGCAGCCTGCTCAGGGCAAGGCCAGCTGACGACAGGGTCCAGGCTCCTCACGCTCCCATTACCCATATCTCACCCACTGCCGCAAGTTGTTTCTCAAGGAAAAGTGGACAAAATATTTCAGTACCTCTCATTTGGACAAAATAATGTGCTTCCCCTCTTAGTTCCTTGAGTAGTTGAATTTTGCCAGCTGCCTCGTGTTTTAAACATTCTCACAATGTTTGAAGTTTAGAAAAGGCTGGATAAAATACAAACACCATTTCTTCTGCTTGGAGCCACTCTGGAGGAGATAGATCCTTAGGTATTCAGAGGAGGTATTTGTGAGTTTTCTCTACAAGGAGCAGTGCTACAGCAAAGCCTGTAAGCAGATACAAGGAGGAGTGAATGCGGTTTTGTTCTGGGCTGTAAAAACCTGGATTTCTAATGAGCTGTAATCTTCTGTTAGAGCTGGTAGCCACATATCATTATCTCTCTGCAGCACAGCAAAGATTTAACTCTCCTTAACAGAAGCAGAAGTAGTAGGAGCATCCAAAACAACATATACCAGCATCTGTCACTGCATAGACTGCCTACCTTATCCTGCAGCCATTGCATCAGCCAGAGAGACTATGGGACGTGGCAGCACTAGTGAGGGTGGGATGGGCAAGTTTTCCTTCAATGCCATCGATTTGTGCCTGAGACATGCATGGCAAAAAGGTGGTGCATCTTTTTAGTCTGCTTTCCTGCAGAGTAAGAGTTCGTGTATTCACAAGCTTGTGCACTTCTTCACTCCTCATATGACTTTTGGACTCGTTGACTCATTTCAAACAGACCTGACGGGGCACCACAGCAAGGGGTGCAAAGGTTTTCAGGTATCGTGGAAATGTGTAAAAGACAGAGGTGCGAGACCCCAGTTGTGCTCTCCCAGTTTTGGCCACCTGTGTTATGAGGCAGTGAGACCAGAAGAGAGAATATAAAAGCTTCAATGTTTTTATCAGACCTGACACCCTCTCTTACACCCACCAGAATCAGGCGGTTACAGGACACAAATCTATGGAAACCAACCATCCTTCTTTCCTCTGCTCAGTAAACTACTTGGGGCTGTTCTTTTAATTGCTCTGTGATTTTGTGCCCTGTTTCGTGGGTACTGAAGGAGGTGCAGCAGCTGGTCTGGACATGGCTGGCACACTGCTGCTTGGCTATTTGCATCTTGGGAAATAGCACATTTATCTTTGCAGCTAGTTGCTGCCATTTTTACCTGAACGTCTGCAGCTGCAATGGGCTGAAGGTTACACTGCAATAGAATTGCACGGTCCTTTGTTAAATAATTTGCCAGAGGATCCAAATCAAACTGAGTTCAAACAAGAAAACATCTTTTTACTCTTGCAAACATGACCCAGTGCAGCAGAAACCCAGCAATGTTTCTGCCACAGATGCCTTACTGGCTGCTCCAGGCTTGCGAGTGGCAGAGCCCTTTCAGAAGGGGTCCTGCAGCAGGCTTGCTCTTCAGCTGCCGAGCGCAGGTTCTGCAGAACTGCCACCGACATTTTCAGTTGCCGCATTGGAGCGGGAAAGGAGCAGGCATCACGCAAGCCATGTCTCCTGCTGTACCCTGCCCTCTTCTCCCTCTCACCTTCTGGGTGCCTTAATGAAGGGCCAGGGAGCTAGTAGGAAATAGCACAGGATTCTTCAAAATCCAGACAAAAAGTATTGATGGTGTCTGCTCCTTTCCTTGTTACTGAGGGCAAAAGAAAGGAAAAATTGTTCCTGGTGTCATCTTACAGCCTGAATACTTTTTTTTTTTTTAAGTTAAATTCAGCAGCAGTGACAGTGCTGTCCTTGAGGAGGTGTTCTTTTGAAGGATAGCACCCTGGTGACAGCAGGTAGAAAAGTAGCTGCGTGCCCCCTCTCACTCAGGTTTGCTTAATGAGCCAGAAGAGCTTGAAAACCCTGGCGAGAATAGGACCCCCAGGAGCAGCTGAGGCCAGCCTCGCCTCCTGATCTTACCTTTCTTCATTTGGCCTGACGTTTTTGTTGCAGACGAGTAGCCTGTGGCAGGGAATTGAGGAAATGAGCAAGTGAGCACGGGCAAAGCACCAAAGGAAAGATGTGAAAAATGGACGCGACGAGGCCATGTGAGTGGCAAGGGTCACTCTGCTGAGGTAGTCAAGCCAAATGTGCACAAAAAAGGGAGAAAACAAAGGCAATGCCTTCCTTCTCCCTCTCATATGTGAAGCTGGTAGCACCGCTTCTGATATTGCAGAGAAACAAGAAGAAAGTGTCTGGCAAGCTGCAGGAGAGGGTGGAGCTCCTCTTGCAGGTCTTTGCCTCAGACTGTGGTTTCCCATTTGCAAGCAAATGGGTCCCAGCAAAACACTTGAGTCCTTCCCCTCAGCACCCCAAGGCCTCCTGCTTCAGCATCTACGTATGCAGAGGTGCCACTTCAGTTTGCTAGAAAGAGCCTGTTAAAATACCCTGTTCTGAAGTGGTCAGGGTGGTAAAACGTAGTGGGCTGCTGGAGGAGCGGTCCCGGCGCTGTGCAAAACTCCCTCTTGCAAGCTTGGAGAGGCAGGCTGGAGAGCTGAGGCTGAAAACTGAGTACTATAAGTTTGGTATTTATTGTGTGAGTAGTTACTCCTGCAGACCTGCAATCTCTGCTTGCCAAGCCTTCCTGTCAGCCTGCCTCCACTTATCTTCTCACCTTCCCCACCTCACCTAAGAGGCCTCCCCTCAGCGCCGACAGGCTGCCCGGTTTTGGAAGGAGGCAGGTCCTCTCCCAGATTGCCTCCACAGGCTCCACACTCCTGCTCAGGAGGCTGATGGGACACATGCTTCACCAGCATGCTTCGGGGTGCAGCGAAGTGTAATGGAGGACCGTTACCTTTCCAGGCTGCAATCAACTGAAGATACGTTCTATGGGCTCTCCACTTGCTTCCCTGCCGCCCTGCCTCCGGCCATCTGCAGCCCAGGACCAAGTGACTTTTCCAGTGACTGGATGCAGAGCACATCACTCTTTTCTCCCTGAACTACCAGATGTGATTTCCAGCACCAAGATCCTCAGTGTTCCCAGCTCAAAGCTCGAATGCTGGAGATGCAAAGACGTCCAGGATGTCTGTTATTAATTAATTAGATAATCAGATGACACTGGAACAAATTTTTCTGTAAATACATGAATGTTTGTAGCTCTGATAGGGCTTCAACCTGTAAAACTGAGGCTGTGATTCGGAACCAGCAATTAAATTTAAATTGGGCTTTCTGTTGTAGCAGGTCCTGTTTCATGTATTCAGCCAAGCAATTGCTAGCTGAAATGCCCTTGTTTCTGACCACACACTTTGCCGGTGTGCCCGCCATTAGCTTTGTCAGTGGGGAACTTGTGTGGTTAACGAGCTAACCCTCCTTGAACTACAGGCACACAAAGCTGTATCTTATTTATCTACAACCTTCAGACCAGCAAAGAAAGCACCAGTGTCTCTTCTGAACACAGTTACTTTCTTTCTCATCTTCTGTGTGTTGCACAGAAGCCGGATCACTCATAAGCCATGGATCCTTTCTGCTGTCTATTAAATTTTCAGGGGCAAACATTTGGAACAAATGAATGTGAAATGAGCAACATTTATATTACAGCCATTTGAGTTCTCCAGCTGAGTCTGTAATTGGCTGATACTCTATTATTTTCCTTCTCACTTGTCTGGCAATGCTCTGGCCTCTTCTTTTATAATTGTTTGCCTTCCCCACCCCCTCACCCCCCCCAGCCCAGTGTTTAGTGGTTTTTACATTTATGGAATATCTTCAACCAGTGTCTGCCATAAAGCTGCTAGCTTACTTCAAAGAAGGACACCCCATCCCTGGAAACATTCAGGGCCAGGCTGGATGGGGCTCTGAGCAACCTGATCTGGTTGAAGATGCCCCTGCTCATTGCAGGGGGGTTGGCCTAGATGACCTTTAAAGGTCCCTTCCAACCCCAACTGTTCTATGATTCCAAGGATCCAAATATGCAGATAATTTCCCTAATGCTTCCAGTGTTTTCTTGAACCAGCTATGCATTGCCCTTCCTGCGGGAAAAAATAAAAGTGTTTGACATTTATATCTAACAGGAAGAAGGAGCAGGTACCTAACTCAGAGAAGGTCAATGTATTCAAGTCAGATGGTGGGAGATGGGAGGGGGGAAGAGGCAATGACCCCACACTTCTCATTTCTCTAGATCCTATGTGCCCTGTCACCACACAGAATCCCTCTGGGATGCGTTTGGGACAGGACAAGTTGAGAAGTGATTTTGTACACATTTCTGTGGAGGCGATGGAGGAGAGCAAACAGGAAAAGACAGCGGAGAGAAAGTCTCACCAGTGTGATAAAAACAAGCACATGTGCAAGGATTTGTGATGCTTATCCGACTTGCCTGGTGCATACTGCAGTGAGAGCTGGCTGGGACTTTTTGGAAAACACAGTGTATAAAAATAAACTTTTGAGGTGAACATTTTGCAGTAAAGAGCAAGGTGTAACAGAACTTCTGTTGGAAAACAGCAAAATAAGCTGTGTCAGGATGGAACAGCTGGAAAGCAGCAAAAGAGGCAGACTCACCCCAGCCCTGCTCACCACCTGCCTGGGCACGCATTGCACATGGGCCAATGAAACTCTAGTCCCTGTCACACTCAGAGCCAAGCAGGATTCTTTCTAATTACAGCTATACTACTCAATAAAGGAGGAGCAGGACTAATGCCTGTCTCCAGGGCTCAAGGGTGCAGCATAGCTTGCATCCGTGTGGCTAATGTTGGCCCCTGAACTGCAGATTTGTCTTCGGTGCGTTGGATGGAGCAGCCTGGATGAGAGCCAGGGAGGATGCTAATATTAGGCAGAGCAGAGAAAGCTGAGAGCTGTCCCTCTTTTCTGTTTGTAAAAGGGGGTGCTCTGTTATGATGAGGTGGTCCCTTGATGGCAAACTGTTACCCAGTATGAGGTCCTAGCCTTTCATCATCTGCTGTCAGGGCTCTCCCTTGTTGTGTGTGTTCATCACAGGGCAACTCTATCCTCACCTCACATGCTGCATACAAGGGCACCGGCTCAGTGACTTTCTCCCACGCGCAATGAAATGGCTGTGGTTTGAACCCAGAATGGGATGGGAAAGAACTTTCCACCCTCAGAACACTGGCAGGACAGCAAGGTGCAAGGTGCTTCCCCCCCTGCCCCAGCCTTTCGCCAGAACCTGCTGTGCTGGGGGCCAGCCTGGGCTGCACAACCTGGGCTGATCCCTGAAACCAGCTGGAATTAGCGGAGTCATTAGCACAGAAACTGGAGTCAAATTGAAAAACTCCTTGTCTTTCCCAGATCTGGTGGGCCTCCAGTAGCTTAATAAGAAATACGAGCAAATGTTATAGTGGAAAAGAGAAAACTGGCATGGTGAGCAGCTTGAGGTGGCCTGCTGGCATTTATTGCCTCCTGTGCTACTCTAGGTATTTCATTATGACTTAC
Source organism: Falco cherrug (assembly GCF_023634085.1). NCBI lineage: Eukaryota > Metazoa > Chordata > Aves > Falconiformes > Falconidae > Falco > Falco cherrug. The sequence continues at coordinate 66,552,142 of NC_073702.1, read as the reverse complement.
ATACTACCATCCTCAATTACTTTGCCAAGTAAATACATTTTTAACAGAGACAGCCCCTGTGCTGGGTACAACTGCCATCATTCCCTACCTTTCCCGAGTCCATAATATGGAATAAAGCTTCTGTGCTTCCCTCCTTGCCAAATTACGCCTACTGCATGAAATCACCAGGGCTAATGTGCCCATTTTGCAAAAAGAAGTGGGGCATCCCCCCCTTCCCAATAAAATGTGCTCTCTAGGCAGTCTGAGCACTGAAGAAGCAGTCCACTACTTCTCCTGCCCAAATGATACCCCAGCAGCGCACCGGTGACTCCCGGGGGGCTCAGCAGCCATGCCCGGTCGTCCTGCTCCCTCATTGCCCATGGCTCTGCCTCCCTTTCAGTCACCAGTTATAGTCAACCACTGACTCCAGTATGATTTCTCTCCAACATCAACACACTTGGCTGGATCGCACATACCAGCTGATACTGCTACCACAGATATCTGTCCCAGGAAATAAATTAACCCCCTAAATCTGAAGAAGTTATATTACGAAAGTCAGTAGGGAAATATATTTTCTTGGAGGGCAGGAATTTCACACATTTCTCACATAAAGTTATCCTTATTCCTTAGAGACCTGCTGCACTTTTTATATTACATTTTGAGAAATAATACTTATAAAAGATTCATCCTTTTCTGGCATGAACTGGAGTGGCTCTTATGTTTCTGTCTTTGGAGATTTCAGGGACCACAGCTTCTGAAGATGCTCAAAGCTTTCATTTCCATGCACGGGAGATAAGTTTATATTCAAACCAATTTTTAACATTGTAATTGGACAGCATAAATAAAAGGATATTCATTTAATCCTTAAATTCAGGAACAAGAAAGGCACATGCACCACTTGCTAGAGTCTGCTGCATTACCCAGGACTGCTTGGGAACTAGACAGGCACCCCATGGCTACCGCTTCCCACTTCAGAAGAAAAACTCTGGTGCCCAGGTGACCACTGGGCAGGCTGGCAGAGGTTGTCTGTGGTGTATCAGGCCACCAACTGTGATTTCACCCTGGCACACCCCTTTTTGGGAAGGCAAGTTCTGGCCGCTCGCAGGCTTGCTGGCTGCCTGGACACTGGATCTGTCTTTGGAGGGGGCTGCAGGTGGCTCTCAAAATGCAGGGTGGACACATTTGGAATAAAAACAGGCTGGGAAACCACAAAATATCCCAGACCTAAGACTCAACTGTGGGAACACCACAGTCAGCAAGGTGTGACTCACTGTGACTGGGAAGCAAAGCTTTGCTAGTAGGCTGGTTACTAAAGCGTGCAGCACCCAAGAGCAAAGTTTGCTCCTGATTGATTATATCTGTAATTCATTTTCTAAACAAATATATAACCTTCACTTCCCAGAGCTGTTTTGATCCATTTCCCCATCCAATGAAGGACCATTTCCTGTTTTCTAGATTTTTTTTTCATTGTGTTTGGCAACAACCCTGTTTTTATCACCTAGAAACTCAATACTCAGAACAAAACTGCTCCAGCTGGCTTGTCTGTCATCATCTGCATACCTTGGTCATATGATAGATGTTGCGAAATTGTACTGATTAAATGTCTGCTTTTAGTGTTCTTTAAAAAAAAACAACACACCCCAGATGAAAGGTTCCATTGAATGAATTTCCAGTTCATTTGTGCTTGCAAGTGCCTGTCAGTAGAAGGCACACTTCCAAACCAGCTGCGAGAGCAAGTAACAGGAAGCTTTCAGGTATATTATGGAAACCAGTCACAGGGTTTGGCCCCTGTGTAATTCCGACACTAATCGGTGAGAGCAACTAGCACAGGGCATATACACTCTGGCAGTCCAGCTTAAGCCTCCAAAACAGTGCTCTCTGGGACCAGAGAGGAGCTCGTATTGCATACTCACCCCCTGCATGCGGTGATTTTTTTCCCCAAATGCATTGAATTGTTTACTGGTTCTCGAGGTGTCATTATTGTTATATTTTCTATGTCTGCATCACAAAATTGGCAAGAGAATTTCTAGCAGAGAATGGCAATGTCTTCCATTCCTGGCTACATTTCTTCTAACTAACTGGGACAACAATCTGAGTAGCAAAGACAACTCATCACAGCTCTGTGGAAATACCCGGGGCTGCTAAGGAAGAAATGTCTCCATGCACAGACTGCAGCACACAGCAGCCTGAGCCTGACAACAGCCACCCACTGTGTCAAATTCTGATTTAGCACAGAGGTTGTTTTCACACTCGGTGGCAGTGGGGGCTCTGGGAGCCACTTGGTGTCTGAGGACTGCCCCAGTACATGAATCACTAGAGAAGCAACTCACAGTCATGACTGGTGGCATCTGCCTTTCCCTGAGAAGGGAGACCACCACCACCTGCCAAGTGCAGTGGGCGCTTGGTGAGAAGTGTGCCTGCACGAGCCCTGGTCGGGAGGGTGGTCTGCTCTGCTCCCCCATCCCACAAATCTCCATAACCCAGAAGCCTTCATAAGCACCTCCAGGTCCCAGGCACATTTCTCCCCTGCAGAATCATTTCAAAATTGTTCAATAAAATGTTTTGGCTTTTAATCTATTTCTTCTGCCAGTGAGAAAGCGCAAGTGGTTATGAGACAGATAAAGTATCTGCAAGTCGCAGTTCACTGCCTGCCCCTGCACAGGGGATGGGACATTGGATAGAGGTAAGTCATCTTTTTTTTGGTTTGTGTGTGTGACCACATCACTCAGGGACATGTTGTAAGCTCTTTGGGGCAGTACAGTGTTTGAGACTATTAGTATGTATCTCTTCATGAAATCTTTGTGAAATTGCAAAGGAAAGAAAATGGCAGATTGAAATGCTTCTTGTGTCTCCCTTGAAAATCCAAGGCACTTTCTAAATGTCAGTGGATCAGGTGTGTTTCAGACACCCACAGTACAACAGGCAAAATGTCCTACTGCAAACTGTTCCCTCTGCACGTTAAAGCCCAAAGTCAGATTTACTCTTTTGCATTGTAATTCATACGGGATCCAACACCATCAATGTCATCATTATGACCTAAATTCTTTGTCTGAAGCCATTTTCTCCACTCAGTTTTTATCCTATTTTTCCCCACAAGCTTTCTTAGCTCCTTTATCATCTCTGAGAACAAATGATTTTAACATACTTCATTCAGAGAGATCTTCCATGCTTGCAAGGAGCCTGCAAGGGGCTGTGGCACGGTGCCATGCAAAGCGCATGATGCCTCCTGAATACCTGGAGGGATTTCAGACTTTATTTATTTCATTTTCCTTCCACTTGCCTCTAGTTTTGTGTCCCCTTATGGAGCACACTCTCCTGGCCTTCCCAGCACATCATTTCTCTCCCGATGCTTTAACACCCCTATATTGACCAGCCTGAGCTGCCCTTTCTAGCAATCACCAGGCAGCAGGACCATAGTGTCAAGTTTTTCACTGTCCCAAAATTAGCATAAGAAACTGGCACATTGACTGTGACTGTAAGCAAATGTGACCTTTTCAGAGGCTGACTTTATTTATTTATTCTGTTGCCACTTATTTCCCTGTTGCCAAAAAAAAATCATAAAAAAAGCAGTGCACTGGCTCCCAGACTTACTAACAATAATCATTAAAATATCTCTGACTAGCAACACTTCTTAATTGAACAGCAATTAAGGCTGCAGTCAAAGCCTGCAACACAGGCTGAGCACACGGCAAGACTACCATTTCCAGTTTCAGTTCATCTGCACTTTTGTTTAGCCGTTAAGTGCCAGACACAAGTGTCCTCATGGTTACACACGTACCCACGTGCTGGCACTGATGGTAGAAATAACTCAGGGGCAAGCACAGCCCTGTTCGCCATCGGACCTACATCTCACGTGTTTCTGTAATCTCACATGATGTTGGGGGAAACAGGCTCATGCTATGTCCTAAAGCACACAGATGTGCATGCACAGCAGTTTTTGTCTGCTCTGGCAAGCTCTCCCCTTCTTTGGCCCTGGGGACCATTTTCCTCAGCACAACCTCTGGCGGGGCTCACTTGCAGCTGCACTCACCAAGCCGTGCCCCGAGTCCCTGAGGGCACGTGAGAGGGGCTGGAGCCTCACAATTTTCACCTCCCAGCTCCCTGCCTGCTCTGAAGCTTTCACCCAGGCAGGGCGATGGGTTCCTGTGAGCTCATCACTCCCTCCTGTATGTCCCTATGCATGAGACTTCTGTATCTGCAGAGCTAAATATTAATGAGTTTGGGAGAACTCCCCAGCTTCCAAATTAATTAGAATAGATCACCCACCAGAAGCCTTAATCAGTCCTGCACTCAACATTTCACTGAGGAGGATGTGCCTGTGTGCCTCCCTCCAGACCGCACAGCCCGACCGCTCACTGTTTTCTCCTCAGCGTGGGGCAGCCTCCTGCCTACCCAGGTCAATAAATACCCTCATCATAGAATCACAGAATCATTTAAGTTGCAAGTCCAGCCGTTAACCTAACACTGCCAGGTCCACCATTAAACATTCAGCCCTTCCCTGGACAGACCCTCTTGCTCCATGTGACCTAAGCTGACAGACAATAGCCCTGGCACAAGGTTAATAGTAGCTCACCTGAGCAGATCTTTCTTTTCGGCAATGACAAGAAGTTGGGTTTCTCTGCCAGCTCAGCACTGGTCCCTGTTGTCAACAGAGACTGCCACTGCTAAGTGTGTAAAAATAATGGGTAAGGATAAAAGATCATAATTTTTGCAGTATTGTCTCCCAGTTTAATAACCTCATTTAATTAGAAATCATAGGTAGCAACCATGGCAGGTAAATTTAATATAAGTTCTGAAACACCCGAGATTGCACGAATACTACCATCTCTAAAATTCCTGTTAATAAAAATGTCTCTGAAGTTGAAGGTTTCTCCCAGGAGTCTCCCCCCATACCAAAGAGCTCAAAACCAAACATCCCAGAGGACCAGCACAGGCCACCAATGCTTCTTCATGCCTGCTGCAGGGTGCCCTGGCACACAGGAGCTCCTGAGTGTTCATGTAACAAACACACAAATCTGTGGCCATGCAGGGATGGGGGCAACACACAGCTACCCACTAGACTGAGCTGCACAGAGCAAACCCCCTGGCACCTAAGTGTCTTGCAGCAGCAAAACTGCATTTTTGCTGGTGTAGGTTTTTTTAGCTGACTCTGGGATGCTGCACAATTTTGCTGACCAGCCCTGAGTCCAGGGTGTGGAGTGCTGGGTATCCCACCAGGCTGGTGAGGATGTGAGGCTGCCTAATGTAATGCCAGGGATTGAGGCCATCTCCAGCATCAGGTGGGAATTTGGAGAGGCAGCTGTGGCTGCCAACATTGTGATCAGTCCATTAGCCATTTATTTTTTTTTTTAGTAAATTTACCTTCATCTAGTCAACGATAAAGAGAAGACGAGCTATGTTTTCTGTTTTTTCTTTAGCATCACCCAAAAAGCCCATGTTCTGAGAGGGAAGGATATTTGCACAGGCTTAGCTTCAGAGGATTAATGCAACTACAGCAATCCTGGGAGGAAAAAAACACATGAATGTGTGTCCAGCAAATACCATCAAGGGAAAAGCAACAACTGATAAATATCTCTGATCTAATAGACCTGTGAGGTGCCTCCTGAGCAACGGGGCAGCAGTGCCATATGCACCCATGTGAACGTCAGGATGCCCATGGAGCTTGTCCTCTTATCATGATGTTTTCCTTGTTCACCTGCCTGGCTTCTGTCTCCTCTGGCTGGCAGGGAAAAAAAAAAATGCTCAGCACTGCGCAGGGCTTTGTGGCTGACCAGGGAGGGCTGGTGAGGAGGACAGCATGGCCAGAAAGCTGGGAGCATCTTTTGCACCTCAGTGCTCTCCCACAGCTGAGACAGCTGAGGGGACAGCACTGCAGCTGAGGTTTGGCCACCCAGCCCCAGCTCCAGCCCTCACCAGCAAGCCAAGAGCAGGTTCTCATCCTGGCTTCTGGGCAATACATGCACCCATGCTGATGGAGCAGAGGTCCACAAGAGGCAAGCTGGGCCAGGGAGCAGTAGAAAGGGCAAGTTCAGATTAAAACGCACCTCTGAGAAACAGCATGGCTCCACCTCACCAGGGCTTGCAGATTTTCAGTATCAGCACTGTGCGCAATCTCTAACACTCACTGTGAAACTCGGTCAAAGCTGTCGTGCTTCACCTTGGCATTGCTGGGAAGCCAGAGAGAAGCCCCGGTTCCCAGACCAAAATCAGATAAATGACTGCAAATAAGTAAGGTACATAGCTGCTCCACTCAGCCACCCCGGGGAGCAGGCAGGGCTGAGCGGCAGGTCAGTAAGAAAAAAGGCTCTGGCCCCAAGGCAGGCTGAGGGAGAGCACCTGGCTTCAGCCATCACTGCGCACCCTTCCTGCCCTGGTTGCACAAAGGGGTTTGAGCTGAGCTGAGGGTGCAGCAGGGTTTGCATCCCCCAGGCACACCGCTGCCTTTCACCCAGACAAGAAAGGCAAAAAATAGACTTGCAAAGGGAGAGCAAAGCTGGTTTCTCCCCTGAGCACACCTTGCCCATGTCTGCAGCCTCCACAGCCAGGCAGTACCAATACAGCAACCCCTGGGGGCTCCAGGCAGGCATCCCGAAGCTCCCAGTGTTGCAGAGGACATGGACAACCTTTTGGCATGTGTGGGTAGAGCCCAGCCGCACTGATCGCTGACCTGCACCAATGTGGCCTCCAGGGCAAGAGAGTAAATGGCAGTCTGACCAAACCAGAAGGGTCACTGCAAGGCCTCCTGAAAGGCAGTGGCATCGGAGCGTGCATCAAGAACTTCAGGTGGGAAACAGGGAATGCCTTACCCAGCCACATCAAAAGCTTATGAGGGACAAAGAGGGATCATCTTCTCCCAGATCTTGCAACCCACCCAGCAGAGCTGCCCCTGCTCCCACATGGGACACTGGTCCAGTAAGGACTCAGCCCTGCAAAACTTTTCTCCCCCGTGTCCCACTGAAGCCTGAAGGACTGCAGCCACCTCCAAGCGTGTGCCGGCTCAGATGTGACACAACACCCTATGGGAGCAGCACCCTTCCTTCCCACCTTTTAAGGAAAACTGAGTATCAGCACCAGAGCAGTGGTTTAGATTGCTAAGCATCCTCTTGAATGACTAAACGGCAGTGAGTAATATGTGTTTACATACATTATGGCCTATTCCCCCATTGGAAGGCGATTTGTGTAGATAACTTCCATTAATGTTAAAGGCAGCCATTCACATAAATCCTCAGCACATTAATGGCCGACTAGCCTCCTCTGTGTGGCATTTTGTGTTGCTGCATTTAGCGAGCACAATATAAACGTGGCTGACTTAATATGCAAATAAATTCAAGTATTTACTGAGCCATAAGAGACAGTTACTAGGCACATCTCATTCATCGTTTATAGGGAAATAGATGGAGGCTGCCAGATGAAATTGGGAGATAAATGTTATAAACCTTTTTTTAAGGCAATAGGGGAAAGGGTACTGAGTTTCCACATATACATAAATAATGATCATAAACAGTTTCTCGAAGACATCCTCTCTTCTATTTATTTTTACTCTGTGTGTGTGTTTACTACACACCCGCACTGAAGCTCTATTTGTTGCGTTGTTGTTCATGCTGGTGGCAGTGGAGTCCCTGCCATCCCACAGGGACAGAGCAGGGCCACGCACCTTTCCTGCTCACTTGCTCACTGCCTCCTCAGCAGCTGCTCAAGCTGCAGCAAGGGAACACGCTCACCTGGAAAAGCTGGGCCACCTGCTGCAACTCCCTCTTTTCATGGCACCAAAAGGTGAGCCCTTGCTTTAATGGCACCTAGTGCAGGAAAGGGGAGAGAGACCTTTTGTGCCATTTCTTTTCATGGATGCTCTCTTAGGAAGTTGCACTGAGCATTTGCAAAACAAGAGCCCTCACCAGGCTGACGCTTTTCTGAGTCAGAGGAAAGACATCTTCAGTGGTAAACATATCTTAAAAATGTGTCAAATACAGTATTACTGAAGTCCTCCTTCAGTTCCCTGTGTAAGATTTTTAAGATGCCATGCCAAAGACATGTTGTCCACAAGACATGTCCTCCACAAGACATTTCTTCCTAGTGGCAATAAGTAATACTGATTCACTTGTTTATTCTTTCAGATGGAAAACAAGGAAAAATTCTCTGTCTCTATTGCACAGTTCAATGGGTTGGTTCCTATGCATGTACATGCTCATGGAAATATGCAGATACATATTGAAAAGGCCTTATCTACTATTTGACTCCATAGCACTCTGCTGGGTTATGTCCCTATTGAATGCTGGGGGGCTTTTCCAGAGGAGTCACCAAGAAACCCCCGAGGTCTTTCCAGCATCCCTGTGTCAGCTCTGGGCTGCTGCATCTGTCCAAGCTTGAGGAAGAAGCAGTGAGAGCATGCAGGCATCTCCCCACAGAGCCGGGTGCCAGCCGAGATGGACCAGCCAACACCACCACCCTGCTTGCACGGCAGGACAGCCCAGGATGGCCAGGCATGGCGGCAGCTCAGCCCCAAATAAAAATGACAGCAGAGACAAAAAATACCAAGCAATCTCTGTCCTTAACAGGGATTCCCCTCTTGCAATGTTCCCCTTCGGGTTTGCCCTCAGCTAAGGCCCCAGAGCTTCCCCTTCCCCTGTTCAGGGACCGCCTCTCCTTTCAAAATCTCTTCTGTCCCTGGCCAGGTGTGAAGCTCCCTCCCAAATCTTTGCTCTCTCCTCTGAGACATGTTTCTCTCCCCACAGTGCCCACGGGTGCATATGGCTGCAGACCTCTGATGTATACTCTGGAAATAATTTTACACACCGACTGTAAAAAGGAGCCCCCCCTCCAAACCTGCTTGTGCCCACCTTGGCGTTGCCATGCCCCTCCGCTGCCCCCCAGGAGAGCCTCCACTGGCCCTTGGGTGCAGTGCCAACCCCACGGCTCAGGTGTGCCAGCTCTGCCCCAAACCCAGGCTGCATCCTGCAGCCAGGGAGAAGGGGAAGGCACTCGGGGAGCAGGAGGGTACCTGAGAAACTGATTTCATGGCAAGGGGACAGCAGGTTGCAACAGGATGCCCAGCAAACGGGACCAGTTGCAGCCCCTTGCTCCCACCTCTCCTCTCTCCTGATAGACTTGCAGCGTTTGAGTGACACAATCCCTCTGACTGTGAGTTTACAGAGTGCCTAAACATTCGCTGGGTCCTCTCGGGATGACAACGACCATAATTCTCAATAAATCTGCCTGTGTCACAAGGCAAGGTCTTGGGTTAAAAACTTACCTGTCTGTGGTGTCCTCCCTGGCAGGCAGGCAGGAAGAACTCATCGGGGGCCAATGATGCTTAGAGGCTTTCAGGTCTTCAAGGATTTCCCGCGCACCCCAGGGACATGGCAGCTTCCTCCTGCTAGTGCGAAGGGGCTAAGGCACAGTACCACTGAGACCCCCTCACCCAGACAGCCGCCTGCGAGCCAGCATCCTCGGCCCAGAGACATCTCAGGGCAGCATCTTCCTCCGGGGAGCTGTCTTGTGTAGATGTGGCACTTAGGGACATGGTTTAGCAGTGGACTTGGCTGTGTTAGGTTAACGGTTGGACTTGACGACCTTAAAGATCTTTTGCAACCTAAATGATTCTATGACTTTCCTTGTAGGAAATGCTCACTGCAGCCCTCAGGTAGCCTTGTCAGCTGTGGGGAAACTGGCTCTCGGGAGTCTGCCCTGCCAGGGTTGGTGTGTGGGGACAGTATGTCCATATCTGACATTAAGTCTAAATCAGTTTTGAAACCAAAAGCACTCACAGTTAGCTTCTGCATTGGAATCTCAGGTGCATGACACCTGCAGGAAGATGGGGTGAATGAAGAAAGCATCTCATACCTTCCCTTCACCTCCCACCGAGTAAAACACACCACATTTTGTGATACCTTCTTCACACCGTTGACACACAAGTAGAAGCATGGAGAGATGGAGGCAAGCATCAGGAAAAGGTATTTACACAGCAGAGAGGTAGGGCAGCTCTCTGAGTCTGGTCCCTCAGCAAAGAGCACATGCACACCTGTTGCTCACATCCAGGGAGCACGTCAAAGAGAAATATAACTGATTTTTTACAAATTACTTCTGCTGCTTGAGATCTTGGAGGATATTATGAGGAATCGCCTATTGCTACACGTGCTGTGGGATTAACACTTTGCAGCTCTTGTTGGGAAAACAAGGCTGGCACAGGTGCTAGCGGAGGTCCCGCAGCTGAGCTGCTGCTGCTCCCTGGCACGCTGCACCCAGGTGGGAGCCACAACAGAGTTGCGTGGGCACCCAGGGTGCATGTGTACCACGATGCAGGCAGGAGCAGACCCCCTGCAAGAACTATGGTAACGAAAGCACTGAGAGCAATTTAGGGCCCAACCCTGAATGCTCGATTTCAGTCACACCTGTCATAAATCAAGAAAATGCTGGGGAATACTCCTGGGAGCTCCACCTATATAAACACTCAAAGCAAGGAGAGCAACAGCTGGCTCCTCTGAAAGCTTTTGTCATTCTGGCATTTTGAATGCCAAGGATGCTGGTGTCAGCACACATGCCAGGTAAGTGGAGCAGGAAAATAGAGGCGTATTCCTGGCCCCACGGCTGGCCAGGGATGGAAAGGAACCCCCATCCTTTGCATCCCACACCCAAACTAAACAGACTCAAACGGACAGAGAGCAGAAGTCTAGCATTTATAGCACCATTCCCCTGTACAATGAGAATCACCTTTAAAGATGGGGTCAGGATAAACTGCAGGGCAACAGCAAACTGTTTGGTTCAAGAGGAATTATTCATCCTTCAGCAGGAGATAATTACACATCCAGAATCTCTCTGGACAATTTTGTATTTGGTCCAAATTTACACTAGTTCCTAAAGGGAGCGGTCAATATTAATGAATTACTTACAATTTTATCATCTTTATAAGGCTTTATTTGAAAAAAGAATATCAGAAGTTTAGATCTTTAATTAGCAAATTTTAACCACACCTTCACTGCACGTCATCCTTTCTTTTGTCAATCCTTTCATTCTCATCAATAGGAAGATTTGGTGCAAAGATGCTAGCATAGGTTATAAATTATTTTCAAATTTATTAGTCAATAGCAAATTTAGCTAGCACATTTAATGCATGCATATATCATGATTCTGTTTGGCAGAGCAGCATGTAATCCCCTGACACACAATTTTGAATGAGTATTTTTTTAATACACAGCAAAATAAAGAGAAAATTTTGCATTTTCTGACAGGAAACCAATTCCTCACGAGGCGACTTGTTACAACAGAAATAGTACATGTAATTAATTTTTCTATTTAAGGTAAGCCTGGAATATTTTTCATTGCCTAAGTAAACCAATTATTGTTCATTCTCACTACAGTGAGCCTAGTGGTGACCCTCACCTGTTAAATACTGTAGTTGCTCTTAATGGTCAGCTGAAGAACTCAGCTGGGAGTGTTTTATGTAAATAAAGCTGACTCCTCCTTTGCACCATTTTAAAGCTGTATGGAGAGAAGTAGTGCAGGATTTTAGGGAATTGAGGCTTTTTTTTTTCTCATCGTTACTTTTAAAAAACACCATGATGCCATTGAGTACGCTTTATGAAAGTGAACTAAAATCCCCTGAAGGTAACAGGGCTTTGCTGACTTCAGTGTTATCAAACATAGACATTTTTCTTCCTTCAACATTTAACAGAAATCATTGGTGTCTTACTCTCACCAACTATTTCCTGAAGGTCTTCCCTACCCAAACCATGCTTTTGCACTGTGTATTTATTTGCCAGGCTGGCATGGATTCCCCACTGTTTGCAGGAGAGCGGGCCTCGGTCTCTGAAGTACCCTGGATGTTTTCAAGCTAATACTAGGAGTATTGGCTAGTGTTAGTGACATGAGCTCAGTCCACAGCAGGAAAGGAGCCTCTGAGTACCTCTGGTCAGAGCCCAGTGAGAAATGGTGATGTTGGGGGAGTTGGTTAAATCTTCCTCTTTTCTACTGTGGGGTTCAGGTCAGCTCCCACCAGCGCTGGATGCTGGGGGAGCCTGTGAGGGTGCCAACAGGTCCTGGCATGACCAGGGACAAGGTGGATGGATGCGTCCCATGAGGGAAGCCCATAGCCCAGCAGCGAGCCCCTTGCTCCTCTGCCTTGTCCCAGCAGGTCTGGGTGAGGGAGCAGGCAGGAGCCCAGCTGGCAGGACCTGCCTGTCTCTTGTTCCCAGGCTGTTAAAGGACAATCATCCCACACCCTGCTCCATTGCTTCACCCTATGACCTGTGCCCTCTTTTGCATTTTTCCTTTTTTATGTTATCTTAAATTCAAGGGAGGGAGGGTGCTAGGGAGACATTTATGTAAGGTCACATCTCAGCCTTGGGAAGCTGAGGGTGTCACTCATGTACCATGATGAGGTGCTCTACGGTGTTTCTCTTTTAAACTTATTTTCTGTTATATGTATCAAAAAAGCCAAATTTTTGTGTCAAGCACAGAGCTAAGAGAATGGCTGAGGGAAAAGCATATTACTGCAAATTCTTCTTTCTAGGTACCAAAGCCACCATCAAGCACCTGTACGGTCATGTGTTCCCAGCAGGTGAGAAACCTCAGGGCAAGGTACTGATTGCCAAGAAAGAAAATTGTGTCTTTCTACCCACTCTTCTCCACAAAACATAGGAAAATACTCAAGTTAAATATTTCCGCTAAAAATATAACAAATATCAGAGTTACTGTGCTACAACAACAAAGCATTTCTCGCAGTATACCTTCTGCAGTTTCTGATCTAATTCAGCACATGTACTTTTTCTGTTCATAGATTATTTTTTTTCCATTCCTTTCCCACACTCCATCATTAAACAGCTTGTGCCACTGCCAGCCTTTCTAATCTGAGGAACATGTGCATCAGCTAAATAACTTTTATGACAGGGCAGAGGGGCTCTGCCTTATCAGGCAAATCAGTGCAACATCTGGATTAAAATTAAAAGTCACCCGCAGTCAGAGAGGATTAGGAAACACCTCATCTAAATAAAATCACAAACCCTGAACTTGGAAATCTCCAAGCCATATCCTCAGCTGGTGTCAAATGAGGCTGGAGCCAAGGAAGTTATGCTGATTTACACCACCATCTGATTGAGCCTGGTGTGCTTAGCTTTACAGTGTGCTGGAGGAGGTTGTAAGTACTCTTGTAGCACAAAGACACTCTTGAGACTCCAGCCCTCTCCCACAAATAACAGCATCCCCATACTTTCCAAGTATTTGCTGCTTAACCCCCCTTTACGTGCTTCACATTTTCCATTGTGCTTTTATTCAATTTGAAAAGCCCTTGGTCTATCCTTGAGCAAAATGTCTTCAGAAGCCTCTTGAAATCAACCCAGAATTAAACAGAAATCCCCCTCCAAGCAGAGAATTCAAACAACTTTCCTTCTGCAGCTCGCCAGACTAACTTTATATTCTTGCCACAAGCCTCACATGCACCAAAACCAAAAGCAACTTCTTTCTGCCAGACTGCTCCTGTGAGTTGAACCCGAGGCAAAGACACCAATGCTCACAGTCATTCACCAGCTATGGAAAGGGAAACGGCACCCAGACCTCACAGGCGGAATTACTCACTGAACCACACCGGGCTTCACCCTCCGTCGGCGAGCAGTGGGCTGCGGGCTGGGGCAGCAGCGGAGGCTTGGGGAGCTAAGGGGGGACGGGCAGGGCTAGCCGGGCACGCGCATATGTTTCACCCCCATGCTCTGTCCTCTCTCAAAGTTACCTTTCCAACACCTGAAAAGACAGACATAAACATCTCTGCTAAAGTATGCTGCTCAGCATCTCTCGTAAGCTAGATGCCTGGTAGTCTCGAAGGAAAAGCCCAGCATATAAAAAGTATCACTGCCTTCAGTTTTCAGTTAAGGACAAAAATTCAACTTAGCATCTGGTATGAAGGTATAAAGAGATTATAACTAAACTCATTGCTCTATGAACTATACTAAACCCCCAAATCTGTGGTATGAATACTGCCCACTACGTATCTTGCAGAATAAGTTGCTTTTTAAATGGAAGAGGCATTTACCTGGTAGCAAAAATACCCCCACTTAGATTCAGGTTCGGAAAAGCCCGAAGCCGCTCTGCATGCAGAGTGCTCTGTAGTCAGAAGTCTTCACCAACTAGTGCACACCCCCCCACCCCCATGCACGCTCCCACTGCCGCGCAGCACGAGCCGGCGGCGCACACGGACCTGCTGCCCCTCTCCTCACACAAAGTGCTCCCAGGGCTAAGGAAGGGTGTGCTTTGGTGAAGAGAGGCTCCAACTGAGGAGCTGTAAAGTTACCGTACAGACAAGCAGAATGAGAACTGCTCCGACAAGGCTCAATGACAAACATCAGGCAGAGAAGAAGAAGCATGCTTTCCCCTTACCTATTGCTTAGGTTAAAAGACTGAGCAGTGTCTTTAGACAGCCCAGGCATTGGGACCCAAAGGGCAGAGGACTTTCAGCACAGTCACACAGACCCCGGCAAAAGCCATCTTCTCCCTGTCTTTTAGCACAGTGTAAGTCTCCAGCAGCTCAGCTCTCCAGCTGCAAACATCTCATTAGACTAATGCATTCAGCACAGGCAGAAAACTCGATTTACCATAGCTACAGCAATGAATTTCCATTACGATGACAGCTTCAACCACATCATGTCCGGAAAAGCAGCCAACCACTGCCTTTTAAAGAACACACACATTTTACCCGCAGAAAACGAGGCCTGCGCGTCAGGTTTCCTTTCTCTTCGCAGCTACACTGAGAAAAAAAATTGCCATTTCTTTTTATTTCAGGAACTCCACAAGCTGAAAGGTAAAGACGTTTGGACTCTTCTCCCCACCCCCCCAAAAGCAGTATCTTTCGCAATACCGTTCATTGGGCTGCAACAAGAAGAAGGGGTGTTCGCAACATTTCTGGATTCACTACCCCTCCTCTGTTTCCATGGAAACCGGACTGTAGCATCAGCCCTTTGTCCCAGCCTGGCCGATGCTGAGCTTACGTGATGCCACAGATGGGAAGGACCAGTCACTTTGTTTTGGATAATTTACATGGAAATCAGGGGAATAGCGCTTGGGATGTTTTTGCCGGCAACACTAGCTGTGCATGTACAGCATTGCTCACTCGTGCACATACACACCCCTGCACACAAACACACAGAGTCAGCTGCGTGGGTAATTTTACAGGTATGGCCAGGCAATGATATCCATAATATGTAGAAATACCAGCTTTCGCAGCCATACCAAGGCATTTGGGCAGGATGCGGGAGCGACTTTTCACCTCATTTCCAGTCACTCATCACCAAAGGCATCAGGTCTTCCCTTATTTAGCACAGCACTAGCAGCTCATACCTCCAAAAAAAAAAAAAATCTGCAATGCTTATAATAAATAACAATCACAATAATTCTGCCATGCTCCATTGACTGTGCTAGATCAAATTATCCCAGCAAAGGGGGCTGTCACAGTTGTTTGTGAGTGTTGCACAGCTCCCCGCTGCCCACTTCACATGCTCACATACATTGTTACTCAGTATTTATTGCACGCCAAAAGGTGCTCCTCGCCTATCTTTCTTTCCAGTCCTGTGAATGTCTCATCAGATGGGCAGTCTGAGAGTTCTGCCCATTTTGTGGTCTCTGCACACTGGTTTTATGCTAGCTTGTCTTGACGGGCTTCAGGGGAGTTACTTTCGACTTGTCACCACAGAAGATGAGATGAGCATTAAGCCTGTTTCCTATTTACTGAGGAAGAAAAGGAAAAGGAAGAGACCCCAGATCCTGGACCATTCATACCAGGAGCGGGGTCTTTGTGGGTGCCCTTCCATGGCAACAGGGAGGAGGTGAGATCCTCAAGCTCACACCATCAGTCCCTTGCAAGCACAATAAGGTCAGGAGGATGGTCAGGTTGTTTAATTCTTTCTTACAATCATGGCTAGAGAAGAACTTCATACATTTAAAGAAAAAAAAATTGAAGTTTGGTAGATCCAGGAGAAACAAGGTGGCATTTTTTTAATCCTTTTTTTGCTTGCATTGCTATAAGCTTGACAGACATTGCAGGTGTGAAAGAATGTATTATCAGCATGGAAATGGAACAACTCTTTTCTGTCTTCTGTGGTACTTGCAGACACGCTGGGTAAGGAAGTACAAGTGCTCCTCAGCCCAGCCTTCATCCTGGCAAAGACCTGTAATCCTCGTTTTTCCTTCTTCTCTCTCTCTTTCTGGGTTTGGTTTGGGTTTTTTTTGATAAAATCAAGGTTAGTGGGCCAGCAGTCATGGATTCCCATACTGGCATAAAATGGAGGGAACTGGAGCACTGTGCAAATTCCTGTTTTAAGTTCCCTAATAGGATAAACAGGGAAAAGTGTTAATGATTAAGAAAAATCATGACAGAATCTTTTAAAAAGCCTCGCTTCCCTTTTAAGCTGTTTAAAATTTTGAGCATGAGTCTTAGCCACCCCTGTCATTTCACATTGCCTCAGCAGCAAAATGCATTGCTGCTGTGGCTTGTCACACCCGGTGCCGTTGGTTGTGTCACACCACGTTACCGATGTCATCTAGCATGGGCGGGCTGGCACAACAGCACAGCACGAAAGCATCAGCTGTGGTTCCTTGCAAAAAAATATGATATTAATACAATGCAACACAAGAGCAAAGTGTTGGGAGGGGACTGGAAATTATTCTCTTTTGTTGCCGTTGTTGTTAATGCCATGCATAATTTTGCAGGCCCCAAAGCAGCTAAATCCCCACTGCTTTGGGAGCAAGCTAAGGATTGCTTGATTTGATTTGATCTGTTAAGGACTGCAGACCTCTTTGGACTATGCTCTTTGCAGGGCTTAATTCACAGCCTTGAATTTAGAGTCTTGAATTTTTATTTAAAACTTACAGCTGGTCTGGAGGGCAGCTTAACTTACAGCCAAAAGCAAGGGAGAATGAGATAGTGACAGGTAATGGTTCGAAGCATTTGCATCTGCTATGAAGTCAAATGCAAGGCTCATTTCCAGACCCTGGGCTCCACAAGAGAGGGGCAAGGGGCAAAGGGGTGTGAACCAGAGGTGAAGTCAAAGGGAAGGTTTTGCCCAGGACAGTTCAGGGAAACAGCGTGTTTGCACGCCCGTGGCACTCTCAAACAAGCATCAGGATCCGGGTAGGCAGCTGCGGTTGCCTGTTAGTGGCTTCAACCCAAGGCTGGCCCTTCCAGCCCAAGGCTTGCCCACACCACTGTCCCACCTGCAGAGAGATGTACCTGACTGCACGGCAGCGGGGCGGGTGGAAGGAGGAGGTCGAGGAGCTTTAAATTACTGTCCTGGTAAATCTGCCCACCGAACAATAGAAAAATGGTTGAACAATGTAATCATTCATTTCACTTTGAAATAGAAATTAAAAAGGTGATAATGTTGGGGGGAAAAAAGCAAAGGTCTTGTTTACTTGAGGCCCTGGGTGCCAGCTAGCCTCAAAAATGCTAGAACACTTTCCTCTGTAGGCACAGGATTTGCAAATGAAGAAACTGCAGAGAAATAGTAAGGATCATTGCATAAAGAGGCAGGTGGCATCAGAGCAAGGAGCACAACTGACATCTCCTGCCTCCTGTTGCTGCTTCCCTGACTATTTGAGCCATGGGCCACCATCAGCCTCCAAATTATTTTTTTTAAATACAAATCTTCTTCGTTTTGTCCTCCATCCCCCTCTGCTCTTTTCATCAGTGTCCTGATATTTGTCTGTCACCTATTTTGTACTGATTCTTTTTCAACCCTTCCCTCTGTTGCTTGTCCTCAGCTCCCTCTGAGCAGGAACAGACCCCAACATGGCAGCGAAGCTTTTGGGGCAGGCTGTGGCACAGTGAGGGGCACAAGACCTGGGATTTAATGACCAGTGAGGCAACCAGACACACAGGGTTTGGACATGGAATTTTCAGTGCTGGATTAACTCCTAGCTCACCTGGTCTCCTGGATGCAAGGGCTTTGCTTGCCTGCCTCCAGACTAGCTGGGTATTTTTCTGTGCCATGTACATAAATTTTACCCTTGGCCACCTGAAGTCACATCCAAAATACCGGCAGCCACACCAAAGCCCTGCCCTGCTGTCTGCTGTGGGTTTCTCTTTCCTTTTTGACAGTGACATTGTTGGGTTCACAGATGCCCATTGCCATCCGTGGGTCAATGGGGAACAGATAGGGGACCAGCACTGATCCCTATGGTAATTTCTGTCACCCTCTCATAGAAGCCCTGAACCACCCTCAGAGAGGGACTGACCCACCGGCTCTTGCTGAACTGCCCAGACGGTTTCGGATGGATGACAAACCCAGCCACGGCCAGGGCTCTCCCGGAGAGGGACGAGCATCCTGGAAGGTTGCCACCCATGCAGGAGCGTGCTGGATCCTGACTTCCCACCATCATTCCTGCCCAGCCGCTGGCTCCTCGGCACACCCAGCCCTGCAGCCCCGCACTGGGCAGGATGGCACACAGCGCTCTGTCGCTCTCCATCCACCACCATTAATAAACTCCCACAGATTGTCATTTTATTTCAAGCATTACCCTATAATTTAAATAATTTGATTCTTTAAACTGTTACATTCAATTACCTTCAGAGTTCCATGAAATCAGAAAGCATTCAGGGTAAGTGAGGAAGGAAATTAAATATCCCGAAACAGCCTAGGCGTGTGCAGCCCTACCTGCTATTTGGGCAGAAGATAAGCGGGGCGGGCGTGAAGCACTTCTGCTACCAGTAAAGACCTGACTGTGGGGGTGACACACACCCTGTCAGTCACTGCTGCACAAAAGGCATCAGAGGGTCTCTTCAGGGCAGCTGCCTGCCTGGGTTATGCCCTGTATGTGATTTTTCCCTTCATATTTATTAAGCATTTCAGTTTAACAAGATTTTTACCTATAAATCTTTCTGGGTGCTGAATCAATCTTGTGACACGCACCCTGACCCTCTTCAACCCCTCCATGCTTGCATAGACACAGTCAGTTAAGTTATGATGGGGTCTGGTTTAAGGGAATGAATTTAAACAATTACCTTAATTACAAGAGTGGTGTCATCTTTCAAGAAAGGGGTCTCCAGGGAGGACAGCTGCTGAGAAGTCATTTAGATGCATGAACCTTTGAAAACAGCAGTGAGAGGGGCTCTGACTCCAGCCCTGGCTGCCACTGCTCCTCACTTGCCCTCCAGCTCCTTCCTGCTTGCCCAGCGGAGGGGGCAAGGTGGGATGGCAGTGCCCAGGCAAGCAAGAAACGCCCAGGCTGCCGGGGCCCCCACCACCTGCCAGTCTCCCCCTGCCCAGCCCAGCCCTGGAGATCACCTTCCCTTTAGGCACGTTGCTACCTATGAGTCAAGCAGGGGAGATTTACTGATGTGCTTCAGCAATTTGCTCAGGAGGCTGAACTGAAAATTAAGCCCATGCCCAGGGCAAGTGGAAACTCCCAAATAAAAGCTTGGCAGCAGCCTGTATGGACAAGGGGTGGTAGGTCAGGGTTCCCATCCTGCCCAAACCCCTGCCCAGCCCAGCACCCACCAGCCACCCCCTTGGCCCCTGGGACAGGCTGCAGCCCAGCTCTGCCTCCTCCGTCCCCCAGCACGGCAGCCCCTGCAAGGTCACCCAGCCACCTCCTCACCCCAACTCACTGCTCGCTTGAGGACATGATTATTTCCCAAATCACTAAACATCAGGAGCGGCTTTGTAATTTTCTTGGTTCTTTATTACATTTATTGATTTTAAAATATTTTAACAGCTCATTTATTGCTGTGTTAAAGAGCTCAGAAAGGCAATAAAGTCACGCAGCATCCTTAGTGATAAAAGAAATAATCCTTTCAGCTGCAGAAATCACACCTTCTCCCTTCCCTTCTGAGCTTCATTCAAGCAAAAAAACAAGAGCAACTGCACCCAAAAGGCCAAGTGCCTGGGCAAAATCCCTGGCACCCAAAGCAGACAGGTAGAATAAGGCGTAATAAGCCATAGGCAGAACTCTGGAGCACAAAGCAACCTGCTGCAGCTAAGAAACAAAGAAACCTTACTCATCAGTCCCACTAGGTTAAGGTGCTTTACACACGTGGTCATTTTTTGTATGTTTCTTTATATGACTGAGGTGACTGACCATGGACCATCTCCAACTGTCCAGCATCAGCAGTGATACTAAAACAGTGATGTGCCTCCAGGTACAGTGTAAGGAGGATGCATTGATGCCAGCCAGGGTGTTAACACACTAACTTGCTTATCTGCAAAGATTTTCTGAGACTCCCTTGAGACCCAGCATATGGCAATCTGCAGGGGCAGAGCTGAAGCAGCCAGGCTGCTGGGTTTCTGCCCTCTGGTGCACCCAGCATCTGCTCGGGAAGAAGCCCCACTCTTCCCTTCAGCCCCTGGCCCCACTCCCAGTCTTGTGCATGTCACCCTGTGGAGTTACAGCCTCGCCATTCAGCACCTGGGTGCAGCTGGAGGCTTCACCTGTGCTGTCAGCAGCCTGGGGAAGCCTCCTGTGAAGGGGGAGAACCAGTAGTGGAATGGCCCACACAGGGACACAGCTCCAGCCCTGGGCCCCCGCGCTGGCAGATGTTGCTATACAACTGACAGAGCTCCCGCTGGCTCCCAAACCGGCATCTCTGGAGGCTTTTCCCAGGAGAACAGTCACACCGCTATGGCATAGAACGTTCAGCACTCACATTCAGCATCTTTGTTCAGTACTTCATTCAGCAGATGCTGAGCAGAGGGGCTTGCCCCAGGAACGCTGAGATGGATGGCAATTACTGCATCTTGTTCCACAGAAAGATGAAAGAAGAGTCAGGATAAGTTTTTTGCATGATTTTCTGCTGCTAATTACATGAGAAGTGCCTGACAGGGGTGAGGCATTGAAAGGCTGAATTAGAAACTCTTCACTGAGTACACACCAGAACTGTTATTTGTGAGGCAACACACCAAAACATTATTTTTTTTCTTGGAAGAGCCACAATAATACCAGGACAGAGGGTTTTCATGTAACCAGTATATTCCCTGTCCCCACCCACCCCCCCCCCGCAGATACTGTAACTGCCTCCAGGCATAACCAGCACCGTGTTCCCCCCGGGTCAGCTGGGGCAGAGCCAGGGATGACTGCGCAGCAGATGCAGCCCATCTCACTCCCATGCCCGGAGGACCACGGCACGAAAGACAAATAAAAGGAATCTATTTTAACAACTATAATATCATACTATAATAATAAATTCAATTAATAGCTCAATTAAGTGATAACGGAAGCAGTGATCTAAACATTTCCGATTTTGAGCATCTTCCTCAAATAACTTGGCTCAAGTAGCCTAACTTTCTGCAGTAGAGATAAGTGGGTCTGAGCAGTAATTAAACCAAAATCCTCCAGGTGAGGATTTTGTTCCTTGGATTACTCTGCTGTTTTTACAGTCATCTCCATCCCAGGGCCTCCCCAGGCACTTAACCAATTAAACACCTACAGCCTGGCAGCAGCCGGCAGCTCCCTGCTCAGCAGCAGGAGACCCCGGCCAGCAAACCCTGTTCCTGTGCAAGGTACCACTGGATTTCATTAATCGCCCCCATTCAGCACGTGGGCAGCACAGATGCCTGTGCTCTGCTTCCCAGCGTGCCTGGCCTTGCCTTACAGACACAAAGCCTGAGCTGCTGGGCTTGCTGTGTGGATGCGGTTAGAAGAGAAGCAATGGCAAGCGGTTTGTTTGGCAGGGGCAGGTTTCAAACGGAGCTATTCTCTCTCCCCAGCAGCCGCCATGGTGCTGTGCCTTGTGCGGGCTCTTCCGCTCCCAGGGAAGGATCACAACCTCTCCAGCTCCCCTCTCTCCTCCTTCAGGCTTGGAAAACTGCTCTGGCCCTAGGAGAGCAGATGTTACTCCCACCCCAAAAAAATATGGTGGTCCTGAGAGCATGTTAGCACGGAAATCCTGGAGGAAATAGTTCTGGAGGTGCTAGGCAGGGTGGTGGTGATAGTAGCCGATGCACATCACACCTGGGCAGATGAAGAGCTGAGAAAGCCATTCCCAGCCAGGGATTCAGTACCAAAAATTTGGTCTCCAAACATTAATGACTACAGCAAGGAGGAAACTATGCTTCCACCGCAGGTCCTCCCCGGCAGCCACCGCACGGCCATGTCACACGGAAAGCCTCTCTTCCCCAGACTGAACACTTGCTCGCACGCCTGGAGGGGAGGCGACCCCCCCGACCCCTGCCAGGGGAGCGCTGCCTGCCACTAGCTGGGACGGGCTCAGCCACCACCCTCAAGCAAAACTGGCCAGAGGAAAAGCCATTAATAGCAATTTCATATAATAAAATTTTATATACAAATGTTCAAGTCCAGTATCTTCAATTTTTCTCCCTAGCTAAAAGAGCAGTAAAGATATATGTCTCTATATAAGCTATGTTTGCATACTCCTTTTCCTTAATTCAATAGAGAAAAATAAAATCAGTTGCTATCCAAATTCACTGTAATTATCTCTTTTTTTCCCTTGGCAAGTGCTATTTTTAGTCAATACGCATACATAGTCATAGTCATACTATAGCATAGCTATTTTTTAAATTACATATGCCAGTGTAGTTTATAGATTTTAATTAGCCAGGGAGTTGGATAGCCATCAGCAGTTAGGAGCTGTATGTTGTTTGCATACAAACTCAGTCAAGAAACTTCCCCACACAGCATCTGCTTGTACTACCAAGGAGGGGCAGAACCTCCCAGCAGCCAAACCCTGGTACAGTTTCGAGCCTGTTGAACAGTAATAGTAATCCAAGGGCTCAAATGCCTCTTCCCTTGGAGGAGACAAGGGGGGCTTAGGTGAAAAAAGATACTTCAGTGATGAGCGTGGATTTAGGAATGTAAGTGCAGCACTCCACTTACCAAAAACCTGACAGATGGGTCCGTGGGACGGGCGTCCCTCTGTCACTGTGTCAAAATGCCACATCCAACACCGGCTGCAAAGGCCAGTTTCTGCCCAGGGTACATCGTGCATATCCCCAAGCTAGAGGCAATAGAGAGACCCCTCTCTATAAAGACACTGGAGGTCAGTGATGGCTGTGAGAGACACAGGGAGCCCCAAGCACGCTGCCAGCTGGTGCGATACCCATGGGTAGAGCTGAGGAGCAGGGCTGTCCTACCACCGGGGTGGTACAGTGTCCTGCCACCCGGGCAGCTGTGATGCCTACACCCATGTTTGCCTCACTAACAAAACTGACGCCAGCTACATCCCTTGACCATGCACCAACTTTCTTTAAAAAAAATACTAGCAGAGATCAAAAATACATAAAAGTTTCATCATTTGGTTAGCTTCTGAGGATGATCTACATCTGCATTGATTTTATTTTACTGGGGGGTGAGGAAAGTACTTTAGTACAGTTTAGTCCCAAAGCACCCCAAACTTCCATGAAATCCAGAATACCAGGACAGGCTTTCTTGCCCTTCATTCACGTGTAACTGCAGAGACTTGTTGGATCCTGTCACAGGCAAGCAATTAGTTGAACTAGCAAAAGAGATTTAAACTTTACAAATGCCCCCTGCTGTATGCCAGAGATGGGACAAATTTTATTTCTAGATGTGGAATAGCTACCAACAGAAAAAAGGGGGGAAAACCCCCAAAAAAAGAACCAAAACATACTTCCTAGTTGTTATCAGATCTAGCTGATTAATTTGCTCACATGCTAAACTTCAGAAGTCATATTGTGGTTATAATGAAACCAATATAATTTTAGTGGTGATATTTTTTAAATAAAAATATTGATTTTAGGGTTTTCCTTGTATTTTCCCTCCTTTACGATTTTGACACTTCCATCATCTTTGAGGCTGGCGTGGTGTGCATACCAAAAAGCCTTGCCCGTGTCTAACAAGCTGAATTATTTTATTATTGCCTAGCCTACAACCTTGCATCTACAGAGACCTGGATTACAAAGGCTGGTGTCAGACTCCGTTGGTGGTGCTGTAATACTTAACACTGAGCACTCACATAAAGACTCAAAGCAGCATGGTGATTAATTGCTGTCACTCCTGCTCGTCTCCCTGGCTCACATTTGACCGAGAGGGACACGCTTCCCTTTTAAGAGACGCTGGTGTTTGAACAATATTGCTATTTTTTGTTTTAATTGGCTTTTAGCAGTGAGCGTGGAAGATGCTGTGCTGGGCTGGGCTGGCTGGGCAGCATGCGGGCAGCTCATGCTGACCTGCGGCTGCTGCCTGGCTCTGACACCCTGGTGACATCTTGCAGGCACTATTCAAGGCACCTCCATCGACAGCCTTTTGGAATAAAAGGTTAGAGGCACACTGGGCAGGGACAGCTTCAGTGTTGATGTTGCAAGGAGGCAATGGACTGGACAAACTAAGTTGTTTTCATCCCGATTATTTCTCACAAGCTTTCTGCTTCTGTTGAGCTCATAATGATGACAGTCTCCCTGGCCTTGCCACCCATCCCTCTCTTGCTTTTCACAGAATCACAGAATGGTCAGGGCTGGAAGGGACCTCTGGAGATCATCTCGTCCAACCCCCTGCTAAAGCAGGTTTATCTAGAGCAGGTTGCACAGGATCACATCCAGGGAGGTTTTGAATGTCTCCAGAGAAGGAGACTCCACAGCCTCTCTGGGCAGCCTGTCCCAGGGATCTCTCACTCTCACAGTAAAGACGTGTTTCCTCACATTCAGATGGAACCTCCTGCGCTGCTGTTTGTGCCCATTGCCTTTTGTCCTGTCACTGTGCACCACTGAAACAAACCTGGCCCCATCCTCTTGACAGTTGTGCTTAAGATATTTGTCAACATTGACAAGATCCCCTCTGAGTCTTCTCTTCTCCAGGCTAAACCACCCCAGCTCTCGCAGCCTTTCCTCATCAGGGAGATGTTCCAGTCCCCTCATCATGTTTGTAGCCCTCCTTCCTTCACAGCCCTTTAGCACTTGGCTTGTCTCACTGCTTCCACAGTGCTCAGGGCAGCACCGTCTGCTGCTGTGTGCCAGCAGAGCCAGCTCCTGTGTCACTGCAGGGGAGGACAACATCATCACATGAGGGGAGACAGGACCCAGCCATCCACCACCAACACCCTCTTTCCAAAACAGACAATCTTTCAGGTTGTGGCGGCCATCATCCTGACTTCCATAGCTACCAGGCAAAACCAGCAACAGCAGCAGAGGTTCTTCACTCTTCCAAAACAGCCCAACACCCCCACGCTGGGACCCAGGGACAAAGGGTCTCTGGGGGGATGGGGTGGGGTAGAAGCAGGTCCCAGGGTCTGCTTGCACCCCACTGTGAGGTCTGGCCCCAGCTGCCATGCCTAATCACCTCTGAGTCTTAGAAGCTTGCTGAGAGATGGGCCAGATGTTTTTAAGGCAGTTTTTGCCAAGAAATTTTGTATAGAAGTCTCAGTACTTTAAATCACCGGTAACTTTTAGTGTACATACTATATATTAAATGTTATTTTGAATATAAAATATAATGGGGCAGCTTTTCATCATCTGAATGAACTATTCGGCCCCGATAGCAATGAAGGAGGAAAAAGAAAGGGATCAAATACACCTAACAAATCTACATCAGGAGAGAACCATAAAAAGATACAACCAAGATAAAACCTTATGTGAGGAAGTTAACTGCGAGGAGTAAATCCTCATAACTTTAGGAAGAAGTACCTGCACACAGCAGTCCCTTCTGCCATGTGGTGTTTAAGGCGAAATGAGGTTGCTCAGATTGCCTCATGACAGGAAGCTGCCACACATGCCTTGTACATGGAGCAAAAGAGCAACCAAGAGAATTGATGTGGAGCTGCACAGCTGGGTGATGTGGGTGGACCAACAGCTGGGTGCAAAATGAAGCAAGAACTATCACATTTCATCTGTTCATTTCAAGCAGCTGAAGTGATTGTCACCTGGGCTTCCAAATCTTGCCACCCTGTCAGGGGCGGTATCTATTTTACAGCTATTATAACCTAATCTCAGCTAATGTGATTTACATACAGTAATTAATGAAGCTTCAGCTGTAAGGAAATTGGTCATTCATTTGAGTTTAATTTACTGCATGCATATACATTAGAAAGCACAAATTCCATAGCTGTGATGTGGACATAGAGAAAGGGTTGTGTGCCAGGAAATTAAAAATAAAACACCCAATAAAAAATACACCGCTGGCCTTCCTCACCTCCCGCTCCTGAAGCATCTCCTTGATGGGAGGATGGTGTAAGAGTCGGTCTAAAGAGAATGATATTGTCTCAACATTGTTAACAGAGACCTGGAGATGGAATGTGGTCCTCATGGACACTGAGACCCAGTGACCCTGAAGGAGTACAAGGAGTACTATGCTGCTCCCTGATACCCAGCACTGGAAGGAACGACTACGACAAGGTCGCATAACAAGTGTTGTCGTTACGACGAACCAGAACATGCGTGATAACCTTGCTCGAGAAGGCAGAGACTGACAACAATCCATGGGCCAGAGGAGGAGCAACGTGTATTGCTTGGCATAAAAGAGGACTCTTTAGCAACCGAATTTTAAGGAGATCTTCCCCCACCAAGGATCACGATGATTGGAAGGACTGGCGGGACACTGCCTGGACCTGGGACCATAGGGACGCCTTGGACCCGTGGTGGTAGCTATAATCCTCTTTCCTTTTTAATTTATCTTTTCTTCACTTTCTGTCTTTCTACCTATCGCACGCCGCTTTATGGGCAAACAATAAAATTGTGCTGCTTAATTGAAGCATAACCCCTTGGCGTGGTCGCCTTGATTTTTGCACTTCGAGATCATAGTAAACGAAACATCATGAGTCCACTGAGTGGACACTGACAGATGGCATGCAAAGAAATCCAGGCATCTCAGCATGGATGCTTGGAGGAGCGAAGGCAAAGTCCCCGTTGTCACTGCTATCCCATTTCCCGGCTGCAGGAAACATCAGCCTGGCATATTGGTGAGTATGGTCTCATTCTGATCCCTGCATAGTTTGGGGTCTGTATCCACCACAGAGGAGAGAGCAGGGTGGGTTGACAGGGTATAATGGTACAGGGTATAAAGGCTACAAAAGATGCGGTATCTATGGCATACATGTGAACTCTGGTGATGGAAAACCATACCTGAAAGCCAGGAAAAACTTTTACAGCAAGGGCAGGATTTCATTTTCAGCCACCTTAAGTTCCAGGTGCCCTCATACCAGCCTGGCCTTTGGAGCGTCTAATAACCATGCTGAAGCAAAGCCAAAAGCAATGCCTGGTGATCCTCACCGGCCTGCGTGGGACCAGGAACGCCCCGGTGGCATCGGGGCTCTCCCAGATCAGGGACTCCTCTGCAGGAGATACCCACAAGATGTCCAGCTTTTCTAGGGTTTCTCCCCAGAATGCCTCCAGCTTTATGTTGTGAAGCATCTAGCTATGTTGCTTGCATAAAAAGGAAAGCACTCACACCTTATTTTAAAGTAAAGATGGATGAATTCAAAACAATTGCTCAAGGTGGTCCCTGCAGCCTCCACTGTGCCATTAAATTCCACACATGCAATGTAACAGTAACGTCTTCCCTGTTTAATTATTAGAGCATATACATGGAAAGCTTATACACAGTGAAAGGTTGAAAATGTTTCCTGACTCAGCACATGTTTGAAATTAAATTTTAGGTAGAGTGTATGCAATTTGGCTTTAAAATATTATTATTATTTTTACAATCTATTGTGCTAATTAGATTTATTAATAGGTTTGCTTGCCGGTAATAGTTCTGTTATTTAACTGAATGATAAATATAAGCAATTTTGGCAGAAAATTACTTCTGTTAACTATATAGTGTCTGTGTGGGCTCACATTGTGTCTTAAAACAAAACATTGACATGAAAGAAATTAAGTGCAAGCCATGAACATCACCCAGATGTATAGTGTGTACAAATTTGGTATCCCATCTAGAGCTCAATACTGACCACAAGTCACCCAAAGTTACCTCTTCTGTTTGTTCCCGGACTTGCTAAGGCCCCAACATAGCACCAACAGCAAAGCATCTGCTTACCTTACTGAACAGAAATGAGCTTAAGCTCAGCCTCTAGTCCAGCACTCGGAGGCTGTGCCAAGTCTTCGACAAACCCTAAGAAAAGAGAGCACCATCACCCTGCGCAATTTTAAAGACAATACTGCCAGGGGCATTTTTAAATGTGTTTCTGCACAGAATGTAAAACTCGAGTGACCATGGCACACTGTGGATGCCCGCAAGGCGCTCCAGGTACCCATAAATCAGCTCTTGGCGGTGTGGGCATCCTCATGGTAGAACCACCTAACATACCTCGCTTGGCAGAGTTTAAAATACAGCTGAATTGGAGATACCTTCACTTGTCTACCTTAAGCAAATACTTTTTTTTAAAAAAAAAAAAAAAAACCAAAAAAAAAACGGAGCAACGTTTAAGGCTCAAAATGGATGCTTAAGGCTCAAAATGGACTCGTTAACACCCCAATTCCTACTACAAAAGGAGGGTCTGCCTTTCTTTGCCTGCCAAGTTTTTATTTTAAAAGAATTAAATGATAATAATAATTTAAATGATTCCAATATTAGAATTAGTTTTCTTCATCAGTTTTTAAACAGTCAGTAAGCAGTCGGGGGGGGGGGGGGGACGACGACAACACAAGACCATGAATAAACATATAAAAATAGGGGGAATGCATGTGTAGCAGTAGAGTTTCTTTAAAAGAAAATAAATAGACAAAACAAAACACCATCTATGCCTTCCCTCTCCAGAAAGGGGGAAAACAAAACCAAACCTACAGCTCAAAATCCGCTAGGTCTCCCCTGGGAGAATCCCGGGGTTTCCTGAAGAAATCCATGCCCTTGCCTCCCTCTGCTGGAGTTCAGCCTGGAACTGCAGCCACGCGCTTGAAAAAGCACCATCTCTTCCTCTGCAGCCTAAGGGTTTTCCCGCTCACGAGACTTTTGCAACTTAGGGAAGGTTTATCCGGTTTTTGCACAAGTGTAACTTTCTGGTCACCCAGCATCACAATAGGAAAAAAGTGAAATTTCCTTTAATGTTAATCAACGACCGTCAAAATTGGGAGGGGTGGGGGGGGTGGGAGGGTGCATAAGGTTAAATCACTTGATACAAACAAAACAAACCTCCATTTTTATAACTTGTTCCTTTTATTTACACATATCTACTCCAAATTTTTCCCGTATTTCAACAAGCAGTGTTTATCTGCCCTAAATCTAATTCATGGTGCTTCCCTCTAGTAATTGGAAGTTACGGCACACGTATCCATACAAAAGCTGGGCCAGTTGTACCACATCATCATCCTGCCTATTTTAGCCAGGTCCAAATTTTTCCCTTTGGAAGCAGCTTACTGCAGTCCCTGAAGGTACTTGCAGCGTCTCTGCTTGGGTGGGCAGTCCAGCTGTGCACATGCCTGCTCTGATACAGAACAAAAGGCTGCAAAGAGGAGCGTGACAGCAGAAGGGCAGAAATACTAGATTCTTCCAAATTATGCTTGGGCTGCTATTGCACAGAGGGTGCAGCAGCAAAGCAGATTTTAGTTCTAGAGTATTTTTACTCTTCAGCTACTAGTCGAGTTTCAGAAGAGTTAGGTGTAACATTGGCTGAACTCATTGCTAAACTCTATCAAAAAGCAAGGCATATACAACAGTGAACACAAAATGCTCTTCTTCCTCTAAAGTTTTACCCCTGGTAACTGTTATTCAAGAGACAGTTAGTCAATCTTTGAATGACAATTCAAATTGTTATTAAAAAATGGTTATTAATAGACACACCACATGATAGATGAACCACCAATTTCATAATGTAGTAAACACTCGTAAGAGTGGTGCATCTGCAGTTGGTGTTTTTAACTGTGTGAAGCTCCATTTTGCCTCTGCCTTGAAGATGTTGCAAAATGATGCACAACTAAATAGCTGATATTCTTAGGAGAGAAAGGATCAGCATGCCTTCCTTGGATTTCCAATACCACTACAGTTCTTTCCCTCACATCTTCTGTTAAGTTACCTTGACTGTACAGGAGATCCGCATTTGAAGAAGTATTAGGTTTAGCCTTTGTTAGCCCAACAGAATTATCCTTGGTTCGCACACTTTC
The DNA here is from genome assembly GCF_023634085.1 of Falco cherrug. Classification (NCBI taxonomy): domain Eukaryota; kingdom Metazoa; phylum Chordata; class Aves; order Falconiformes; family Falconidae; genus Falco; species Falco cherrug. The sequence goes on along the minus strand of NC_073702.1, from coordinate 66,522,191 downwards.
AGTGTAATCCCAGCTGTCAGCTTCGATCTTTAATACTTCAGTGTTCAGACAAGGAACCTAATTTTTCTTCTTTTTTAAAATCACCTCCATGTATTCACATCTTGCAAGTATATACCTTGACTTTTGATAGCAAAATTTAGGAATTAGTAGCAAGAGCACACACATACCCTGCCCCATGCTCTCGTTATCAATTATATCTCCTAACTATAGTCATAGAATTGTTCAGGTTGTAAAAGACCTTTAAGATCTTTGAGTCCAACCATTAACCTAGCACTGTCAAGTCCACTTGGCCACATCCCTAGACCAAGTGTGGTCCCTAAGCACAACATCTACACGTTTTTTAAATACCTCCAGGGATGGTGACTCAACAACTGCCCTGGGCAGCCTGTCCCAATGCTTGACCACGCTTTCGGGAAGAAATTTTCCCTAATATCCAATCTAAACCTCCCTGGCACAACTTGAGGCCGTTTCCTCTTCTCCTGTCACTTGTTACTTGGGAGAAGAGACCTACACCCAGCTCACTACAGCCTCCTTTCAGGCAGTTGTATAGAGTGCTAAGATCCCCCTGAGCCTCCTTTTCTCCCAGCTAAACAACCCCAGTTCCCTCAGCTGCTCCTCATAAGACTTTCTCTCTAGACCCTTCCCCAGCCCCGTTGCCCGTCTCTGGACACGCTCCAGCACCTCCACGTCCCTCTTGCAGCGAGGGGCCCAAAACTGAACACAGGATTCGAGGTCCGGCCTCACCAGTGCCCAGTACAGGGGACGGTCACTGCCCCAGTCCTGCTGGCCACGCTGTCTCAGATACCAGCCGGGATGCTGGTGGCCTCCTTGGCCACCTGGGCACACTGCTGGCTCACGTTCAGCTGGCTGCTGACCAGCACCCCCAGGCCCTTTCCAGCCACCCTTCCCCCAGCCTGTAGCGCTGCGTGGGGCTGGTGTGACCCAAGGGCAGGACCCGGCACTGAGCCTGGTTGAACCTCATGCAACTGGCCTGGGCCCATTGGTCCAGCCGGCCCAGCTCCCTCTGCAGAGCCTTCCTGCCCTCAGCAGATCAACATCCCGCTCAACTTGGTGCTGTCTGCAAACCTACTGAGGGTGCACTTGGTCCCCTTGTCCAGATTGTCAATAAAGATATTAAACAGGACTGGCCCTGATCCTGAGCCCTGGGGAACATCACTCGTGACTGGCCAGCAACCAAACTTAACCCCATTCACCACCACTCCTTGGGCTTGGACATCCAGTGGGTTTTTTAACCAGCAAAGCATATGCCCATCCAAGCCATTAGCAGCCAGTTTCTGCAGAACACAGAAATGATGTCAAAGTCTAGGTAGACAACATCCACAGCCCTTCCCGCATCCACTGAGCAGCTCACCTTGTCACAGAAGATCAGGTCAGTCAAGCAGGACCTGCCTTTCATAAACCCGTGCTGACAGAGCCTCATCAACTGGTTGTCCTGTACGTTCCACGTGACAGTGCTCAAGATGACCTGCTCCATAACCTGCCCTGGCACCAAGGTCAGAATGACAGGCCTGCAGTTTTTTAGATCCTCCTTCTGTCCCTTCTTGTAGATGGGCATCACAGTTGCTAACCTCCAGTCAACTGGGACCTCTTCTGTTCGGCAGGACTGCTGATAAACAATTGAAAGCGGCTCTATGAGCACTTTCACCAGCTTCCTCACTACCCCTGGATCACTTCCAACTTTTATCAACCATAGAAGTTCACTATCAATTGTTCTTGCAGAACAACACAAGTTTAGTATGCATTTTGCCTGCTTGATAACAAGGAGTCTTGTGACTCTTTTCTCAAGCATTCCTCTCACCAGTGTGGTATTTGGCTTGAAAGCCCATGGAATGCAACCAGTGCTTTTTTATTGTTATTTCTCTGCTGTATTTCGCAAATAAAAACTGGAGTTAAAGGGTATGAAGTGTACGAGCCGTTTAATTTAAACCTAATCTTCAGTCCTGAGTCTGCATACCCTGACACTGCTCATGCTTTACAGGTTTTTCCTGCACAACATGTACTAAGATACCATAATCTCATTGAGAACATTTTCAATTTTATTTGCTACTATTGCAATTACAAAGAATATAACAATGTAAATTTGCATTTTTAGTGACAACCCTTTCTAAAAAACAAGGTCAGAAATTAGTGTGCAACTATTCTGGCTTTGGGCAATTTTCATAGGATGGATATTTTCCTTCATGAACATTTGTCACATTTTACAGCATTGCATTTTCATAGTTCAGTACACAGGAACAGAAATACATCTGTTCCTACTTGCAGAACACTCATATGTATTTCTGAAATATAAAAATACAACTTCTAATTAATAAATTTCATTTGTTTTATTGAGAGGAAGGAAGAATCCATCCATGGCTTTTGTCATGTCATACAGCACACTACTAGCTCTGATTCTCTCCTCCCTGAATTTATTCTCTAATGAGACTTGGTTTTTTTAGCACAGGACATGGGATAGAATCACTGTCTTGCTCACAGCCCTGCAAGAGACTGAGGTAAAAACTCAAAGAGATGCACACTATTACAAATGCAAAACAGCCATCAAATTTTCCAGTTTATTGATGGGAATTCAAAATTGATACAAAACATGCCCTCTTTGCATGTTGTATTTTACCATTAAAATGCTTCCGACAGCGTCAGGTAGATTCAGAGTTAAGAATATACTTCAGCTTTTAGCATGTACCTTTTTTAAAGGTATTACACAAAAGCGTCTAACTTAGGTAACACATGGTCCCAAAATTGCTTTCAGACTTTTTCTTTATCAAAAGACTCAGATCTTCTGCTGATCTGATGAAATAAGGGCTTAAAAATGTTTTAAGCCATTAATAAGTATCCTGTGGCGGAGTCAAGGAAGTTTATGATTTCCATTATAATCTTGGGCATATAAAGGCAACAGTCCTATAAAAGCAGCCCTCCAGAATATATGGAAAGTGGCAATGGGTATGACGCCAATTTATATAATTATCAAGTAAAACAGATTTTTAAAGCTATGAATGTGAGCAGTATCACAGCAAAATATTTAATGAATACCACAGAACCAATCAAGTTTGAAAGTTGAGCAGATGTTGTTTCAATCAACAGAGATTTGTAATGTCAAATATACCAAAACGTTTTCTAAAATAAATTCCTAATGCAGAAAAATTGACTTAAACTTCGCTCCTAGCTAATAGTACCTTTTATTTAAATTGGACCCTAAACTGATCAGACAATACATAGCCCACACTTTCAGACATTTATAATAAAAAAGCTTTTATTTTCAATTGAAACAAACGCACCATCCTGCACTTGAAGGCTATAATGAGCCGTAAGCATATTCCAAGGTGTATCAATGGCAACAGATTGGTTTCACCTCCACTGAGAAGATACATAATGCACTCTTAATTGGTAAAGAAAATTAAACTGAGCCTTCTCAAAGTTTCTGTACTGTGTTTCTTATTATTGTACAGTTCCACAGTCAGACCAAGAGTTTGCAGTGTGTGCAGATATTGTAGTAAATCAACAGTATTGTTTAATCATCATCTTCCTCCTCTTCCTCTTCCTCCTCAAAACTGTCTTCAAAGCCCTCACTGTCCTCCTGGTCCTCATCACCTTCTATTGCCGTATCCCATTGTGGATGATTTTCTGGCACTGGTTTTGCTTCATGAACTTCCAGCTGTAATTGGGTAAAGAAAGAAAAGACAGGAAAAAAGGGTTACAAACAATACACACCAATGTGGAAAACCCCCCAAAAAAACACCAAATAACCAAAAAAACCCCAAACAAATGACACACCACACAAAGCTGACAGTTTAAAACCAACAACAACAAAAAACCCCCAAAAAAGACAGAACAAACCCCACCCAAAACAAAACAACAGCAGTTTTCTGGGTTTTTTTCTTATCAGAAGTAAGGCATGCCAGATTTTTCTCACTAACTAGATGTATCTAGGACTAAGGGCAGGGAAAAGGCATGGCAGACCTCAAGGTATAAAGCCAGAGCCAACCATACTGCAGAAACTGAATAAATGTGAGAAAGCATGTATTAAAATATGCAGACACTCAAAAAGCATCACAAACTAGTGCCATTTAATCCATTGTAAAATTGCCACTACTGGCATCAGACAGAGCTTGAGTCCCCCTCCTTGACACTATTTTAAAGTTTTATTTCTTAAAGATAACGGGATTTTGGGGGTTTAATAGCCCTATGAAGTAGCTTTTCATACAATACAAATACGTAACACAATTAACTATCACACCTTCAATGGTTTAATCTGGTCCAATCCCATATATGAATCCGATCTTAAATAAACTGTGTACTGATAGTTTCCAGGCTTGCCTGGCGCTGGGAACTTCAGCTCTACCTACAAAACAGAATCGTCATCATAAGCTCTTACTGCTTTCAAGAGACACATTAGAACAAGTACCCGAGTACCCTAATAAGCAGTAAATGCTACTACAGAAGAATAATACTTGTTTTCTTAAAACATTTTAGTTTCTTACAAGTGACATTTCTTTGAAAATCTCTACATAATAAAATACCCACAGAAGAGAGAATACCCAAACACAACACCTTCCATGAAAGCTGAATAATTAAGTCACATTTTTTTCTGAATTAGACCAAGTAACTTTACAACAAGTACAGTTTCACCCTCTTGTATGCCTCCTAAATCCCAAAAACCCCAAGAGGTTGAAATACTCGGTTTGTTGAAAATACTAGCTTCACTCTTCTGTTACTTGAAATTGAATATGAAATCTAGTTTGAAAGAACAAAATACATCAATTCTCCATTTTTCAGAAAAGCAAGGAACACAGCCAAAGGTTACAGTCTCAGAAAGGTTCATATGAGCCGAGGCTAATTAATTTGTCACAGTCTCTGCTTTACAGAAAAAGAACACTTAGTATTTCAAACACATTTGAGTAACTTTATTTAAGAATGATCACTGTGTACAAATACTTGTTTTCATCAGCTTTTGATATTGGGGAAAAGAAACATATAATGCCAAGAAACTTGAAAGTCTTAAACTATTTTTTCTTTCTCCATTATCAATTTTCACAGTTAAAAGGCTCTTCTCTACTTTTATCAGGAGAGTAGCGCGTGTTTTGCATATTAAAGAGATACATATGAGAAAATTAAAATCTAAATGTATTTGTATACTGTAAGACACATCAGTATAGTTTTTTAATACCCCAAAATAAAATTTTTCAAGTACATTACCTCTTCTTTATCTTTTAGCGTACAAACATGATATGGCATACATATTAGCATCTGCTCCTTCCGATCTGCAATATATAGCCACCACCATTCTTGTTTTTCCTTTCATAAAACAAAAAAAACAACCCAGGATTATTGAAGTCATATAGAATTATGCCCCTACACTTTATAACAGGTCCTTACAATACAGATAGAAAGGAGGTGGTTTGTGTTTGGCGAGGTTTGTAAAAACTCTTGGATGTGTATGAATAAAATACATAGTATGCACTGCACACTGAAAGCAAACAGGTTATCACAAGTAACTGACTGTCTCCAAAGGCTTCATTCCAGATATTCAAACTAAGCTACCCTGTGAGAGATGGAACCGTTGAAGAATTGTGTCCACTGAGGATTGACGAGCAACTTTATGCAACACAATACTACCTTAAGTCCTTCAACAGAAATCCAGCCTGGATAAAAAGGTCAGCATACAAAGCAAGGCATGCTAAAAGACTGATAAAGTTCTCTTTCCAGTAAAGGATCTTTTCCAGGTAAGTACCCTTTGCCCCACTTCTTCTCTCCCCCTCCAAAAAGTAGGAATCTGCTGAAAGTTGGAATTTGGACATACCAAGATTTCACTTCAAGGAAGCATGAACCGCAGGCACTACTGGTATTTGTTAAGGATACCCAACAACTGTTGCCTATCACACAGCCTTCAAAACAGCTACAGGTCTCAAAGGTCTTGCCACCGGAGGCACTAAAGCAGAGCTCCTAAACTAAATGTGTAGTCCTCATAAAAGACAGCAACATTGTACAAGAACAATAGTTTATCCCTCAACTGAGTCAAACTTTTAAGACTGTGGTGCAGTTCAGCAACTATTCTCAAATGGGAAAGACTACAGGTCTTCAGCATCAACTGTTCATTTAACCACTGTTCTTTGATTAACCCTCTGGCACACATTTTAGGCAAAATCCACTTTGTTTTAATAGAAGCTGAAACCTTTCTATTGCAAAAAAGTTAGTTTAGTACTGCAAAGTAAGTTTCCATTCCTTCACCTCCTTAAGTCTTGTCTTAAAAAAAAAAAAGAATGACAATAATGAGGGACAGGGGGACAGAGGGAAGACTTCTTCATATTTACGAATAAGTATTTTAGTAGACAGGTAACAGTCATAATAGCATAATCTTACCCTAGGGAAAAAAAGGGGGGAAACCCACACCTTTTAGACAGCCCTGATATTAGACTCCTGAATTGTGTTCCAAACCCGTTTTTATTCACTCCTGATGTTCTGGTAACTGTTCACATTTACAACGGACTGAAGCCCTAAAGCGTGAATCTTACAACAGTTGCAAGTCACGCTCCGAACCAGGAGACCAATTTTTGTATATTTACACCAACAATGATCAAGTAGTTGCTTCAGTGCCACCTGTAAATGGTTCTTCTGCTTTGTTTTTAATCTAACAACATTAGAAAGACTGAATGAAAGGATTTTAACGACACCACTGAGCCACTTTCAAATTCCACAGGTGGGAAGCAAATACTGTTAATATGTAGAATCTGAAGAATTTTTGTCTCTGCTGAAAGAGTCAAAAGTTCAGTAGCTTTGCTGTGTTGTTTTGGGGGAGGTTGTTTTGGGTTTTTTTTTTTTAAACACTTCAGAAGCCAATGGTTAGTGAACTGGAATTTAAATAATGCAGGTGAAAAATTACAAAAGCTAAATTAACTCCTTTTCTTTTTTGAAGTGACTAATTGTTATGCTGGTAATAACTGTCACCATCTCACTGAAATATTCAGCTAGCAAACTAGAGATTTACAATGGCAAGACACTCACACCAGCAACCAAAACACCATGATTAGCACCGTTGAGTCCCAGAGCAGAGGAGTGTAAAATTAACTCAATATGTTAATGCCCATTTTACAGCATATAAAAGTAAAAGGAACTGCATCACAGTAAAGGAACTGCATTCCTTCACGTACTTAGAAAAACAGGCTCTGAGAACAGGACAAAATCCTATTCATATACTACTTAAGACCAGAATCTGCAGAATTATAAGGAGTCCTTTTTACAAGTATTCCAAGTGATTTTATGAAAAACCATCCCATGTGATTACAAGACATAAGTTATTTTATCTGTAAGTTTCAACAATAAATATACTGTCAATCTGTTTGACAGCTGTAGCAAAGAGGAATCTTATGCAGTCAAAGTGTTTATTTCCCAGCCAAGGGGCCTCTAGAAATAGAAGGATAAACAGTATAAATAGTACAGATGAACAAGAACTACAGAAGCTAGATTCATTACAGAAATGGCTACTTGCCATTTGGGCCTGTAAGGATTCTGACCATAGGAAAAAAAGATCTGCATTTGTATGTTATTTTTTATTTTACCAAAACAGTGTGCTGACTTACTATACACTGTGTACATTTCCATCACTATCAATGGCAAGGAATTATTTTTTTTTTTTAGAACAAAGATCAAAACTGGATTTTCACAAAAAAACAGTAAAAACAGCCAAGGGGGGAAAGAAATACCAGAACAAATTACATTCATTGATCTAATGCTCAAAGGAATCTATAGCCTAAACTCTTTGGAAGTAAAGCTCCTGACCTCAAAAGCCATTGCTTTTTTATAGAAGGACAACTGTGCAGGAGTGTCATTTTCCTCTCTCTTATTGGGTGGAATTTAAAGTTTATGCCTGTGAGAATCTGGCAAGCCAACAGGCAAGCGGGCAAAATGCCCTTTAACAGATGGGTGCAAGGTTTGGCATGCCAGGGAACCAGTATGTTCAATGAAATTGGAACACCAGGGCCAGTTTCTACCTAAAAATGTTAAAACTACAATCTGTGCAGTTTCTGGATCCATGGATGCAAGAGCAGAAGATATTTAGGAACCTGCACAGATTAAATATGCATCTCTAGCAGTAATCAACTACCCAAAAACTTACATGAAACAGTGTTAAGGCTATCTCCCAAGAACAAGTGTATTAGGCTCACCATACTCAAATATATATGAGTATTATACACATATATATAAAAATGTATGGTGAGTGTATTATACTCACCATACCCATAAACTCTGGAAACTCAGATATTCATACAACTGCAGCATGTTATCCTTAACTCTGTACCTCTGAACTGGCCGTGACCACAGTACACATGATACTCTAAATCACAGATGAAAAACACACTTATAGAGTACGATAGCTTTTGTTCTTCAGACGCTGCAAATGAACTGCAGCTACAGCACCAAGTACAGCTGCGCTAAACTTTCAGGAAATCATTGAAGAGAGGCTGGAAAATTTACAGCTGCAGAACCCCGAGAGAATACACATGTATCTTCAAGTTCAAGCATTCAGTTCAGCCCTAGATTTATTTTTTTTTTTTTTTTTAGCACAGTAGTGTACTTAGGTTTTATCACAAAACCCACCAGCAGCTTGGTTACACAGAGCTGAAGCAGCTTTGTACAGAGTTAAGTATAAGCAAAGTCTCTGAAGGAACCCTCCAGTGCAGTCAAAGAAATATGAAAAGTTAGTGCCCGTGTGGCACTGGGCATAGCACATACCCTGTTTCAGCTCAAACTGATGACCAAAGCCAGCTGCCTTTGCAGCAAGGAGGTATTAAAACTCTGCTGCATATTTGACATGATCAAAGGCAGCCAGAAGAACAGAATGCCAGCACACCTTTTTCTGTTATGCTGGTGTACTGCTGGAAGCTTCACTGAGAGAGGGGAGAGTACCTAAATGTCAGGAAAATACAGCATTAATATCAGCCATTACAAAATTAGACGTCATGAGGCCACACAAATGTCAGCTAAGGCCTTCCAGAAAACAGCTTCTTTGGTTTATTTGTATATCTTGTCTGGCTCCTTAGCAACAGGTCTTGCTTCCCACACTTCACTTTCTAATGATGGCACAACTAGGTAAAAACAGCAGGAACAGTATGATCACAAGCATGGAAACAACAGAGCATTTTACAAATGCAAGAAGCTGTACACGGTATAAAGAGCCTTGGGGACTGAAAAGAGGGAGCAAATACATACAGTGTCTTCCTTTTTTCTGATGTTTCCCTGTTGGTTCTTCCCAGTCTCAGCTGCCTCCTTTAAACCACAAAAGCAGGCATAAGCCTTGCATCCCACCCCCCTGTTATTGGAGACAGCACAACGACAGAGAAGAGGATCCTAGATTAGTTCCCTAGTCAGACAGCAAGGAGGCAAAGGAAACCATCTGAACCACTGACTTGGAAAGAAAGCGTGGCCAAATACTCCTTCCTCCTGGTTCCAATCTGGTCACATCCCAAAGACCTAACTTATTTTCTCAGAACACAAAGCGCACGCTTTGAAAAAATCCTATCCTCTTCCAAAATTTTGTTGCTGTAATGTGTTGTCAGACAGCTACTGAGTGGTTACTTACACAAACACCTAACAACTGATACCTCAGAACACACTTTCAACACCAAAGGCTGCTGTAGATACCACAGCCTATCCACCATACTGAGTCACCACACGCTCAAATACATCCCTTTCTCTGATACCCATCCACACCTGATGATGTATTTTTGAACTCTACAGGAAAGACTGTTCCACAAATGCCTTTTGCCACTTCCAGACCACACTGGCAGAAAAGAGGCAGCTTTGCCAACCCTCTCCCATCTTCCACAGCTGCACACCGTGTTGCCACCACACTGTTGCACTGAGACCTGAAGTCAAGCAGCCAGCAAAAGAATCTGCTGATCCAAATGGCCGCCAAGCTCTCCTGTCACTACTGTTAACACAGGAGGGGTCGGGAGCTCCCCCACTCACAGGCACCTGCAGTTAGATAAAGAGCAAGTATACTCTACCCGTAACTCTACCTTAGAGCTACTGCTGTACTTTCACCTTCCATGGAAAAAAACAGAAAATACTGTAAATCAGAACCCTATATCTCTGAAAGGTTTAATTCTGAATCTATCTACATATAACAGATCAGCAGAAAAAAAGACCACTTTAGCACTACTGCCATCAAAAAGGAACCTTAAATTCTATACAAGTTTCCAAGTCTCTGGGAACTGGCTAGAAAGAATAATATATTAAAAGTTTTTAGGAAAGTATCTGAAGGAGTTTAAGAGGATTTTATAAATTAAATGAAGACTATTTATAAATGTAAATGAAGATTAGCGATTTTTTCAAATATTAGACTTTTTAAAAAGCCCAGTGTTTACAGTAAAAACATAAAAAGAGCAATTGATTTGTATGATATTAATTCTCATGTTTCACAGTTGTAACGTTTTCCATTACTGACCTCAGGAAAAAAAAGACTGTAAACAGGATGCGTTATCTTTGACTTCGTTTCAAGAAGGGCTCGTTCCTTTCTCTGTATACTTTGCTGTAGCTCTTGCCATTCCTGTCAAAGACAAGTTTAAAGGGTTACTGTGCACTAAAAAAAAAAATATCTTTTGCATTAAAAAAAAGAGAAAGTTTAGCCCATGGAATTGATACATATGACAGGTTCTCATGCTACACTACACATTATAAAAGGGAAAGGCACACAGGGATTAAGTTTACAGTATGATTAAAACCAAAAATAAAAAAATAATCAAGTAACAGTATTCATGTAAATATTAAAAAACAAAAAACAAAAAACACTAAAATTCAAAAACACAGACCTGCAGGGCTTACACACATTCTTCAAAACTCACTTCTACAGCACTGCCTATAAGCACTACCTGAGTTGTTACAAACTTGATCATCCTTATCCCATCAGCAGCTTATTCTCACCCTGTACAGGGCTTCCAGCTGTCACTCTCAAGGCTTTCATTGTAAGACCTGTGGTGCAGAAGCCATCTACCACCACAACGCCTCATTCTCAATTACAATTACAGTTTCGAACAACTAACTTCACCATTACTAGAGTTCAGTAAGCACATGTCTGAGTTTGTTCAACTACTGCATGCTTACAGTATGCATTATGCAGTATGCAACAGCCACTGCATGTAAAGAGCAAAGTTCAGAGGAGAGTATCTCACAAAATCCGCAGCAGCTAGTAATCAAATTAAGCTGAAAGAAACATTACTATCTTTCCCTAAAGTTAAGCTATTTTTCTCATGTCCTTTTGAGGTTTTCTGCCCATGCTGCAAAGACCCTTCACTGTTCTCTCTGAAACAGTCTTGCAATGACAAAGCTCTTATGCCAGAATGAGGTCTGAAAACCTCTGGAGAACCAATATTACTCCTTCATCCTAGTGTTGCCTAGCCTGAGGGGATGCTAGAGGATTAAAATGCATTTTCTCTTAACCCCAGAAGCAACATTACCCTTCAAGAAAAAGTAAGGCTTACAGCTTCATCATCTTTGTTTTGCTTCTCATCTTGTTCTCTGTCAGTGTCTCTGTCACTTCCATCATCTTTTTCACTTTGAGAGTCCCTGTTTGTTTCTTCTTCTTCAGATTCACTTCCTTTATCAGAGACCTCCTCCTCTTCTTCCTTCGCAACTATTTCCTAATGTGAAAAGAAAAAGAAGAAAAAACCCCAAAAACCTCTTAGTTTGTCTGCCTTATTGTAGTATGCAGCACTCAAAGCACCTGTCTCAAGGCCATAGACAGCCCTTATTTCCTATCTGGATCTACACTCTTCTGTGTCACAGAGTATGTCTACAGTGAAGATTAATCCTCTTCACCTCATGTGCTAAGAGAAGCAGGGAAGCAAATTTCCCTCTCCATATGGCACCCACAATATGAACAAGAGAAAACAGTATTTGATTCTGGGGTCACATTTTAAAAAGTCCTAACAAAATTAGAGAGAATAAAAGAAAGTACCTACAGCATAGCCCACGAAGTGGACAGAACACCATGCTGTGGGAGCATAAAGATACTAAAGCTACTTAATTTAAACCAGCTACTTACACAAGAATAAAATCTCATTTCAGTTTTTTCCCTTTAAAGGAAAAGCAGAGGGTACAGCACAATTCACCTCCCAGAAGGCTGCATAACTTGTAAGGGACTGTGAAGCCAGACTTCTAAAGTAGCTGGGCTCAACTTTCAGCAGGCCACTGGAAACATCACCGTGGCGGCTCCCAGATTATTTTACCAGTAATTTTAAAATGTAAAGAAAAAAAAAAGCTGGTTTAGGATATACTTTATGAATGCACAAAATTAAGATGTGACAGACATACAAAAACCCCACCAGATTTGAAGTGCTAAGATGAACAAAACAGTAAAGTATCAATGAATCTATGAGCTACCCCATTAGCTTGTTTTTGCTTCTGCTGTTTTGGTGGCTGCAATGAAGGTGGCACAGGTTTCTTTTTCAATGGTTTCTTCTTCTTTGATTTTGAAGCTTTCTTGGTTCCTTTATTCTTTTGCTGCCATCCTTTGCTCTTAACTTTGTTGACATCTCCTTGCTGTGTGAAAGCAGTATTTAAAATATTTATTGTTCATTAAATTTCAGGCATTCACTGTACTTTAAGCATTTTAAGCTGAAAACCAAAGTCAGAAAGCATAGCTCAAGACACTTCAGTAAGCCTTTCTAAAAAAAGTTTAAAATTTAAAAAAAAAAAAATGCTTGAGAAGCACACAATTAGCAACTCAAGATCTGAAAGAAAGTTCTCTTAGCTAGCAAGAGGAACATTCATTCTTCACTTACCCCATCTTCTGTTGGTTGTTCTTCCGCTGCACATATAGACTGTTCTTTTTCAAACACTTCCTGGTTAGAGAAAGATGTGAAAACTACTAATGCCTCTCTGTACCAAAAGAGTAAATTACTATTTTGTATTTTAATGTAATCACCTTAATCGGGTCTGAAAGTTTTACTCATTATGGCAAATTCGTTTATCACTGACAAACACAACAGGGGATTAACAGATCAAACTTAAACACTATTTTGAACATTTGGTCTAGGATTTTTCCATCACTAGCATTATAAAGAAATTTTGTAACAACATGTCATCTTGTTCCAAAGAATCTACTTGTTTCATAGAGCACAGAAATCCTGAATCACAAAAGCAAGCAGTAGTAAAATGCAAATTCTGCTCCAGTTGCCAGAGCATTAAAACTTCAACAGCTGCACTGCTACTCAGGGACAGAGGACAACAAATCACACCAGAAATATGAAACGTTAAGACAAAAACAATGTTAGTGTTGTGTAGACTAGAATATCTCTATGCAAATGGAATTTTTTCATGCATTTCTTTCTTCAAAACATACTATATGCCATTTAAAAAAAATCAGTCATAAGGAGCTGTCTTTATATAAAGATGGCAAATAGAAGATATGACCCACAAAAAAAGCATCATGTGAAAGGCCAGCTCTAGTTTTTTAGGTCCTGTATCTCAATGCCAGACTGCCTAGTGGAGTTCACATAGAAAACATCTTAAATGAGTTTTCTACATGCTGTCAGACATTTCAATTAATTTCAAAGTACAGTTCAATATGCTCACAATTTTCAGTTTCCTTCATTTTTAAGATCCAGCATAGTGATCTTTTACTTTCTGGCTACTGCATCTTCAGTTAACAATGAGATGATGCATTCTGAAATTCCATAGCACAAACACATAGCACATATATACAGACTGTTTTCTGCTGAACTGGCTTCATTGGTTAGTCTGATCCTCAGCTGTAATACGCACACTTGTATGCCTTACCTTAGAGGCATAACTCAGACTTTCTGTTTACTTAGATAATTATCTGAATAGTAGAGATGCAAAAATTGACACTGTAGGTTTTGTTAGGTAAGTTTCTATGCATTAAGTTTTTTGTTCAAATACAGTCATTACTGCCTTTTAAGCTAAAAAATACGCACATCAGAAGATTAACTACTAGGATGTAGTATAATTTTAGTTATGCTGCATTGCTACCCATGCAGGAGTCCACTTCATGTTGCACTGCTGTACCACCTTTATATTAAGTTATGCATATTTTGCTGGACTGAGTTTCTTTTATGAAAGTGTCTAAAACACCCAAGAGATTTGTAACATTAGGAGTCCACATAAAGTGAAATCAAACACTGTCCCAAGGACTTGAGTGAATACTTTATTCCAGTTCAAGAACTAAGTTTGAGCATCTCTTTTCCTGTTATTTACAAATCTCAGGCCAGTATCACTTGCCATATTCTTTTACTGTTCCCTAGACAACTGCAACAGGTCAGACTGAGCTTTGGTTTGATTCCAGGAAAACCTTCTCATTCAGAAACAAAAACACAAGGGAGGATTAAGAGCAGAAGTTCTGAATTTCAAATCTTAATTTTACAGTTATATTTACAAAACACTATGTTAGCTTGCAAAGAAGAAATGCCTGTTCATTGGCATATACTTGCACTTACACTGAAAAAACAAGTACTCTTGATACTTACCGCCATGGTCTGTCTTGTTAGTGTGACCAGAACAGTGACAAGAGAACCTACTGTAATATTGTTGCTGTCTTCATCATCCAAAACTAGTATAAAAAGAAACGCAACACATCTACTAAACTTCTTTAAAGCCTTTTTTTCCCATTAAACATTGTTTCTGCTATGTCTAAATTTAGGCATACAAATTCCAGAATTTTTAACAAAAAAATAATTCCAAAATATTATTTAATAAGTCTCTTACAACCTCAAGTATACTATCAGGATGAGGGCTGGTAATTCAGCAAACTATAAAATAGCAACACTGCGTTTGAAATTTTAATTGCATCAAAGCTAGAAAATTCAAAAGTTGTAGCTGTTGTGGGAACCATAATTCTGTTATATTGTGCATTATATATTAAAGCATAAAACTTCAGAAACATGAAATACCACACATGACCAAAGGGACCCTGTTATATTTGTTCTGGGAATCATAACTTTGTTTTTCTTGACTTTCATATGATTAACAACTCAATTTCAATGCCACATTAACCATCATGCATTTAATTCTTTTTTAAGTAGAAGACAAAAGAAAATAAAAGAATGGCAATGATTATTTTAACTAAAACATCAAACATAACACCCACAGGAAAGCCACTGAGGAGTTTATATCTCCAATCTATGAACTGGAGAATGTTCCACGTTAGGGAGGAATAAAGTTATATCCCAGCATAGACATGTCATTTATTTTCCCTGCCCTGCTCTGCCCCTCCTGAGAAAGCAGTTTTACTATTCACTAGTTTTACAGATATATTTGATATAATGGTAATACTGAGCTAAACAGAAAAGCATATGCGCTGTGTAATCCTCCATACCACACCTGAGTACAGTTGTGTGACAACTGAAGACTACAGGCAAAAAAGGGTTCCTTGCCAAAATATGGGAAGGTGCTCCAAGACTGAATTTTAAGCCGATTAACAGGACTGTGCACAATCCCGTGCTACAATAAAATAGTGTTTTGTTCGGTTGTGTTTTTTTTAAATGTACATAAACAACATTTAGAAATACCAAGGTTAGCAGACATTTGCTTCCTTAATGGATATTTCAATTAACATTTGCTTCTCACAGAGGATTACGCATAAGCCAAATTACAAATCAGGCTACCCAAAACATATCACATTTTGAATGCGATCACTGTAACCACAGTAACAATATAAATTAGGATCAGGTATTAGAACAATCTTTCAAATATCTGACATTTACTAGCACTGAACTACAAAGGAAAGGAGACTGCAGAACCAATTCACTTTCCACTGAAAGGCTGCCTACAGGAACAGCGTAAAAATATACCTAATCTTCAGAGGAAGAACATTATACATTCATTGAAACAATGCACACAAAAGGCAGCTAAGCATAGCATGGACAAATTCTGCCAGATATAGAAAATACACAAGGATTATCACAAAGGAACCCATGAATATTTAGTCATCGGGGCCTCCACTCAAAAAAATCTCACAGAGGACTCTCCATGTTGGAATAAACTGAGCATAAATTGTGGAATAACCACAACTTTTTAAGATAGCTAATAAAAGTGGTATTTCACCCAGAATTCCACATTGCTCATGAAATATTAAATCAACAGATGAAATATCAGATAAGCTCCTGTAGGAGCAACTACTGCTGGTTTGGGAATCTGAAATGTTCAACGTACTTTATCTCCTCAGGCTATAAATCTCATGTACAACAGCCCACTGCTCAAAAACCGATGTCATTTCCAGGCCAAATAATAACAGCGAGTTGTGTTTCAGCATCCTACAAAAGCTTACTGCCAACAGACTTATCAAAATGTCAGAAGAGCAACATACACAGAACAAAAGGACCTCCCACTCACCCTGTGGTTTTATATCCATAGTGACATACGGAAAGCTGCCAAGGACAGCCATAACTTCATCGTATTTCTTATCTTCTAGGAAGTGCAGTAAATTGCGACGATCAGAACCTTTCAAACTCACCAAATCCTGAATACTTTTGATTTTATACTGAATTAGGAAAAAAAAAGGAGTCGTGGTAGAAGAGAACATAGTCCACAAACTCTTAGTAATACATCACTTGTGTCCCCGTGTTACTAATATATACACACACCCCATTTGATTTGTTCTTTTAGAAACCCCAGACTTTAGGGAACTAGCAAGCCTATGTTTTGAGAAACAATAAACCACAGGGGCTGCATTCAAATCTACCAAATAGCACAGCTTTGAACATTGGGGTGTTCCTTAGTATGTCACCCCTTGGAAACTGGATACATTTCTTATAAAACTATTATTTCAGCCAGCTTTTTGAGAAAGCTGAGCTGAGAAATCTTACTGATCAGGTTCTTTATTTAGATAGAGTAGCTCAGTGCTTTGAGATTTATATTAGCAGGAACAACTAAGTGCAAGTTTTTTGTTTTGGTGTTGGTTTTTTTTCTTCATACCGAACTGCAAACAAATCTAAAACCAGATTTGCAGAACAGATCTAAAAGGATAAAACAAACAGATTCATCTGAACACCTGGTTATCTTACCATTACAAATGTACGCATCCAGATAGACTGATTGTACCTCAAATCTAGGGGACTATATTTTTGAAGAGCTCAAAGCATGAGAATCCTACCAAAACAAGCCTACTAAATTGGTCTCTTCCCTCTTTCACATGAAGGATAGGTAGGGTGAGACAGCCCAATGATTGATTTTTATACTTAGTTACACTGCATGTGAAAAAATACATCTCAAATCATGTACTTTTTTGTATGCTGCCTGTAGTTTAGGGCTGGATGAAGAAAAGTAATTTTCTCTAAGGGAATGATTCTTTTATTCATCCAAAGGAAGACTACTTGACTACCTGATGAACAAGCACCTTCAAAGGGGATTAAAAAAATGCAGTACTTTAAGTATTCTTTCTCTTCACACCAACACAAAAGCATTTAAACACCCCCTAAAGCTGTAGTTAAAGCTAAGCAAAAGTTTCATTAGATAAAGAATATTTTTGAGATTGGTCCAAACTAACCATTGTAATAAGACTCTCAGAAAAGTCAACAGCTTCTACTAGAAGATAACTGCTTGTTTCTAAGCAGGCATTCCTAGTAGATATACTACAGTCAAACAAACAGGTTTGAATACAGCAACAGTCTGACACATGGTGAAGAAACATACGCAGGTATTCATACAAGACTATTCACTTCTGTCCTTAAATTCTACAAATACCAACTACATAGAAAGAGCTTTATAAAGCATCCTCTTTCATACATGAAGGATCATAAAACCTGAAATACTTCCCACAGGAACTGATAACATTCTTCCCTTTAACGAACTCCTCTGTGCTACCTTCCAAATATACTTTCTATCAAACCAGATTAAGAATGACAAAGCCAAACAAACAAAAAAAAAAAGTCCCAGTAGGATATTCCAGCCACATTCTAGACAAATATTAAATAGGAGATTGTAATAAGAAATAAAGGGTTTCTTCTGTTTGTGAGGTCAACATACACTGATCTTTTACACTTAGCAGATCTCTGATCTTCATTCCCACCTCCTAACAGAGGAACTTTAAAGAAACAAAAACTACACAGATCACCCAGGAAGTATTGTAGTGAATTAATGAAAAATAAATGTATTTTTATTCTCTTAGTTAATTCATGTCCTTGCTTGCTTATAGACAAATAGGCAAGAGAAATAACAGGAAGTGTTTTAAGAAGTTACCAAGTATCATTTGTAGTTTTATACCTTCTTATGATTGGAGACTCGCCTAAGATTGTCCTCTTCAATGTGAGGCAGCTGCAAAAGGGGAGACTTGAACTGCTGAAGTCCCTGGACAGTCATCTGGGAAAGCTTCATGCAATTTTCCAAAGATCCCAAAGATGGAGCACGAAACTCCCTTTCTTGGGGAGAATGAAACAGATGACATCACTTTTATATTTTTTTCTCCTTCTTACACTTTTACAATGTATACTTGTATTACAGACTACAGAAAACAGGTTTTTCCAGTCAACCAAACAAGAAAGAGAGGCATCTTAAAATGTTCAGCGTAACTAACCAGGCAGCCTTGTTACTCTCACTGTAGTCACATAGCTCAGCAGACTGTTTTCTTCCCCCTTTTTAAATTATCACATCTGAACTCTAAGGAAGGGAAAGACTTCCATCTAACTTTGTCTCAGGGAACAACATGTTGCACAATGTATCTGTGCAATTATTATAGACAGAAACTTCACCATTTAAGTTTAAAAAAAGCAGCAGCAAAACCAACCTGGTTTAAATTTGTATATTTTATATATATGTGTGTATGTATAACGCTTAGCTCTACTTTGTAAGCGTATTGTTAAACATAGTTTATCATTCATCTTATGACAATATAAGATTTTCATCTTGAGAGATGAACATAAAGGTGGCAGCCTATTACATGCCAGAAAAAAACCGTAGGTATAACTGAAGCTAAGCAGAGCATGTTATGTTAGAAGGCAGTAACAGCTGTAAAAATATCAAAGGCGTGGCTTAAAAGAGGTGTCTGAGCAAACACCTATTTGACTTTTCTTTAAAATACTGAAGGAATTCTTGATAATTTCTGAAAGTATAAAAAAGTATACACTCTACATAATTAAAATTATTATAAGATAGACAAGGAGAAATCCTTAACCAGAACAGAGCAAAAGAAAAAAAATAAAACAGACATTTAATACTCTTCATTATGGCTGCAAAGAAATGAAAGACAGGTTTCCACATACTGTTATTTAACTTTGTTAGACAACCATCCATTCATACCTAAGACTTCTCAAAGCCCCATTTAGAAAACTCATTTCAGAATTCCATACAGCTCAAGAGCTGCTTCAGGTTTGGAACTGGCAATGTTCAGCTTACTCTATGTGTACTTTACAATGACACAGAAAAATAAGTTAGATTGTCTTCAGAGAGACAAGAGGAATTTAAGCTATTTGGGTCTTTTTCTGAACTTGTATGTGGCATACGAAAGAACCAAAGGCAATTTCTAACAAGTATTACAGAAGGCACCTGTAATTTACAATGTTTCTCATTTTATTTAAGAATCGGTATATGTATTTTCTTATACTTTAAAACCTTTCCTGAGAAACAATCAGCCTTTGATTACCTTGACTGTTACAGATATATTCTGTATATAAACATATAAAAATCAGTATGAATACAAATGTGTTGTGTACGTACACAAAAAATATATACGTACACAAATACATATACTTGGTATGGACATATTTGGGACACTACAACAGGGACATAGCAGTATCTTTCAATAGATTGGTCAGACAGATGGTCAGAAGGAATATGGCCACTCTGCTAGGGCTGTGTGATCAAGCTTATCACACTATCAAGGCGATTAGAAGTGTGGATAAAAGCAGGTTTACTTATGCCTGGGTGGGAAGGTAGACAGGCCATATATCACCTGCACTGACCAAAAGGGTCCTAAAGCCAAAAATTGCTGAATGTTTATTTTAAGTGCCAATGGCCATGTAAATAGATAAAAAGCAAGTTTAAATTAATCTTAGAACACTTTATAGAGGAAATACGAGAAGGTAATAAATCTGATGCAAAACTCCCAGATTTGGTGCCTTCAGTATGTTTCCTCCTTCCTTTACACCACTACCTTGCTACAAATTTATAAGCAACTACCAGGGCATGTTAAAGGCACATGAAAGATCACTCTCACCTCTGCTCCACCTACCCCTCTCCATTCAAATGGCCTGTTTCTTCATTAATTACACCAAGCTATAAATATAATCAGCTATCAAATCAAATTACATGGCAGGAGTTTGTTTTTTTTTAAAACCCAGTATATTACACTGTGAAGGTTATACAGAACGTAAAGAGAAAAATACCGTATGAATGGAACTATCTGGCTAGACATACTGATAAGTAACAAACATGTAACTTGACATTTAAAAAAAAAAAGGTAATGGAAAGGCTGATCTCCCAAATAAACAGCACAAAATTTACTTTTTGTCTTACCTATCTTCCACCTCCCCTGTAATTTTTTGGCTGCTGCTAAGGAGAATCACATAATTTTTTTAAATTAAAAACACCCACACTATAAACCAAGTTAATAAAAGAATCTTAAATACTCTCTGACAAACCGGCTTTTGCGGGACATTCACATAAAGCTTTGAGACCACAGAGCACTAGTCAAAGAGTAGAAATTCTTCTCTTTCTTAAAGCACTGACTCATAATCCATATGACAGCCGAAAAATATTTTAATAAAGTTGGAGAATATTATTTCTGTTTCCTGAAAATAACACTGCAATTCCCTGACAGTGGATCTAAGGACAGAGTATAGCTTTTAACACCACCTGACTGTCCCCGTAACATGAATGCCATTGTTGCACGTATTTTGACAGCTTCTGCTTGTCAAAGTGCACAAGACAAGATGACCTTTAAACTAAGGTCATCCAAAACATATGACATTAGTCAATCACAAATTCCAATGCAAATCATAGTTGCTTGTGAAGGAATGGAAGGATTGGTATACACCTCTGTCAAACCACCACCTCTACCTTACACCACAGCTTCCAACCTGAATTAAGAATCACACTTCGACTGGACAGCTGAACTGATGCCTAACCTTTCTGCAGACAGTTACCACAGCACATTCCATGTTTCTGGCAGCGAACGCCTTGCTTGGCAGGGCAGCTGCCTGTGATAGTTAAGGATGAAGAAAGAGTCAAAGAAGCCATCAAGATAATTTAGACCTGCTGATTATCAACTACCAGTTAATCACCACAAAACAATACATGCAAGCAAGGGATGCCACAGACCAAAGCGTATTTTCAGGGAAGAAAAAGAAAAAAAAAAAAAGAAAAAAAAAAGTCTCACAGACCATGTAGAAATCAGGCAAGAGAGTACAAGACATTTTATCTAGAGGTAGCTCACAATTGCCACCAGGCTGGAAAAGGCTTAGCACTGACTGGACTGAAACAAAAACATCAATTTTGGTTTTGTGAAACCAGATCCTTGCAAGTTCCTTGCAAGTAACAAACCCAAACTCATCTGCAAAGAATGATAGCTCTGTTAAAACTTAAGCAGTAACCACAATTAAATTATTTTTATGCCACATCTACACTCATTTGTTCAAGACAGATTGTTTCTAATGGCGCTTGTTAAGAAAGTCCCTGTCTTATGAGGATGTATCAGCAGCCTGAGGTACCACTTTTCACTATCTTGGGAGGCAAGATGCTTGTTCCTGTGAAGGGCTCACACAGAACTTCAAAAATCTCATTCTGTGATGTGCTGTTCTTAGTGTTTCTAAGTCTTTCCTGCACCTTCTCCAAGAACAGCTGGTACTGGACCAATAGTGGAATGCTATACGGACATTTTTAAAACTAAGAAAACTAAGTGCCAAGATCATGAAGATTCATCCAAGGTGGTTTTCTTCAAAAGATTTGACTAAAAAGTGTGCATAAATGGTTAGTTATTAGTTATGCTAATGACAATGATAATTATTATCGTAGTTATTGTGATATATTATTATGTATTATATTGTTATTATAATTCAGGGTATTTGAAAGACATAAATGAATGCAGCACAAACTGAGACTCCTTGTCCCACCATCAATTTAGGTTTCACAAAATAAGATTTGTCCCCAAAATATTTCTTTAGATAATATTAATGCATGCCATCACATTTTTCGCAAATCAGAACTGCTGAACATCTATGGCTAATTATAGCACGTAATAATTTTATGAACCATATCAAGGCTGATTTAAATGAAAATTAGGACTAAACCCAAAACCATCTGTAGTTAATTTTTAAGCTACTTGTGTTGAGATGACAAATACATGAAGAAAAACAGTCTCTCAAAAATTTCAATATCTGACCTTAATTTTACACATATTTTAACAGAAAAAAAAAACCACCCAAACAATGACACCTTTTAACTTTCCAGTTGTTTTCCAACAATAGTCAGGCATGGGGGCAAAATTATCACTACATGTACAGTCATCAAAAATAGGGTCAACATTTTAAATTTGCTGAGTGGTAAGTAGCAAAAATGGTGATTTCCTTTAGAACAAGGACCAAAATTCTGAAGTAGTTTACCTTCAAGTGCTCAAAATCGTTATTGTCAGCCTGATGGGTAACTGCTGGGTATCACCATCCCTTTGATGCTTTGTGCTGAGCATGCACTGGCATGGAAGTGAGAGGAAATGTTTGGTACAAATTTCTGAATATTGCCGTTTTAAAACTCTGGAAATAATTTTAAGAAAATCTGCTGAAGAAATACCAAACAAATCCTCAACTATATCTATGACACCCTTCTACTTTTTTTCAAAATTCTAGGAAAGTAACTTTTACCATACGTAATGACAGCTATAAATTCTCATCAACTTGCACAGACTTACTAAGGTTGGAAGGGATCATCATAATCTCTAGGAACAGTTATAACTAAAGGTTGTTTAGGTTTGGTTTTTTAATAACCATCACTTCCATTTCACATGCAAATAAATGGAAAATCAGTTTCCACTACTGTCTTCCAAAATACTGTTTGATTTTTTTCTTTTAATTTAAGCTAAAGTCTACATTTTCTGGAACTGCAGAGCAGTTTATTAAATACACTGCATCTATAAATAATCATTTTAATGTCAAATTAAAAAGATATCTCCACGTACATACAGAACTAGAGAAGAATACAGCTACCTGGAGGCCATTCAAGTTGTGAAGTACATCATGCACTCTGTTAAGTATCTGATTTCAGATTTTAAAAGAGCAGCTATAGGTGTTCTTCATTTTTCAAAGACTTCTGGTTCTGTTGCATGCAAAAGCTTCTATCTGTAATATTTTGGTTTCATTTTGCACATGACAAAACAAGTATTTGATAGCTGATCAATATATATATAGGCCATCTTAAAAGACATCTTTCAGAAGTTTCAAGTATTTTTATGCAAAAAACCTATCCAGGTTTTTTTAAAAATACCTACACATTTGGCATGCACAAGGGCTTATAAACAAGTAAAAAGATGCACTTTTCATAATTAGCTATAATATGAGGACTTGGTCTAGCTGAACTAGCAAAATTTCAAAAAAACCACCAACAAACTACCAAAACCAACAAAAAAAACACTACACTTCCAAAACAGCTACTTAGCTTTTTATGAAAAAAATGACTAAACTATTACACTAATAAAGTTTCAAGCATATCTCTATGACTTTTGTTGCAGTGCTAGTCTGGAGAATATTCACAAAAACATATCCACAACTGAGCTCTTAATATGATACCCATTAATAACAATACCATTTAGTGTTAGGTGAAGATTACTTCTACAATGAAAAATATGGCTCCTGCTTACTTCAAGGTTTCAAGTTTTCTCTCCAGCAGTCTCACAGACTGGTAAAGGTAAGGTTTAAAAGACAATTAGAAATACATTCCATCAATACTTCTTTCTAAAATAGGACGTAGGCCAGCACACAACATCCTTATCTGCTCATGTCCCCCCTTCTCACACTTTATTTAGTTATGGAGCACAATTTCCAGCACCACACCTGGGAAAGATCTTCCCCAAAACCATTCTTGTTAGGAGGCTATCTATGCTTGTTTTGTCTAGTAAAGATCAACCAGTAAGTATTACCTGATAACAACCAAAATGGTCACCAGTTTGGCATAAAAAAATGCCTTGCCTATGTTTGTTGTAATAAAGCAAGGAGATGCAAGCCCTTGTTTCTTCACACTGCAAGCAGCCATCTTTAGCATAACTGCCTTTTTACAGTAAGAATAAAAAAAGCTTAAATACTACATTTCAATTAAATTTAATTTTTATGGCAATTACAGCAAAGTAAACCTGCCCCTACAAGTTCAGGAAAAAAAAAAATCATAGCAGGCTAAACAGCACAGGATCCTAAAATGGAGAAATATAAGCAATAAAAAGAAATGATCCAAAAAACCAAATGATACTCAAACAGAAGAACTGTTCTTCACCAAGAGTGGTGAGGCACTGGAACAGGCTGCCCAGAGAAGCTGTGGATGCCCTATCTCTGAAAGTGTTCAAAGCCAGGCTGGATGGGGCTTGGAGCAACCTGGTCTGGTGGAAGGTGTCCCTGCCCATGGCAGGGGAGTTGGAGTTAGATGATCTTTATGGTCCCTTCCAACCAAAACCATTCTATGATTCTATGAACTGTAAAAGTGCAAATGAAAACATGGATGAACACAAGTAATTTGTCTTACATTAAGTGCTTTGCTACCAAAAATTGACCAGATCTTTAAGAAAAGGTTTTCAATTGCAGCATTTCAAGTGAAACTTCCAATTGCAAAAATTACAAGCTGAACACAAGATTTCAGAGTAGAAATGCTGCTGCCACTGCTAAGTGCAATCCTTAAGACAGAGAGTGCTCTCGTAACAGTAAAAAGAGCAAAAGTGCATTTAGGCGTTTCTAAATATCACAGGTTAAGTTTTCCACAAGAACCAAAGACTATGAAATACTGCAATGAAGAATCATATTTAATAATTTTAATTATACAGTTTCTTTTCTTACCTTCCCGGCTTCGAGCCATTATTATTAGTTGGCAGATCACATTAATCATTTCTTGCAGTAGTGCAGGACTCTTTTTCAGGATAAACTGCTGATCTGCAAGACATTAACTGGCTGCAATTATGCTGCACTTCTATTAGGAAAAAAGGAGGACAGTTTACATGAACTGGACATTTAATGATGTGGTTTTCATTTCTATTCATTCCTGTGTTACTGAAAGTACCACTTTATTCTCATTGACACATCCATCTATAACGCTCCCTAACAAAACCTGAAAGAGCAAGTGCAAACACAGATTTTGTATACCGGACAAGCAGCTTCCACATCGAACAAAGAGGTACTTACTAAATCCATCTAAAAAAGCAACAGGATAGCAAGCAATTTACCAGTCTTATTAAAACAGCGTGACCTCTTTAGGTAATCACAGGTTTAAAAAAAAAAAAAAAAAAGGATTTTTGAGTGAAACGTTAGTTTTGGCAAACATATTAGTTGTAAAGCACTAACTACGTTTGAATACAGATCTGGGAAGCTGTAAGTATGAACAGTAAGTAGCAAGCACGGTAAGAGATTTTTACTGACTGTTTAAAACTGATCATTTTTCTTTTGAAAGAAACTGGAAAGTTTGAACCAAAGCATCTTGACTGGTTTGTTGTTTGGTTGGGTTTTTTCAATTTGCATTAAGATACAGAACATATTCAGCTTGTTGGTCAGCCTAAGAAACCACGAGTTTCACAGCTGAAACTTAAGAACTGCATTTAGAAACATTTCAATTTGTATATTTACAAGTATGAAAAATTGTAAAACACAAACTGAAGCCCATCGGTAACTGATATTTAAAGTTCTGATCTTGCCATCTTTGCTTCACATAGTGGGCTAAAATACTCCAAAAATAACCACGTGTGGTGGAAATGTAACAGCAAGCAGTATTAGGCTTATCTTGGATTTCTTTACTCTGAAAAGCAAATATACTTCACATTTAACTTTTTTTCCTACTACAAAGAAAAAAAATGTCAAGGTCACATTTGTAGCCAAAAAGCACTTAAAAGTAGGATATCAGTATTACAGGGCTGTCAAGTGAAAGAGTAAATGTTTTAAAGAGTCATTAAAGTTGAAAAACCTAAGTACGCTGCATAAAGTATTGAGCAGAGATCCACGCAACTCCTTAATGAACAAGAATTAGGAGTACTAAAGCATGCAACATGTTGCTGTTTCCCACAATATCCCATTAGGGGAGAAGCTATTACCTTCTTCAAGCACTTCAGGAACTTTCATCCTGGCAAGATGGGTCAACAGCAGAACTCTGGCTTTCAGGCTGTAAGGGCAGGTGAGCGGAGGCTCATTCTTCTTTAAATTTATGCCACCGATTTCTCTGATTAGCTAAAATAAAATAATTAAACACACAAATACAGGAGGAGAACAGTTTACAAGGAAAAAAAATTACATTCAGAAAAGCAAGCCTTTAAATAACTTTTCCCTGGAAAGTTCTGTAGAGATGAATGTTAGCCATTTTTATTCATAACCCAGCTCCAGAAAGTCAAAAAGTATCTTCAAATGCCTTGCTTCAATGCAGGAGGGAGGTGGGAAGTAACAATTTGCACACAAGAAATATGCCTTGAATAACACTGAGTGAATCTGTATTGATAGATAAATAGTTTTTAAAATCTGATTTTATTGCCAAAGTTCACTGGATTCAATCATATTTCTAAGGTGTTTATATTAAACTCAATATGCACTAGCAACAGCATCACCTTGAGACCTTTCACCCACCTAAGACCCAGACAACTTCCTCAGAAGCAGTCTCAGGTGTCACAGGAAGGAGGGTTTATAAGCCTGGACTCCCTGGTAGGCTGAAGATCAAGTATTTTAACTTATTTCTAAACAGCACCAACGTGAAAAAAGCGTGGTGTTCTTCATTCAGGATGACCTCTCTTGATCCTGACTAGACCAAGACGTACAGTTTAAACAGGTTTCTCTCACCTGACTTTGTCGGAGATCCTGGAGGGAGAGGCTGCAAAGCTGAGTAAAAGAAGCTTACAGTTTGTAAGAATCAATACACGGCCCAGAAGCTTCACTTTTTAGGTCAACAGGTCACCTAAGCAGAGACTGAAGTTCCAAAAGCTCCAGTCACAAAGGGAATTTAGCATACCAACAGCCAGGCTACACTGACCTTCAACCAGCCTTTCCCTACACTTAAAAAAAGATCTTCTAACAAGAAGTTTGTTGTAAGTACATCCTGGTATAACACCAGATCAAGAGCAGCAACATTTTGGCAAGAAAACTTTATAAAAATTATCAATTCTTGGTTTATGATAAAACAGTGAAATAAAAATGGGAACAATGATCATGGCCCCAAAAGCAGGATACACTAACAAAGTATCAATACAGAAGGATGTTGCTAATAAAGAGACCTGTACTGCCATATACTTAGAAAAAAGAACACAGCAGATAACTGATTACTGGACTTTTAGAAATGGAACAAAATCCAAAAGCATAAAATGCAAGATCATGCACTTGCATGCTAACAAAAGTGCAGCTCAAATATGAGAGCTTGTTAGCTAGAAATCAGAGGTATATAAGACAAGAGAAATCCAGAAAACTGCAATCCCACACTAGTTGTATTAAATCACCGTATGAAACGGCTGTGGAAAACCATATGCTGAAAGATATTCCCTGCAGAAATTCAGGAATAGTTGTGCCACCGACTAAGGCACTGCTAAGACTTAATATGGAATACCGTAGAGAATTCCGAGCACAAAAATAAAATTAAAAAAATGTAAAATTTAGAAATATTTCAACTGGGAACAGTACCCCAATCCAGCACATAGCAGGATGAGGAAAGAGCCTTTTGGGAAAGAGGGGATTAAAAGACAGCAGCTTTTCTAGTTTAGCAAAATAAAG
The DNA here is from genome assembly GCF_023634085.1 of Falco cherrug. Classification (NCBI taxonomy): domain Eukaryota; kingdom Metazoa; phylum Chordata; class Aves; order Falconiformes; family Falconidae; genus Falco; species Falco cherrug. The sequence goes on along the minus strand of NC_073702.1, from coordinate 66,494,307 downwards.
ACAAAAATAGAACAAATAGGCTGTTGCTTCTGTCTATAAATGCATTAAGGATAAACACACCAAGAATCATTTAGACTCAAGAATAATGATGACAAAAAACATGGCTATAAACCGGTCACAAACAAGACTCCTTACTGTTAGAACAGCAAGTCCTAGAACAGCTTCTCAGTACAATATGGTTACAGAATGCTTGAGTGCCTTTTAAATAAAGAACGATTAAATGTAAAGGGCTTACACAATGCCACTGCTTGCAACAGCACAGGAGAAGAACTGATGATCAAGGTGATCTTTTCCAATCATGTGCTCCTACTGCCAAACCTCACCTAACCACAATTCCAGCTCCTTCTCTTAAAAGTCCACAAGATAAAGAATTTGTAAAAGAGACGATTAAGTATTCTCAGTGTATTTTCTTTATGTTTAGGACAAAGTACATTTATGACTTGAAAATTCAATTGTGTACATGCAAAGGTTAAATCTGTGAGACTACCACCCCCTCATTTTGTAAAATCTGAACATTTTCATTGGAGCATTTTGTATACTGCGCTTTAAACTTTTGAAAACCAAAGCATTCGTTTCTGATAAATAAGATGTCCTAAAGCTCTGCTAGCAGTAATTATTTGCCACAGTATGCATTATGGCATCTCTGTTGGGGACACTGAGTGGAAATGAAAATAAAAGGCAACCTGGGGGGGAACAGACATTCATGAAGGATTCTTTGTAATATTTAAAGACACTATTAATTCAGACATCAGATAATTTTATTTCATTATGAACATAATTAACCTGATCTGTGTTAATGATTTAAAAGAACTTTATCAAATGGCAATCACCTCTTTATATCAGTACTCAAAATGTCTTAAGGACTGACACTCTAATTCCCTATTTAGTTTATCCCTCCACAAAAACCCAACCCAGCAGTCTATATACTAAACTGAATCCATTTAAGCTAAGCATTATCACCAATAAATGTCATCTTTTAAAAAAATTAAATCAATCTAGCTTCTAATTCCTACTTCTGAAGGGATACAGTTGCATCTCAACAAAATTAATGCTTTTAGAACTTGAATTCTGTCTGCTAGTCACCTAGAAGTGCCATCTCTTTCTTCCCTTGATGGGGTCAATTATTTATATTCTTGATATAACGAACCTGTGGTATCTGAATGTTGTCTGCTGGTCTACTCGTAGCATCTTTGTTGTACTGAGGATCAAATTCAGATGCCCCTGCTAAAACCATGATAAGCCCTGCAAAGATAATCAGAGGCAGACAGAAAACATCAGCAACATGCTAAGCCATGAGTGATTTCTTCAGAACCCTCAGCCATAAAACTTATTCCCACTCTTCCCCCAACCCCCATGAATATTCACGTTCTCTATTTAGTGTGTCAGCTACTACTGCCACAGGAGGCAAGAACCAATGCCTGGTACAAGACAAAAAATGATCACTCAAAGCTCCATTTTGCATGGCATCAAGTCCACCATTTGACTCAATGTCTTCACAAAAGCATCATTAGGCTTCTTTAGGACTGGTAGATGTCACTGCACAGCAGCTTGGCAACTACTGCATGCTCACAGAACCATTCCTCTCAGCAAATCATGTGCCTGCACCACCACCACAGCATGTGTACTGGAGGGGAAGGCAGGAAGGATAAAATTTCAAGTCAATTATCTGTTCAGTCAGCACTGAAAATTCACCAAAAAAAATTTCTTTTAATTATTAAAAAAGTAAATACCCCTGCAAACAAATCCCATGAAGATGGACTGCTCTCTTCCTAACATGATTAGGAAAATCCATGCTACCTCAAAACATTCTGTTGTGTAATTAAGATTAAAGACCTACACAATAGGATATTTTAGCCCATTATGAGCTTTCTGCTGATGAACACAGACCCCTCAGCCACAGACAGTAAGAGAATGCTCACTCCATTTGCTCCAGTTAAAATCATTTTCAGCAATACTCAAGCTTCTTTCTTAAATTTCGAGTGAGTCCTCTTCTGAGCAAGTTAAAGTTATTTTGGCCTCCTCGCAGGGGTGAATTCCAACTACTAACAACTAGTCAAGTTCCCTGAGCATCAATTTTCATTTCTATTCCCATTCTCAATTATCTATTTACTTCCTGAGCAGAGCATATTGAAGAGTTCCAGACAACTACAACTTCTTTCCTATTATTTAAGATCAACAACTGTGGATCTTCAGGAAAGGGAAGTTTAAAAAAATCCGTTCATCCAGAACCCTAAATAAAACACCTAAAATAAGGCAAGTCATGCAGATTTTTCTCACCATTTCCCTAGCCTGGTTTGATTACATTTGCCCAGGCATAAACTGAGTTTTGGCACTGGTGCCTCACCACTGTGGGATTCACAACCAAGCAAAAGCCTTACTTGACCACTGTACAGTTTGTCTAAACCACCTCAGCTGCACAACAGACTTCAGTGGAAAAAAAACAACCTGCCTCTGACCCCAGGACTCCCTGAAAAGTGTTAAGACCTTAAATAAGGCCACTTAAACTTCGGGTTAACTTTTTAATCAGTCTGTAGGAGAGAAAAGGCAAGCTTCAAAGCTATGTTTCTCAGCAAGGTTCAACATGAAATAAACTACCGATGACAAGTTTGGAGAAAGAGACCAGAGTTTGCAGAGATCTCCCTAAACTTCTAAAGTAGTCTCACCTACTCTCCCACCCCTCCTTTCTCACCTACCTGTTTGGAGACAGGGAAAAGCATAACAGTACAAGGTGGAGAGCATAAACTGGTCTGAATTAATTCCACACACAAACCCACGTGTGCTGTGACTAGAAAGCTAACATATCTCCATATTCTTATCTCCTAGACCTCCTGGATTCCTTCTGTGAAGCATTTCTGTTCAGTAGGAAATAATGTATCAAGAGTGGGCTCCAGCAATGTTCCGGCAAATCTAAAGCAGAACAGTGCAATTCAAGGGAGTAAGAGAACACATTTATGAATCCTTTTCAGGGGTTTGGGAGGCTTTTTTATTCTGCTTTTCAATTGCTCACATTCAAGAGCACACATTCTAGTAAAATCTGATCTAGAACTAACTAGTACCATGCAAATTCTTCAGGCCCATGCTAGGCTCCAAACTGAAAGATCCAGTTCTGCACCAATACAATGTATTTACAGATTTCCGCAGAAAAAGTTTTTTTTAAATCCCTTAGAAGTGAGCAGACAAGAAAAATAAGTATATCAAAAACTATAAACGAGTAACAAAGTAACAGGAACTTGATAGGGAGCAAAATTTTTCAATGGAAATTTAACTATGACATAACAAAGTAAGCATTTCTGGTTCTCTATTTCGTTCTTTGGTGATACAAAAAAATTTGTGACAGCCCCTAAGAAAATTCCCAAAGCCTATTTTGTTATGGTAACTGAAGAAAACACAGAGATAGAGGCTTCGCTCCTACTGGCCACACAGTGACTCAAGACTACGGGCTGATCAGCAAGTTTTTCCCAACTTACAAGATCTTTTAAAAAAAAAATAAAAATGCACAGACAGACATAAACATACATCTATGTTACCCCCTCTCCCAAATACTTAAGTCTTCACCTGCAACAAAACGAAGTTTTTAAAAACACTCCAAAAGAATCAGAAACATTATTTTAACCTAACAAAGGCTTATAAAGCAGAAGCATTTTAACATCGGATCAACATTTCCAGATGAACAAATCAACATTTCAAGACGCCTTTTACTTACGTTTCATGTCCATGTTCCGTGTTTTATAGACAAAATATGTATATATTTGAGTTGTCCGAATGAGAATCTGATCTCCACTATATCGTATTGATCGGTACCACCAGGAACCCTGAAACATTTAACAAAAAACAAAATTATGTCAGCTACGATAAAGCATTGAAACATCTGGAAAACATCTGAAACACTGAAAAAGCTGGATCATCCCATATGTCTGTTCACAACCAGGTAACTCAGCCCAGCCATTTTACCTACGTTACAGTTAAATGAATTTCAGAAAGGTGGGATACAAAAATTTTTTACACAAATTTCAAAAGCATACCAATATATTTATCTGAGAGCATTTGATGCTAAAAATTTTTAGATGATCTCTAGCTAGAGAACTCCCTGACATGCATGCACATACATATACACTGCTTAGTTTATTTTTGGTGGGGTTTTTAGTGAATCACTAAGCAGTAAATCCACCGAATTTACCACTTTCTACATACATAGTAACTCCTTACTGTGCAACTCAGCATTCAAATGAAATTCAGTTTAGAAAGAACAAGGCCAAACCAAGAACAAAGTGAGACATTTATTCCACTGTAAGAAAATTTGCAAAAAATAATTTAAGTTACCTAATCAGAAAATGCTTTTCAGAAGGGGAACCTGGCAGTGGTCCAGTACCCTTGCTGCAAATTTTCAAACCCCTATGCCTTCAGGTTGACAGAAAAAGTTTTCCAAACCTGGAGAAACACTCCAGTAATTCCCTCATTAACATTATACTAGTGACTTCAAATTATGAAACTCACTTTACTGTGATTGTACTCTATAACATATTTTTAGAAAAATGGTGTGCCGAGTTAGGAATTGCAGTCTGTTCATTAAACTCCTCCTTATAAGCAAAGCTCATTGACATGAGAAAAAACATCCAAGATACATCTCAATCTATTGTAAAGTTTATCACAAGTGAAAAGTAACAAGCAGTAGTAAGTGATGTTTATCACTATTTAATTTAATAGCTAATAGTGGAAATTCCCCTACTACAGCAAGAACTTCAATTTACTTATTTGGGAAATACTCTAGGATTGGCTCCTCAATCTTTTTTTTTTTTTAATAAATCAGGTTTGATTCTTCTATAAATAGATGAACCCTGACACAACATAGTACAAAACTTTTTTTTTACAGTTTTTGTGCAGAAAAATTTAACTATAATCCCATAGCTATCAAATTTTTGTCCAGTATATGTAATGGAAGAAAAATATAACTATAGCCAGTCTACATGAAAGACGCTGCTTAACTGCTTTTGTAGCTACAGATAGTCTCTCTTGCCTCATGTACAGAACATTATTTAGGTCAGTAGAGGTCTAGGAAGAACTACGTATCAGTATTTTCCTTTTCTGTTGATCTGGATTCGAAGGGTAGAACCAGCCTTACTTTATTTTAGATGCCTGTCTGGGAGATACAATGACTACACTGTAGTTAAATTCAGCTTCTTTATTGATTCATAAAAGAGAAACAGGCCCATTAAAGCCATGAATCATCTTGTATGTCTACTTTAGAATGAAATGATAAAATAACTTGCTCCATAAAAATGACTATTCCTCTTCACTGACTACAAAAGAAATTTACAGTGACAAGTCTGAATGTACTGAATGCAGAAGTCTACATCTGGTATAGGGGCAAGAAGAGGCAGATTATTCTCTCCTGTGCTCAGGACATCTCTTCGTAGCAACAGAAAGGATGTTTACTTTCACTCGAGCTATGATAAACCTGACATAAATCACTAAAAGTACATGTATACAAAAAAGCCTCAACAAACACCAACTGAAACCAAAAAGGAAAGACAGGAAAACTGTGTCGACACTGTACCCTGGATTTTAGACTTCTTATTCAAGAACTTGTTGAAATCACCACAACTAACCTTCTACACTAAATCTACAATTATGCAAAAAGACTCTCAAAGAGAAGGGATACTGCCTGGCTGAGCCTCTGCACAGAGAGATGCAAGCAAGTTGCCAAGATCCCAGGGCACTTTTTCAAACGAGAATCTTCTTCCTTTCCAAGAGCATGAAGGTTTCTGGGTGTCAATTTTCTGAGTCTTTCTTCACGCCATACCCCAAATGCACAATTGCTGGAAAAGTGACATTGTTCAGAAACTATACTACAAGGCAAACCCAAGCCCTGAAATATCACTCACCTAGCAACTGATTTCTCACACAAAGGGCAGACACCTCGTGGTGTACAGAAGATCAGTAAAAACTGAAGTTATGAAAACAAAGGCAGCCAGGAAAAACAACAACCTGTTCCACATGCAGTAATCATTCTAGTACCACCAGCTACAGACATTTCAGTCTTGGCTCTACATGAACACCACTGAATATACTCAAGTTCATCACATCATACTCATTTTCACGTGATGACTGACAGAAGGTACAAGACAAGTTATATAACCCAGCTACATTTATATATACATATACCTATTTATATATACAGCAGCTAAATTTTTTTGCCATAACAAAATAATAACACACCCACACTAAAAAAAAAAAAAAAAAAAACACACACACACCACAAAACAAAAAAGCTCAGTTGCTCACTCTCTCCCTGAAAGGCAAGAATGAGCAACTCTATGTCTAAGAGAGCTTTGCTTACAGCTTGGTTACAGAGGGTAGAATATGAATTGGATAATACTTACCACAACAACTGGAAGAATAACCATAAATGCTAATCCATATACAAGCAAAACCTGAAGAAAAAATATGAAACATACTGCATTAGATACTTCCGTTAATGTCATTCTTGTTTAATCTTTATTCTAAAATACAGTCAAGCAGCATTACCACAAGCCTACTATAATGTAAGCTTATTGCATAATATCTGTCATTATTTCTGAGGAACAACTTACAAGTAATATAAACAGTTGGCCAGGTTTAAATAAGGAGTATCAGTTTAGTGCAAGTAATCTTTTAAATCATCCATGCATTGATGTAGGTGGGTTGGCAGGTAACTGATGTAGTGGACAGAGATGACTACTGCATTAAAAGAAATCAAGCAGGTAACCCAAATACCTTGCAGAAACAAATGCTACAGAAAAAACATTACAGCATTTCTAGCTAATCAAATGGAACTACAGAAATGCAGCAAACAAACAGTTCTACATGTATTTCCCTGCAACAGCAAACACACACTTTGTAGCAGGGATGACCACAGTACAACTTCGTTATCCTGAAATATGCTTCAAAGATGTGCATTTAGACCCAAGTATTATTACCTATGTGCTTCGACTAAAATGCACAGTATTAACCAGAAACATTTCAAGGTGAATACTTGGAACTCCACCTTAAAATCTTGAGCTAAGTAAGTTGACTCACCAAAATTGAATTTTTCTGATCCACAATCCAAGCTGGCAAAGCTATACCGAAGCTTGTAGCTGTAGAATGAAATTAGAGGAAATTCACTATAAGATATTAAGGAATTGTTCTGAAGTCACATTAAGTCTAAAAACCAAAAAAAAACCAATCCTCATGTGTATCACTTCAACAAGCAAAATTCAAACAGATTTAGCAAAATCAAAAAACAAATTAGAAAGACACTCAAGCGTGCAATAAAATAACAAGACTTAAATGCAACATCTGAAATACGAAAGATTTTAGCTTAACATATTGCAATAAAATAGATATGCAAGATTTATTAATATGTAAGAAAAGAGAAAGGTTTCACAGATGGAATGATTTATGCGTTTTGCTTTGCAGGGTTTTCAGCAGTTTAAATACATAGAGCTCAGTTAATACATGAGCTGCAAGAAAACTGTGCAAATGAATTCTATGGGAAAAGTTTTATTAGTTTGTAACTTCAGAAAAGTGTTCTAAGCTGTGTATTGTAAAAACAAAACTCTGCCAATTCAAATTCTTGTGTGATTGGCAAGAAAGAGAAAGGAACACTTTTCAATTCAAAAGGAGACAGGCTGCAGAAAATAGAAGACATGATTCTCTAACTATAACATTTACAGTACACAGACCCAAATACAGAATAGCATCAAACAGCTTGTCTGCAGACACTTTAGCAGTAATAAATTGAACTTCACAATTGCTACCTATTCCCACACTAAAAGTTCTAGGAAAACAAGAAAAAAAAAAAACAAACCACTTTACAAATTTCTAGGGCCTGTTTAAAAAACAAACAAACAAACAAAACCAAAAAACATGCTTTCCTCAGTACTAGCACGTATCAGCGAGGAGTACTCCCTTAAATAAGGACAGGCTAGGATCTTCTATGTAGTTAGATACTACTGTCTATTAACAGATTGCGACAGACATCAATTCAGACAACCTACTGGTTATGCACAAGCCTAACATGACTTCTATGTAGTTAAGTTGGAAATTACTATTTGTGGAGACTCAAATTAAACATCTGACCAACTTAACCACACCTCAAGCTGAGGAGTTCAACAGAATAACACTCAGTAAATTAACCACAAGTCATAGGAAATGCCCTGCTCTGGAGAAGAGTCTGGAGACACTGCTGTCTGTGAATGGTTATGGATTTTTAGAAGAATCTACTAAAAATGTGTGTCTTTTACTGGTGATACCAATTCCAGTTTCCCACAGTATTTTTGACCTTTAGGATTTTAGCTTCAAACTGTTCCAGGAACAGAAGTAGTTCAGTACAAAGCTCCTCTTCTTCTGTTCTGAGAGTCTCCTTGCCCCTATCCATGCTCGCTGAGCTGAAGCATCAGCAAATACAAGGGAAAATAGTCTACTAAAACTGCCTTACATTAATAAAAGTATATTTTTCTGCTCTCCAGGTCCCCTCACCTACTTTTTACTCTTCAAAAGATTTTGCACATTCAGTATTTTACTTCTAGTAAACAAGTCATGCCAAAGACAAGAATATCTTGCTTGCCTGCCTCTAACTTCCATGCTGCTTCGGTTGGGTGGACACAAATACTGCTTGCTGTTCCTTTGCGCTGGGCACAGAGGGTGGGATGGACCTCATGTAACTTGGTTTAGACATGTCTAACACCAGATGTGCTTCACCTTATCCCAGAATATACCTCTACAAGGGACTGTCTCCAGTCCTTAACTACACAGAACTGGAAAACTTAAGAGTGCATAGCTTGGATACAAATTTTACACTACTGGTATATAAATGAAAAGAAGATGAATTTCACTAAATTAGAAAGCTTCTCACACTTCAATGTGGAACAAGGTTACAGAAAAGAGGATGGGAGAAAGAAAATTCCAGGCTTCTGCCCACCATTCAGATGAACAATAAGAGACCTAGAAGCAAAGCAGGTAACTCCAGTTCCACTGTAGACTGAGTTCAAGTTTCAGAAGCGCAGGAGGCATCACACTTATAGTACGAAGTGCTACCCTACCAAAGGGTTCATTCATTTCACCCTCTGGGAAACCACAGTCCCTTAAGTTTGTGAAAGCAATCTGAGCCAACTACACAAGGATGTTCATGCCTTTAAAGTCTCAGCTTTTAGCTTTTCAAGTCACAGCTTCAGGTCCATTCAAGGACACAGACACACCGCCTAACTTGAAATCCTATGCCTTGGCAACACTAAGTTATTAGTTCACGGATGCAAAAAACAGTTTAGCGTCAGGAAAGGTCCTAAGCAAGCTATTTCTGCATATATACCAGACTAAAATTTACAGTACCATTTTGCTGATACTGTGATAGCATTTCTGAAGCAAGATGTTATTTTCATTTTGAAGCAAGAGGGAAAGATTCCTCCTACTTGAGTGGCTAGGAAACCAAGAGAAGCTAGGAACTGAAAGAAATTTCCTATGCTATAAAACACTGTGGTTAAGGAAAGCAAACCACCACTTTAGTGCATCAGAAATGCCTTTGTCAGGCTATGGTTTAGTTGGCATTGTTGGTTTTTTTTGAAGGGAGAGGGAAGATTGTTTCTTTGAAACACTAGTTCAGGGGCTGGGAGGGGGTCCCTTTTAAAATTTCCCATGTTGGATGGATCCAAGTCAGAAGAAGAATTTCCAGCACAGATTTCCCTCACATCATCCTGTAATTTCACAATTGGGTCACAAATCCCATTTATTACTCCCAAGCTGTCCTTAACTCATTCCACACAGATATGTAGTATAACTCAGTCCCACAAACTGCAACGCATCAGCAAGCAGAGATCTATGGAAGCCTGTCCTAACAGATGGCAAGTTTCCTTTTTGCTTGTAATGAGTATTAGAAGCAGCTAGAAACACACAATATTCTTCCTCACAATTAGTCCACTTAAACAGTCACAAAGATATTTTACAAGCAACTCACCAACTGCAAACAGGAGGGAAAAATATCTATTGACTTTCAGTCTTAAAATTATTTCAGTTTGGATCATCTACTGTAAAACTTAAATACACCATCATCAGGATTATTTTCAGGTAGCTACCTGCCCAGGAACAATCTAGCAGCACAGGGATAACCACCAGGACTTCTCAAGATGAAGGTGGCATAGAGCTACGTTTAAATAGCACTGCTTCCAGCAAATGGAAGGCAGATGTGTATGTAGTATTTACGTAAATAGATACATATCCTCACATACATCCCTTTGAAGTGTGTTTATTGCATTATGGCTAGTTGGTAATTTTTCAATATACATCTATATTATCTGATCATAAATACTAAGAAATGCTTAACATTGACCAGTTTCTGATGTGTATTATTCTATTTTTCACTTATACCTCCTTTTAACATTGGCAAGTCTCTCTACTGACTGAAGCTGACTAATTAAAAAAAAATACCCTTCCCTCTTTTCCCCCTGCCAATGAGAAGTTTGAGAAAAGTGAAAGCAAACTCTTTCCTGCCTTTCCCTCCCACCACCACCCCAGAATCAGTTTCACAAGCAAAGAATGTATTGGATGCATGGCTTCAAATCACAGGAAAAAGTTATTCTATATATATGAAGATCTCAGTGTTTCTTGAAAGATCTGATATTATATAGCTCAATGTACAGAAGTTACAGGACTTCCATCATTCGTAACTGTTACCTTGTGGTCCATCTGGATTACCAAATTCTTCCCAATTTTTTCGTGATTCTTCATCAGTTAAGCTAATTTCAAGAAGAGATATTAAGTTAATACAGAAGTAAAGACATTCCTCTAAAAATCATTAACATACAGAAACTTTAAAATGTGCCATTGGTACTATCCTTCAGAGACAGTTGGCAAGCTAAACCACTTCTGCTATTGTTTGTATGAAATCTGATATGAAACAATACTGCTATGTTCCTTCATGATACACAGGTGAATTCTTTTTGCACTCCGACAGCAAAAAAAAAAAAAAAAAAAAATCAAGACACAGAGAGCGTGCCCTTGTACAGGAGGTGGAACAATCACATCTCCTTTTCATGAGAGTGACCGCGTACCCATCCAGCAAAGAGTACTTTCAAAATCTGTTGTACCGTAACCTGACATTGAAAGACAACAAAAGGTTGAAAATATCTTTTTTTTAGAAGGAAGGAGAATATGCAAGATGAGCTGATACAGCAGAAATTGTCCATATGGACTTTTAATTCTCTTATCCTAGACTTTTAGCCTTTGATGGCATGGTGTTTGGTTGGTTGGTTGTTTTTCCTGGAACTCCCTAGTTTCATATTTAAGAATAGAGAAAAAAATAAAGCCACCACCTCCTAAATCTTACAGTTGCTATGCCTGTTCTGTAATGACAGTTTCTTGGCAATAATATACCACCTCAAACAGACTCCCTATTACTAGAAGGCAGAATACTGCTTTAGGAAACAGAACAAGGCATTTACTATACAGATTTTGTCTCACACAAGAAACCCAGTGAATAAGACATCTCCTGATCATTTCCAAGTCTCACATTTGTTAACAAGCAGACTCACTGAATGGGTAGCTTTTACATTCTTTCAAGACAGCATGGCCAAGAAATTTCACCACTGTTTACTTCAAGATATGCATCTGTCACAGCCCTTGTACTAGCATATGAAGTATCAAATTGTATCACCAAGCATTTGAGCACTAGCTTGCAAAGCAAAGTAGTGAGCTGTTTCAGGAGTTCAGAAAGCAATACCAGAATATCCTATGGAAAAGACTCATAGTAATGCAGATGGTGTTTAAGCAGAAAGTATGATTTCAAAACCATTCAAGTGATCACGGCATTGGTTCTCCTCACCTCAGCCCAAAAAGGACTCTCAAGCAGTCAGCAAGGTCAATCACATAGACAATTGATTTAAAAGCAGAAATCACCAACTTGCTAGGTTCCTTGATGATGTGACTGACCCAATAAATTCCTACAATGGAAGAAAGCTCAGAGGGGATGGGCAAGGGCGATGCACCGGGAAGCTCAGACTGACCATAGTAACTCACCACAGCTGCTGCAAAGAAGCTGACACTGTCTCACCACAAAAGCGGACCAGAGGGTGATCTTTGTTTTAGATACACATCAACATGTGATTAGATCAACTAACTGATGCTCTAAATGTTTCCCTCGAGTGCACTGGGAAACTATGAATGTCTCCTCAAGCTTGCAAGACCAACATGGGGCAAGTGCATACCTGGCTCAGCCCAACACAGTAAAAAACTAGACAACTAGCGAAAGAATTTTGAAAGGAGCAGTGGGCTTGAGCTGGCTTCAGCCCACATGTCTTCCCAGCACCTGGGGACACCCAGCATTGTGTCACTGAGTGTATCAGAGAGACCAGCAACAGGAATTACATTGGTATTGTGACTGAACTGTGTATTGAAATTCCTGTATTTTGCAAAGCCTAACTTTGTTTGTGGTAAACATTTGTTAAATGTTTGTGGGTTTAGTATACTTTGTAGCACCCTGCTAAATCAGAAATTGAATGTAACATCAAATGTCTTCAGATAAACAAATTTGGTATTAAACTTTACAAGCTCCACATGTGGAATATCTAATAGAACCAGGTCAGAGACTATTGGACTCTGACAAATTATCATCTAGAGTAGAAAAGAATATAAAGGTGTATTAACATTCTGTGTATGAACAGAATTAGAAAACCTAAACCCTCATCTTTACTATGGAAAAACTCAATAAAAAGGGACATCCTTTACACCAAATTCTAATATTAGACATCAACTCTCAAAAAAAAAAAAAAAATCACATACACAAAACCAAAAAACACTATAAGCAGAGATAAGGCCAAAAAATACTCTGGAGGAAAAGAGGATTTGAGGATTCAGCTTTCAAAAACTACATAGGTAACATGACACAACCACCCAGTAAAAAATCAGGACTGCAAGGCAAGGCGAGTGCAAATGAAAGGCGTGCGGGGGAGCCAAGAGAAAACTGAGTCAGAACCAAACTGAAATATCTTTATCGCTATATGGGAACAGAGTTAAAATAGGATCTCTTACTCTTTGGTTTTATCACCAGGCAAAATGAACAGTGTGTTTATTTTCTAAACCATGCTTCACAATTGCTGCGACAGGGCTGACTGGTTAAAAACTGCAACACCCATTTTGTTCTCTATCATCTTGAAAGATTTAATACTGGAAACACTTTTCCTAGCTGACATAGAAGTTTAATACAAAAATCTAACAGTATTCTCACAGTTACTAAACAATTAAATTATCCTTCCTAACTTGTACAAAGCAAATATGCACTGAACTGAGACATGTTTTGACTTTTGTTACATATCTAAACACATTTTTCCTGGCTGCTTAAGTCATCCCTGCTATTACCTTAAAGGTTTCCTTCCCCATAATATCAAGTTCCCATTTTTTATAGACAAAAAAAGAAACTTACGCTGCATAGGCCTTAGCAATCCTCATGAACATAACTTCATCTCCTCCTTTATCTGGGTGGTATTTGAGCGATAGTGCACGGTACTGCTTCCTAATTTCCGATATACTTGCTCCCTTAAAAAGAAAATTTCTGAGTTTATTAATAAATTCTTAAATCAAATCCATTATTCTATATCTATATTCTAAACACGTTGTGAGATATTTCTCCGAATCATTCACTGAAGAATTATACTCTAATATATGATCATGAAACTACATATGTATTTCATGGAAACATCATTTTATTATTTTTCTAATAACATTTTTATAAACATTATATTTTTAAATCAAGTCAGAAGTCACAGTCTAACCAAAAGATATGAAGGTGACTGGGTTGGGTTTTTTTCCTGGATTACTTTGTTCATCCATCTATAGGAAAAAAAAAATAAGGTCTTCTTATCTGTTTCACAAATCTTATCTTTTCCTAAACATATGCATGAATACAAGGAATTCTCACTTGCAATATACTTCTATTTAAGTAAGAGTTCATAGATCAGGTATGATGGTTCACTTGTAGCTTGTAGGCAGAAATAAATCTGTCAGTCACCAGGAACAGTGGATTACCCTGCCACTTAAGAATACCTTTGACTAGAATTATCGTACCCATGAATTATTTCAAACTTCTTGAACAAAGGGAATACATTACCTCTACCTGAGAAAGAGACTGATTTTTATTCCACTACAGCACTTCATAGTAAATGCAGACAAAGTTTTTCTAGTACACTGTTAAGTTTCACAGAACCATTACCACTGGACTTTCCAACATTTTGTGACAGAGGCCTGGCATGCTGACCTTAACTGTGTAACAAACACAAAGAAGTTATTTAAAGATGATGGTACTGTTTCAATAAATTTAAACCAGAAATTAAACTAACCTGAGGCTTCATTTGCTGTTACTTTATCTGTCTTTATACAATGTGTCTATCATTTTCCAACACTATTTTTCAACAGCATGCCTGCCTCATTTAATGCATAGGATGAATTTACTCCATAATAAATTAGACTTCAAGCAAAAACAGCCATTTCAGATGAAGATCAATCTTGAAGTGATCTATTTTCACACCCATCCCTTCATCCCCCTTGTAACATCTCTGACTAATTCAGCTTGTCCTTAGGACAACATACTCCATTCCTTTATCAACAGATGAAGAATGTCGGATGAGTAGCAGAAGCTAGAAAGTATGTGTGGAGGGGGGTGAGAGGGAAATTAGGTTGCTGGAGAGGAGATGGGTCTTCACGGCTCACATGAGTGCTGCCCATAAAAAGAAAAGATCCCCATTTTTTCTCTCTCTGCCACAGAGGGTGCATTGATCCCCAATAAGCTGATGACAAACTTTCTATTTATCATTAATTGCTTATTCCTCATTTTCAAAAGCCAGGCTACAGAGATTAGGCCTGACTTACACAAACACTTAGTACCCTAGGATAGTTGGTATCAGTCAGCGCTTTGCGTGAAACACAAAGCTCCCCTGTATTAACTACTTGCACAAAAAGAATTAAGGCCCCAGTTGTCTGTCTTTATTATTTTGAAATTATTTTTTAACTAATTATTTTTTAAAAATAAATATTATCTGTACTTTGTTTTGAACTTCATCTTTATGCCTTGGATCACACCTCTGAAATGGCAGTAAGGATACTTAATAAATCAGTAGTAACATCAAAGTGCCTTATGTATTAGTGAATTTAAGTGATGGGCTCCAAAAAAAAGCTATTCTGTTGACGCAGAAGGCTTGGACACAACTTATACAACCAATGTGATCAAGTTAGTGCCGCTTTATTAAGGGATACACAGTAGTTTATACTCTACAGGTGCTATTAATAGACCCACACCAATTTATACCCCCAGCTAAAAATACAGCTGCTACACAGGCTTTGTTATGTAAAAGGCGAGAGGTTAAAACTACTCGTTCACATGCTTCCACCTCCCTTATGATTGGTCCCGGTGTGGTGCCCACACGCTGCTCCCCCCTTGTGCAGGCATCCTGGTTTTTCTCATCTTTCTGTCCAACTCTCTTATCTCTCTGTGAATACACAGTTTCTTTGTCTCCCTTGGCCTTGCATATGACCTTCACAACACCTGCAGCTTGTTAGAGCTGCAGCCTGTTATTACAACGAAGTTATTTGGTCTGGATTGCTCATAATATGCCCGTTTTCTTCCAGCCACTCCACACTATTCTATGTTCAAAATAAAGTGCTGATACTATATATAAAATAAAGGTGCATGTACATTATCTGGACTTTGTGTTGTGATTCTCCTTTGCAGAAAAAAGCCTCTTGTTGTAAGTTGATATGCTAACATAAGATAAAAAAATTATCTTGGCCACAGTCTGAATGCAAGGAAGCAAATGAATTATTGTGTACCAAGTCTTTCAAGTGTTTGCACCTGCGACTTCTTTTCTTTTAGTTTGGATTTTTGTTTTTTGAACAGCAACAATTCCATTATCTTGCAACACTTCCAACATCTGTATCACTTCAACATCAGCAGGGCTGGAAACAATGCTAAAGGTTCCACTTTGATGGTAACAGAAGAAAGCTGTTAACTTTCATGTAGTCTGAACTACAAGTTTTCCAAGGGGATTGAGCAGACATCATCTGATAGCACAGAAATACGTAAAACAAACACAATCTGAAACATTGGACTACTTCAAGCCCTACTTCAACTTATCTATCTTCACACCCATCTCTTCTTCCTCCTTGTAACATCTCTGGCTTTAATTCAGCTTATCTTTGTGACATATATGCTCCATCCCTCTATCAGTTCTTGAAGCATTTCAGTATTGGTTTCTTTGAGTGCTTATACAAGTTTTCATTAATAAACATTAAGTTACAATTCACTACATACATACTTTTTTCCTCTCAGAGTTGTTACTCATAGAAATTTGCCAAAGATGACAAAAGACAATCCTCTGATGACCTAATCCCTAGCCTGATTTGTTTAAACAAAGTTAACCCAGATATATGAACATTTAAACTGCACGGTTACAACAGATACCATTCAGTATAAAAATTTAGCCTGCTCCTGTGCATCAGTGAGAGAACACAAGTCAGCAATTAAGCATTAACAGAGGAACTGAGCAGAGGTTGAATTTAAACAACTTTCCTCCACACATGACAGGCAGATCTCGTTCTACCTGTCTGGCTAGAAATAGGCTAGACTCATCTGCTACAATGGCTTTCCTAGGGTAGTAAAGCAGTACTAGTGATGCCTATTTTTATGCTGACAAGCCACATCACTAATGGCAGCAGATATGTTTGTTAATGTTCATATACATATTAAGCTCTCCCACACTATCAAAATATGTCAGGTTTAATCAAAACAAGTACATTCAAAGTTCCTCCATATTCTTGTGCTGAGATGTTTCCACAGTGTACTACTTCAGACTGGAGAGTAAAACATACCTCAGACTTCAGAACTGAAAAGATGACTCTACTGTTATTCAGAAGAGGAGCTTTGTAACAGGAAATAATTAACATAAGCAGGATTTGCTCAAGGTATTGTGATTAAGAGACGAGTTTGATGAGGCTAAGTAAGAGTTTAGGGGATGTCCGAAGGTCTATGTGTCACCTTGGAATATATAACTTATGTTTATTTATATTGAAGGTCTGATTCAAAATGAAGTACTGCATCTGTTTTCTAGATAAACACTACATTGGTTTTTTTCCAATTTAATAAACCAATTGGCTGGTATCACTATTTAGAATTTGTTGTTTGCATTCACAGATACAACAGATTCAAGGTAACCTTTATTACATCAAAATGTGCATCACCAACACCCTTTAGTGAAATCTTTCATTTTAGAAGAGAAATACTCCTGTACAACTGTAAATCAAATTAATCTACACTCTTGTTTATACAGTTCATTCAGCAGCATCCCTAAAAATCACTATGGAGAAAGTTTTCACAGGGCAAAGCAGAATGACTTTTTTGTTTTCCTGTACCAAGCAAGGAAAACAACAGAACAAGATTCAAAACAGGAAAAAAAAAAACCAAAACCCACCTCACTATATTAAGTCAGTCATTAGAATTTTGAAGGAGTTAGATATGAAAGTTACAAATTAGTACAGATATAGGCAAAGAATATCTAACAACTGACTTTGCAATATGCAGCAGCAACTTTCAGGTGCCAAAAAAAGAACAAAAACACATTCACTAAAGTTAAGTGATTTTGTTTAAAAAAAGAAAGTCTTAAATCTGACCTCTAGGCACAGAATATAGTTATACTAGTAGACTCATGAAAGATGCTATTACTTACAGGATCCAAATGTAAAACCTCATAAGGGTTGTATTCTTGATACTCTCGGTCTGTTTTGGAAACTTTGTATGCAAGAAACAAAAATAATGCCCAGCCAGCAAGGAGGACTATTTTCCTGTTTGGAAGAAAGAATTTTTTTAATGGATAAATCCACTAGCTCTAGTATAATTCTACAAGTAACATAAGAAGCCATTTGATACCAGTCTTCAAGCAACAATATTAAAATAACGAGAAATATTAAAGAGATTCTGAAGCAGGTATTCCAGTTATAATACCACTTTTGACACAGATGAGACAGCTGCTCTGACTTCTATTTATCTTCTCGCCTTTTTTTATCATAATAACAGCAAGCTACTATCAACGAAGACTTTTTCCATTCTTTAACTGTCTGTCTGCAGCAGGTATACAATAGTATTTCCTATTTTTAAAGGATGACTTTAACCTGATCCTAGACCAAGTAATGTTAAAAAAACAACAAGCTGGAACAGATGCTAACAGACAGCAAACCATTTTGAGGGTGGGAGTAATAAATAAAGAACTAAAGGATATAAACCATCACTTTGAACATACAAATTATTACTCATATCTGAATGTATGTTTACATATTAAATATTTAAAATCAAAAGACATCACTAGCATCACTAATTTCAATGAGGGAAGATTCGTTTTTTGAACATATAAATGCATTGTTTACTTATTTATTAGTGCTCAGGTTCACTGGTTTTATTTAACAGATATTTTCTAAAGGACAAACAGCATCCATCTTGATTTCAATCCCTACTAGATAATAATGATTAAAATGTTAATTATTCAAATACAGCAGATCGCAAATGTCTCTTCTGTGACACAAAAGCCATTATCATATAACTAATTCCAGCTGCTTTGTTTACAAAAAAATAATGTATTTTTATAAAAATAAAAATTTAGGAATTGCTTTAATGGAAAGTCACGCATGTGAAACATACTTACTTTACCGTAGGAATTATGTTTTGTTGTGGCTTTAACAGTCGCAAACGATACCACAAGCATCTTCCATACACATTTCTTATATTCTTTAATCGAATTTGCTCTATGAAAGAGAAAGATTGTGATTAACAATTTGACAAAAAGCAGAACGACAAACATGCTCACTTCATCCCAGAATGGATGCAAGGTCAGTTGGAGGACTAACAAAAGGTCCAGCAATACTGGAGGAAACAATAGGGTTTATCCATTTAAGTGACACTGTACATCCATAAACACAAGAAGTTGGTCAGATTATTCTCCACTACCTAAAAGGAATCCATTCTATTTTCCACATGTCACATAGCAATCATCACCTGAACACAGCCTTTGCCTGGCTAATGTGAACCTGTAAATTTTACTTCTGCCATTTTATATACAACTTCAACAAGTCTCCCGTTTCAGTATGTCAGCTACGGTGTGCAGGAAAAACAACCAAAAACCACCCAACCCACAGGCAAAGCAGTGTCTGTATACAACTAAAGAATACAGCCAGAGCAACAGCTGCTCCCTCAACTGAAAACACGATGCATTTTTCTCCCCTTTACAACAACTGTTTTGTTAGTGCCTTCATTTAGGTTTTTTCCCATTGAAGGGGGAAAGGAAGGAAGAATAAGATAACAGCTATTTGAAAGTCATGTAGCTCAGTAATATGGGCTGATGGCAAGAAAGCATAAACATTAGTGACAAACTGGCCAACAAGTTTTCCTCCCACACCCTTTCAGGACAGGACGGGGCTGCAAGGAAATTGTATTTATACTGTCAACATCAGTATGACAAGGCATAGAAGCTCTGTCTGTTAAGATAGTTTTAATTGTATTTCAGAGTTAATCAAGACCAACTTAGTCTTGGTCAAATAAGTCTTTTATTCTCAGAAAAGTATGGTGGAAAGCAAATAGATCGTACAGAATCTCTGTAAGCACCAGAATTGTATGTTATAAAGTGACTTCAGTCCTGTTTATCTTTTAAGTAACTTGTCTATGCATAGACTACACACTCTGACCTGTAGCGCTTCTGTATTGGTTTTCCATGGCAAGGTTTTGGTAGCAGGGGGCTGCAGGGGTGGCTCCTGTGAGAAGCTGCTAGAAGCTTCCCCCATGTATGACAGGGCCAATGACAGCTGGCTCTGAGATGGACCCACCGCTGGCCGAGGCCGAGCCCATCAGCAGCAGTCATAGCACCTCTGGGATGGTGTATTTAAGAAGGGGAGGGGGAAAACCTGTGCAACAGCAACTGCAGCCAGAGCGAGGGGTGAGAATGTGTGAGAGAAACAACCCAGCAGACACTGAGGTCAGTGAAGGAGGAGGCACCAGAGCAGAGATGCCCCTGCAGCCTGTGGTGAAGCCCACGGTGAGGCAGGCTGGGCCCCTGCAGCCCCTGGAGGGTAACGCTGGAGCAGATACCCACCTGCAGCCTGTGGAGGACCCCAGAGCAGGTGGATGCCCCAAGGAGGCTGTGACCCTGCAGGAAGCCTGTGCTGGAGCAGGCTTCTGGCAGGAGCTGTGGGGAGAGAGGAGCCCAGGCTGGAGCAGGTTTGCTGGCAGGAGCTGTGACTCCGCAAGGGACCCACGCTGGAGCAGTGTGTGCCTGAAGGACAGCACCCTGTGGAAGGGACCCACGCTGGAGCAGTGTGTGCCTGAAGGACAGCACCCTGTGGAAGGGACCCACGCTGGAGCAGTGTGTGCCTGAAGGACAGCACCCTGTGGAAGGGACCCACGCTGGAGCAGTGTGTGAAGAACTGCAGCCCATGGGAAGGACTCACATTGGAGCAGTTCATGGAGAACTGTCTCCTGTGGGACAGACCCCACACTGAGTAGGGGCAGAGTGTGAGGAGCCTCCCCCTGAGGGGGAAGTAGCAGCAAAGACAAGGTATGAGGGACTAACTGCAACCCCCGTTCCCCATCCCCCTGTGCCACGTGGGGGGAGGAGGCAGAGAATCCAGGAGTGAAGCTGAGCCTGGGAAGAAGGTGTGTTAAGATTTGGGTTTATTTCTCATTATCCTACTCTTACTTGAATGATAATAAATTAAACTAATTTCCCCAAGTCAAGTCTGTTTTGCCCATGCCGGTAACTGGCAAGTGACCTATCCCCCTGTCCTTGCCTCACCCCAGGAGCCTTTCGTTGTATTTTCTCTCCCCTGTCCAGTTTGAGGAGGGGAGTAATAGAATGGCTCTGGTGGGCACCTGGCATCCAGCCAGGGTCAACCCACAACTTCTGAAGTCTGGAGGTCACTATACTTACCTTATCTGCAAAAGAATAAGACCACTTGGCCCTTTTCAGACTAAAGCTGAAAGAATTAAAGAGAAAAAACTTCATCCTGTCTCAATGCATTTAGATATTGCTGGTAAACAAAGTGACTAAATTTGCCAATTTAAAAGACAACTGTGAATTATCTAAATGGAGGAATATATTAACAACTTTGATCCCAAGCACGTCAGTCACATCCTAAAAAATCTTACATCTCAACTTTGTAGTTATAACAATCTGATGCCCTCATCTTAACTAAAACAGCAGTTATGATACACAGAAATGTTTTTCTTTGGCAGTTTTCGAAAAGGTGGTTGTGGAAGACAGTGATGACCTCTGTTTAGTTATTCTGATAGGATATGGTGCTTGGTGATCTACTTGAATTTCTAAGCATGCATGCAGTTCAGGTGAAACATCCAGAACTTCAATTTGCAGTCACCAAACTATCTGAGGCTAGAGAAAACGTGACCATAAATGCCAATACTGCACACCAGATCAACCACAAGTTGAGATGTAACCACAGAACCATATTTTAAACCCTGGCTGATTTGGCTGGAGTGGAACAGAGATGACACCTGGCCACCCACAAACTAGTAAAGTAGACAAATATTAAAGCTTGCAGATACAAGGTACCAGAACAGGAAAAAGTGTATCAGCTTATTCTGAACTACCTAATTCTACAAAGTATATCCTCCCCAAAACTCAAAATAATATTAATCAGCTTGATGAGATTCCTTGAGAAAATTACATTAGTAGTCCCACCACCCCCAAAGAAGGAGAGAGTGAGTATAAAGGATTGAATTATCCTCCCTTGCATCCTATCCAACTCTTGCAAGGCTTCAAAATAAGCTTCCAAATCTGTCTTGCAGTTTTGTGCAACAGATAAGCCACACACATACTTTGCAGTTCTCCTGATCTACAAAGATTGTTCACATACTTAAGTACTAAACATGAAGCATTCTAAACAAAAAAGATGCAACTAATATTTGGTTAAGCAACTGCCCACTTATTTTCACTTGTGTAAGGCTTTAAAAAGCACTACGAAGAAAACATTTAATGACAATGAAAACAGGGCTAAAATGCAACACTGACTCCCTACCGGCAGAATGCAAATTAATTTGGCATTTTCCCTTCACAATCTTTTTTTTCTTTCAAGACAAAAATTGTGGGAGATCTCTATTGGTTCAGAACTGGATCCACACAACTAGAAGTGAGCTAACTGATATTTAAAATTAAACTACTATTTTTAATGCAGAACTAAGAGACATTACCAGCACATAAAATTGGCATTTCAAAAAAAGCTGATGGCATTAAAAACTAGACAGACAATTAAGTAATGAGGACTAAAAAGCTCTGCTACAGAAACAGAGGGGAAAACGTTCTGGGGGTTTTAGTTGCCTGTCTGTTGACCGTTTATAAGCCATAGCATGATGCCTGATATTTGAACAAACCAGGCATCAATTTGAACAAACAAGCCTCATAGAAGACCCATGTGCTTATATTAAGCATCAATCACTCATTCCAAATATTGTTGATAAATTCAGTTATGCAGTACTGAAGCAAGATGAACTGCTCAGTTCAACCACACTGATCCAGATCAGCTACCTGATCCAACTTGTATCACAGCCCCACAGACATTTCTGCAGCACAACCAAGGGGCAGTGCTGTTTGGTTAACTATCTTAACTGACTACGCTGCCTGCAGAAAGAAGTACCTAAAACCAACATGAAAACAGATTACCAGTGCTCTTTGGACAAACAGAAGATGACCAGGAGAACTTCGTTTACTTAATCCTGTAAAACTAAGCCTAACAGGATATGACTCCTTTTAGTGTTTTTGCTAGGAAGTTTTTATCAAGCTGCTGTGCCTCTATTTAAAAATCTGTGCCACTCTGTCTGAGACACAAAACCCCAGTTCTCAAACCTGCCTACTGTCCAGCCTGGCAAGTACCAGATGACTATCTCCTTTCCCCTCTCTGCATCCTCCCTGCAAGAATATGCTAACACCCTTCACCTTACCATGCCAAAAATCTTCCAGAAGGCCCTGAGGGGAAGGCACCCCTGGAGAAAAGAAACATAGTTGTGCAAGGTAAACTAAAAAGTTGGCATATGGTCAAAAAAAACTGACCATGGGGAAAAACGAGGCTAGAAACTAAAAGTGGTTTCTAATAACCAGAGACCTGAGGTTTCGCAACAGACTTCCAGTAACAGCTGCAGGAGTCACATTTTGCGAACAGTGTGACAGCAGTACCAAGAAATAAAAAAGTAAACCTGGAGGCAAGTGGTGTGCGCAAAAATTACACCCTTTGGATAGGTAAACAGTACCACCTAAGTCAGTCAAAGAGTCCCTGGAAGAGCTATGCTGCACATGGGGACCTCTTCAGACAAATACCGAACTAAAACATGAAGCTAAGCAGCCATCACTTTTTTTTTTTTTTCTCCACACTCATCGGAACAACTCTGGATCAAATCTAATTACAGTTGATTAAACCATATCAAAGCAAAAGCACCTCATTAATTTCTTTACTATCTTGGGATGGCAATAGTCTCATTTGATTAACAACCCCAAAAGGAAACAGGGCACTAAGATGAATGATTGTTTATAGTTATCTGTCTGGAACATAAAGAGAGAATCAAATCCTTCCCAAATTGAGGCTAAAGTCCAGACTATTCAAATTATTCAGCGTTATCCTGAGGCACTTCCTCTGTCACATGTCATCATTAACGCATATTAACTTGTGGAATTCAAAAACGGGCAGCTACTTGGGAGAAAGGCGGAATATAGACAGCATCACTCCCAGCTTAGGCAGAAAGCCACTGGCAAAACATCACCCTGAGTAAGAAAGCTGTATTCCTGCTGTATCCAGGAAAAACAGGCTTCCTGTTTATTTACAGACAATGTATGTAATTGCACAAAAAAAAAAATTATCTTGTTAGGAAGACATTGGTTGCATGGGGGAAAAGGGGGGGGGAAGACTAGCAAGAGCCAGAATACCAGATAATTACTGTGCTTAACAAAAGCAGCAATGTATTCCTAATGAGCAAGTTGTGGATAAATCATGTACTTTTTTCCTTTGCCTTCCTCTCCCAAGGAGTTTCCTTTCACACAAGTGCATTGCCATGTCACAGAACTGGCACACGGTCCCTGCAGTATCTTGCAGACCTCAAGCACACAGGAGTAAACACATTACAATGCTGCTAAGGGTAAAGCTTTGCAGTGAAATCGGAACTGTACCTTCTTTGCACTTCAGCTCTGGCATCCTTGCTTTGTCAGAGAAAGAGGTTCTGAAAAGCAGGTAGCAGGCAAGAGTTCTCTGTTTCTTCTCACTCCAGATTGTGGTTCCCCATTAAAGCATAACAGCACTTCAGACACTGTCCTTTGATACGGGATTACAGGGAGACAAGGGGCAGGGTCGGAATGCTTTTCTTCTAGCCAAGAGCTTCTCATTTAATGGGTAAAACCCTTAAAGTTTTTAAAATAGGTATTAAAGAGTCTTGAAAAGCAGAGGCGTCATGCATCCCTTGGCTTTAGAATTAACCTCTCCAACAATATTCCACCCATCAAGGTATCGCTAAAGCACCCCTCTCACAAGAGGACTGTAGACTGCCAGTTCATTTCTGTAAATCATCCGGGGAAGTCCCATGCTTTCTCCATTTCCTCCCAAACTGTTCTAGATTCATCCAAAGTTCTTGACATTCACAAGCAATTTTTCATCAGTACAACACTCACTTTCAGAGGGTTCACATGTGCCTGTTACAGTATCATAACAAATGTATGTGAACATCCAGCCAAAGCTAAATCTTAATATGCTCTTCAAGCTCTCAAATAGAACAATTACTAGTACAAAAGGAAGGCTGAGCATCATCTCTTTCAATTATTCACAAAGAGTTACTCAGGTCCTCCAGTGATACTAGTAGGTAATTTAGCTTTTAGACAAATGAAAATAAAATCAAGACCCTAGCATAACCAAGCTATTAATAACTAAATGGGAAAAAAGTTTACTTGTACAGTAATCTGCTTACTACTTTTGGATTAAAATAAAGTGATTAGTAAGTATTTTAGACTTGTGCTTCCTTAAAGGTAGCTGTCCATTTGGCTATACACCTTAACTAGAGAATGACTACAGATCACTGACTGATATGTAAGTCCGAGATACAGTCAACTTTATGTTGAATCCAAAGAGGTATGCAACATTTGAACAACAAGCTCAATGCAATTATAAAAAAAAAAAAAAAAGAGAGAGAGAAAAAGATACCATCTTCGATCCTTCTTTCTTTTATTTGGTGACTAAAGGTTTTCTTCCCTTGTATTCCAGGTGACAATACAGGTATCAGTAGAGAATGCTTAAGGAAACACTAAATTGACTTCTATTTGTCAGAACTTATATATGCCTTTTGAATATCTTGGTCTTTAGAGAGAGTGATTTCAGGATAAGCAAGCTGCTTGTTCTGGGTGGGCAACCAGACCACACAGTTCTTGGGCATCACAAAACAGTGGAACACTTGAAGTCGGGAGAGACCTCTGGAGATTATCTAATTGAACCCTGCTGCTCAGAGGAAGGTCAACAGAGCAGGTTGCTCAGGGCTCTGGCTGTAGGCCTTTGAATATCTTCAAGGACAGAGACCCCACAGTCTTTCTGACCAACCTGTTCTAGTGTTTGATCACCCTCACAGGGCAAAAATTTTATCTCATGTATGTCTCAACATTTGTTCATTCACCCATCACATGATGGGTGAGGAACACAGGACACACACGAGAGTAGGAAGCCAACCACAGGCTGGACTTGCTGCTTCCATAGGTGACATACAGGCTGTGGCCTACAACTCAGCTGAAGGTTGGTTTTGACATTCACCCATAGCCACACCTTACTGACACACACCCTGCCTTTCTGTGCTTCTCCCCTGACCTCTCATCATAAGAATACGAAGTCTCTGGCATCTAATATAAATATTGTCTTCAAAAACCAAGACCTTTACAAAATGCAGCAACTGCACATTGTTTTACCATGCTCTGATCACCACCTCTGCACCAGCAGCGAAGACGAACAGACACGGTTCTATCAGCACATGAGGAACACCAAGGACGCTGGCCATGGGGGCACTGCCAGGCAGCTCAGGAAGACAAGCACTTCTATCATCAGAAGAATCTGTGATACACATGCTGGCACGACTTCACAAAACATGTTAAAAAAATAGTACCACAGAAAGAACAAACTACTTCTGTGGGCAATGACAAAGGCACCAGATGACTACGCCAAGAAACCAAAAGAAAGATTTGGGCTACAAGTCATTTTGGGGTGAACATCACGAAGCAATATAAATACAACAGCACTGCACAAGATTTGTTTCATTTTTAGTAACCTCTGTAGGGTAACCTAACCTAGTTGTTGCTGCAGAAATTACTTCTGCCCTACTCCTTCCTGACAGTGAAGCAGAAGTGGTCTTCACTGTTCTACTATTAGAAGTGCTTATTTATTATTTTTTTCTGAAGAAACAGGAGCATCTATTTTATCCTTAGGAATGCTTGACAAATGATCCCTACCTAGACCTAAGCTTTTTGTTTCAAGTTCTAGAGGCTCCCGTAAGTACTCCCAAAAGAAAACCTAAGGAAGGTTATTTTTCCTTCGTAACAAGATTACACATTTATTGGAGATGGGCAACTCTGGAAGAAAGTGAAGGGAAAGAAGTACACTTGAAATTATATAGAGGAGGAAAGTTTTAATCACCAGAACCCTGTTTCAGCTGCAACAAACACAGGTCAGTTTTAGGATGAAATAGCACAAAATAAGATAATGGCATCAGTACTCTTATGTAAAGCACATAGTTTAAAGAGATCACACAGACAATTTTTAAAACAACAAAAAAACTAGTTAGTTAGTTCCAGAATAAATGGAATACACCAGTTTTCCAATGTTCTGCCTCAAACAGTAAGAAAGAACAGAAGCATGTCCTAGCCTCTTGCATCCCTTCTGCCTTAAGGCTACTAAGAAAAGTAAAGGCAGCAAGTCTAAGATACAGCTCCAGTGGACTCTCAGAAAAAGATATTTGAGGAAGCGTGTATGAAACATTCTTCCCACCAGATGGAGACAATTCACCCAAAGGAGAACGCTGCTTGGCTTCAAAAGAAAAGGACTTCTTTCAGCATGGAATACTGCATGACTGAGTTCTGCAGCCTAGGAAATGCAGAGATCTCTTCACAGACAAGACTTCCACAAAACATAACTGCAGCATGTCATCCTCTCTCTACCCCTTGTCTTGGAAACTTGTACCTTTGGAACATTTCAAGAGATGCAAGTAATACACACAGCATGCAAGGCTTAAGTAAAGATTTTGATCCAAGGGTACTGCTGCTCTAAGCATTAAACCTATTCTGTTAAACCTGAGGGTAACAGGCTCAGCTGGCACCCTGCTCTTGAGAGTTTCTGATTCTGCTGGTTTTCACTCAGAGTTCTACAGTTTTAATCCTCTAAATTGCACACTAGGTTCCTGTTTTCTCTCAACAACTATGTATATGTATATGCAATGTATACACACACATATGCAAAAGCTGAAGTCTTGGACTTTTTCCTACTTCAACAATCACAGAAATTAAACAATGGTATGAACAATTTATTTGCTGAGATCTTGAACTGGGGCTCTCTAAACAAATTTACTTTTTTAATCACATAACCATTTCTCCGGTGATTAATACAAGTATAAAAATGCTACTCTACTGCCTTACTAGATCATTTTTGCTTAACTATTGATATTTTCCTTGATAATTATTGTAAAATAGACTCCAAATGGATCTAGTACAGTTTCCTGGAATAATTTAAAAATCACAGGATTAGGAAAAAAACCTACACTTACTTTCAAGAGATGCCACTGACAAACACTGTTAACGAAGTTTTAAAGCAGTAATACATCTTCCCCAGTAACTAAGAGGCAACACACAAACTCACAAAGTCAGCAACATCTCTGAATCTTTCAAACCTACTCAAAAATATAATAGAATTGACTTCTAGTGTAAAACCCCAAATTATGAGGCATAAAGTCAATTAAATTGACTTAAAAGTATTCTAAAATGCAGTTGCTTAAACCCAAAAGGCTTCAAGTAACACCAGTGTTCCAGTTAAAATTATTTAAAAAAAAAAACCAAACTGGAAAGTATGTTTCAGGACTTTGAGCTGACCATACCAGTGAAGAATTAAATAATCTGAACAGATGCTTTCTAATCTTAATTTCTATTGTTGTAAGAATTGTACTCACTACCCCGAGTTTATCCATAAGGAGGTTTAAGCTAGCCTCTTCACTAAAATGTTTATAGCTGAATCTGATGCTGACCCTCGTTGTTTTCTAAAAGATTTTTTTCTGCCTAATAAATATTCATAGAAATAATTAAAAAATATGTTTTAATACATTGTCAACTACTAAAATTCCAAGCAGCTCATAAACCACAGAAAGTCCTGGAAAAGACCTCAATAGCAAGCCTGCTTCTTTTCTAGAGTATGTTTTACAGCAACTAGATTAAGTGTAAAAGGGCAAGTAACCTATTTTTTCATTCACACTGTTCCACACCTATTTGCTGACCAAAAGATAGCATTTGTTACTAAAAACTTTAATAAATAGTAATAGAAGATGATTCAACATCTTGAAAGTTAACTTCTTTTCAGAGTTTACTTACTTGGACTTGCTGTTTATAGCCAGCCTCACTGGTCTCAGGGCAGTTCCGCATCACATTATTCCTACTCAAGCCTATTCCAAACCTTCTCCTTCCTATTAGTATACAGTCTCATTTGTGCTGACAAAATCCTGAATTATCAAATTTATAGTAGGGCTATGCCCACAGGTACATCAGCAAAACTTCAACGGCATCTGAGAGGAATCAGAAAACTATCCATTTTAATATGGCATGACACCCATGAGTCAGAAGTTAACAATTCTAGATGAAATCAACAACACTGGGCTCTAAGACTTCCACATCTTTAATTAATAGCTTGATTTTATCGATTTGGTGTGGGGAAGAAATGAGTAAACATTCAATCCAAAACAAATGTAGACAAAAGTCACTTAGCATACCACCAATCACTGAAAATGCCTCTATTCAGTATTGTTCTGATGCACACCTCAAATAAACTATAATAAAGGACAGAATTAGTGGACATAGGGATAAGTACCATACATCCATTTATCATCAGTGGTGCTTTTGTAAAGGCAAAGTCCTCTAAACAAAGTAAACATGGAAGAAGACATCCTACAGATACAGTCTATGGTTTCCAAAAAGCTTTTGAAAGGTTCCTCTTAGAAGTCTTTCAGGGCAACTATCTATTGCAAAAGTAAGTATGTGACTGCAAGGCCGAATGAATGGCCAATTCCTGCAGCAGAAGGAAACTGACAATTCTGCAGGAATCCATGCTGGAACTACAATATATTTCACTACTAAGTAACCTGGGTGAAGGTGTGAGCAGTAAAATAAAGCTTCTGGATGGTATTAACTTATTCCGGGTAACAAGGGCAAGGGTATCCTAAAGAATTGTAGAGATCAAGCAAGTGGACTACAGAACGGCACATGGAATTCAGGGCATAAAAACAAAGAGCAATGGGGACTACCCTAATTTTAGATATATATAAAGGATGAGCTTGGTGCTGATCATTACCTCGCAGGAATGCTATCTTGGTGTTGTGAGAAACTGTTCTATGAAAACCTCAGCTAAATACTTATTAGTTATAAGGAGCAAAGCACATATTTAGAGCATTCCTGTGAGGAAGAGAACATTATTTCACCACATAAGCTTAAGGTATGTACAACCTTGAGTATGATGCACAGTCCTAGTCCCCACCTCTTAAAGAGCGGCAACTAGAAAACATTCAATTAAGGTGAACATGGGCCACTGAACATAAGAAAAGATTTATGTCCAAAATATAAGCTACAAATCTTTCAGCTCGGAGAAAGAAAAGTGCGAGGAGAGATAACAGAAGGCTGTAAAAAAACCTTAAGTGACAGCCAGGACAGACAGGACTGAAAGTTTACTGGCCTCTTCCAGTACAGCAAATAAGGATCATCAAATAAAATCAGAAGCAGATGCAAAACAAAGATAATTATTTGCAGCCACAGGATGGTATAGATGCTATGCTAAAATAGAGTCATTGAACTAAAAACCATTGGAAACTGGGAGAATATGCAAAGGAAACACTATTTATGCTTGTCATGTTATTCTCTCCTTAAGGCATACACTTTTTAGTATCATGTAAAGACGACATCTGACCTGACCCAGTATATCCACTCTTGTTTCTAAAAATAAAAAAAATAAAAAATCTGAAACATTATTAGTAAGCCTTTCTAGAAGTCACAATGCCAGCAAGTATCCTAGTCTCAAACAGCTCAACTAGCCAACCAAGATAAAGACATCTTTTGAGTCTAAAATGCATCACCTCCCGCAGACATTTAGAATGCTTGTAAGTAATTTTCTGTAAAAGGGAAATATTACGCAAAAATTTGAAAACACTTCTTCAATCTTCTCAATTGTACACTTACTTAAGAACTGGCACAGACAAAAACCTTTTTGCTCATAAAAGAAATGAAGAAACTATTTTGGGCTTCTCCCTACTCTTTGTATGGTCCAGCCAGCACGACCTCCCTCACCACAAAATGAGAGGCATGTTTGTGTCAGGTCCTGGCTAACAGCTGAGGAAAAGGACTACAAATCCCTCAGTGGGAGAAGGCAGCAGTGCAGGACGAAAGCACACAGCCGCAGCCTCGCCTAGGTTTGCCCAAGCTGCTGTAGATCTGCACCTTTCTTGACAGGCATGAATTTGAACAAAAACAACACAAAAAAACCCACTTCAAAACCCTCACTTTGGAATCGCTGTCAACCCCATTTCCTCATCATTTACCCTGCTCTCTCAAATTCGTGCTCCTTCTGCAAGAATGGTTTATCTGCTCATGAAACCAACTGAACCATCGTACTTTACCCTTGAATACCTCAGGTTAAATAGCACTAACCTGAATTCTCTGACACACAGCCTGTACATCCTGATAGTTCCATGTCATCTACACGAATAGTCAAGAAATCCTTGCAGCAAGTAGAAAAAGAACAATGAGGTATATAATAAAACTTCTACAACACCAGTTCTCATGAGCTTCCATAAGAAAGGCTGACTTTTAAAAAAAAATACAACAGCTTTATTTTCATGTCTATGTAATGAGAGATAAAGTTCTTCTAATAGCTTGATCTTTATCTTGCATATTCTGAAAAAAGCTTTTCAGAATTAAGTGTTCTGGACAGTCTTGAAGCTACTCAGCTAACCTCTAACACAGGGTTATTAATTTTATTTTACTGCTAGGAGACTACAATGCTTAGAATAAGATTGCAATACTTCAAAACAATTCCATGAAAAGACATGCTTTTTTTCCAAATAACAGAGCAGTTTAGATTACTCTGTCCAAATACTTTGTTTCAAAAAGTATTTTTAGAGATAATTGCTAGGCATTACTAATGACATCTCATGATGTTTGCCCTTTTTTCAAATGTTTCTGCAAAAAATCCTACTGCTTCAAAACAGCAATATAGTAAAAAAATTAACAAAATAGTATGAATATTACCATTATAATCTATTCTCCCTTTTAAGAGTTACCTAATAAGCTGTATTTTTCCGAACTTGAAATGGTTTAAGGTAACCATAGTACACTCAATCTCTCAATACCTAAAAAAATTTCAATTTATATGAAATAACAGTTCCTAAATGCTTAACTGAGTTTCATTAACTCTCCTCCCACTTCCTGACACCATGCTCCAAGGTTGTATTAACAGGAAAGGATAAAAGCACACACATACAGGCACAAAACACTTTATAATCACAGGTATCAAGTTTTCACACCCATGCTTGTCCACCGCATTAGCATTAGCAATGAGCTTAGCATCCTGTGTTTTTGTCCTGTCCTTTTATCCCATCCTCTACCAGCATCCTGTACTTTTAGTCTGTACTACCAAACGCCAAAATGCTGTGAAATACTTTTCAGGTAAGTTAATGAGATTTCAGTGAACTGTGAGAAGGACAGTAGTCACAGTTAACCCCCTACAACCAACCTTACCTCACCAGCGGATTAGAGGCAGCACAGAAGAATTTTACCCCAAAGCAGGATCAGCAGTATTAGGTAGTTCTGAGATGCCCTTCCTCTCCCCCAGCTGCTGTAAGGTGCAAGTGCTCATTACTCCATTACAGATAAAACAGAAGAAATGCTGCCCGCATTCTCTGCATTGGTTTGAGTCACATCCAAATTGCAGACTCACTGTTTGTCCTTAACAAGCAAAAAACTTCATAGCCTCAGTTCCTCTACTTCTATCTTAAAGCAGGGGATTAACATGGATCTCTGAAGACAGCCTGAAGATCTACAGATGAAAAATGCACCAAAAACCTACAGAGAAACCTTCATATTTACATTACTATATAGTGATATCCAGTATAGTGGGCAGATATACAGAGAAGTATGGTTCCTAATACAGTAAACCTTCAAAGAAGGACTTTCTCAGGACTTCTTTTCAAGGTTTTGAATATGGCTGCCAACTACTACCCATTTACCTGCAAAAAAAACCCTGTTTCCAAGTAGTAATACAGTAAAAAGTAACAAAATATTAAGTATCACCATTATTTCTATTCTCCCTTTTAACAGTCACCCAGTAAGCTGTATTTCTTAAGTATTTCTGTACTTCGCCCAGCCCCAACACAAAAAAGCTGGACTAGAGCAGGGGTTCTCAAACCGCCTATGCTTCTTCCGAGAGGCATGGTATCTTTGAAGATTATTAACGAACAACCTCCTTTAACCAGAACTTTTAAAGGTGAGGTTTTAGGGCTTTTTTAACCAGCCCAGTGTTCTTCCAGAAAACTTTAGCTACATCTTAGAAACATTTGAAGGCAGAGGGTGCAGGGGTAAAATGTTAGTGAGCAACAGGACAACATATAGCTGGGGACTGACCAAAAAGAAAAAAGCGCCACAGAAACACCCCACATACTTTATATTGATTTATATCACAATGAAAAGAAATTGAACAGCTTTTAGCCGTTTCTTATCAATAATTTTTCCTAGATTCAAAAGTGCAGCAGGTTATCTTCCCCCTCTCCCATTCCTACAGTAGGTTCTTCTGGTCTTGTACCTCAAGAAGATCTATGTTCCAAGCAGAACAGCTCCTACAGCCTCTTTTCTCTCAAAGAAGAAACCGCAAGAGAAAACTTTCATTAGCATTATCCCTGCATTCACAGCTATTATTCTTTGAGGTTTTTATCCAGTTTTCAACATCTTTTGTTCAAGTTACTGTAGAAGACTCAGGATAGAGACTTTTGTTCTTTCCAACAGCTTTGTAACACGTTATGAATGCCCAGTGCTCTAAAACAGGGTATTTTTTTTAATGTAGACCTAAATCAACTAAAAAAAAAAAAAAATAAGACAAACTTTCACAGATACATGTGCAGATCACAGTCTATGACCACCTGTTTCAGCACAGCTTGATAATTATGTGTCCTAATTCAGCAACACAGGTCTGAGCCAAAAAGTACACAAAGTTCAGCAAACGCATTAGCATTTTGCAACAACTGGCACATTACCCAACTCAATTCATTCACCTCTTGCTCTCCTTTTAGATGCTGATGTTTAATCTACACAAGCCGACAGGTAAGTCCAACAACACGAAGATACTCTGATGGGCGCTTATCCATGCCTAATTGCTGAGAAAAAAACCCCACGTTTTCTTCAACTCTCACAATTAACTTGTTGAAAAACAACGTTAAAATTCCTATTGCAGAAAATACTTTTTAGTTAAGAAGTGAATCTGCACCAGAATAACTTTTTAGCAACAGCATTTTTTGTTCCAAATTGGGAATAGTCCTTGTAATAGTTTCTCTCATAGTAATTACGCTAAAGTTATACCAATATTCACCCAAAAGAGAGATAATCCACAAAAAGTATGAACTGGTTTTTAGGGGCTTTCTTTTTTTTTTTTACTAATAAAACACATATACACATAAATATGTTTTAAAGATACAAGTCAAGGATAAACAACATAGAAGTTTAACCACCACCTAGAAGAACCAGCCTTCTCCCCTCCCAGCTCACAGTCACATCCTGCACCATCCAAGACATCACGGAGTCCTACCCAGAAACCAATACACTTTAAAAGACAAAAAAAACAAAAAATTCCTTTTAGCTCAATGTTCCAGTCCCTCACACTGCTCAGGTGCTCTATTTGACACAAGGGAGAGAGAGAGAAATAAAAGACTTACCCTGTTAGAGAACTGTTACCTTGAAGTAGTTATGAAACTGCAGCCCAAGACACAAAGCTGAACAATTAACCTTTTACAAGAGCCTTATGAGCTCTACAATGAACACTGAGGAGATAAAGTCATTGGGACAAATCCGTTCTACAAAGTCAATTACTTGCTTGTTTGGTTTATCAAAGCTGAGGTAATGAAATTATAGGACAGTTCACGGTGGTGACTACCACACCACAGCAAAACCCTCCCAAATATAAGTATCGATCCCTACTGCAGACTGCAGCAATGCTTCATACAGACTCTCAGAATGCCTGGAGAAAGCAGATTTAGATACCCAGAAAATAAATAGCTCAAATTTTACTCAAAGCTTGAGAGAGACAAGTCAAATCATGCTATTCTTCAAGACAGTAGTATTGAAAAGGCCTTTCAAAAGTTCATTTTAAAATTAACTAAGAGCAAAATCCTAACGGCTTGCTAAAAAACTATCCTGTTAAAAATCTGACACGAGGTAACGCATTGTGAGTTTTCTCATAGTAGTAAAGCAGTACAGATATATTCTTACCTTCCAATCTTCACTATGGCAAAAATATATGCTGATTTATGGGGGTTTTCTCCTTTTAATTTACTTTACGGTCATTTACTACAAAGCTACAGAACAAATCCCAAAATGTTATGAACCATTAGCATCTTTGGTGCTAAACCTTACTTGAAGAAAGCTGTGAGTGTTTTGCACTCTTATTTGTCTCTCCTTTTTTTCTCCTCTGTCTCGTGCTCTTTGCTGTATCAAGTACCAGCAATCCATGGCAGTGCATTTGTAGAAGGAAAGAGCAAGCACCAAGGGCTCAGCCTCCCTCTCTAACTCTTGCTTCAGCCTAGCTCTAGCACTCTTGCAAATCTATGTGGCTGAAGGTCATCTTCCAAACTAGTTTTTACAAAAAAAAAAGGCACCTGCTCTATGTCTTTTGAGTGCTCTGTTTTGCATTGCAAAAGGGTCTTGAGGGGAGGAGGCCAAGCATATGATTTGCTTCAAAAGTTCACTCTGATCTGGTCTTCTCACTCCTGGCAGGCTCTGCTGCAGCAGGAGCTGAAACAGCTAGCTAGTCCACCCGGGCCTTACCAGGTCTGCTCGGGGCCACAAAGGCACCTCTGCACTGGGTTCTCTAGCACAGGTAGGACAAAACACAATTCCAGAATGAAAACGTTAGTTGGTCCTACACAGAGAGAACAAGAGGTCTTGACAGAGCTTATTCAGTTCGGCCCAGTACTGTGCCCCACTGGTTGGAAAACCTGCTCTAAATTACCATCAAAATAATCACCTCATACCAACATTCAGATATTCCTGCTTATTACAACAATAAAAAGTTAGCAGTGCTGGAGGATTCCTGTTCTCAAGACATAGCCTTCTCTTAGTTTCTGAAATGACACGTGGTTTTGGTCTGGTTTGGGTTTTTTCGGTTGTTTCATTTTTAAAAAAAAACTCATGAATTATTCTGAAAACACGAACTCATGGCTAAACAATTGCTACTTTGCATCAGCACAAGGTTGAACTTTTTCCTGAAATCTGGTTCAAATGGTGGAACAGGTATGGTTAAATACATACAAAGCTGTGAGAAAACTATGATAGGATTTCGCTGGAAATGCATCACATGAGCTGTACGCTTAAAGAACTAGAACACCACAATGAAGCAAAAGAGCACTCCGGTAGTCCCAAACATGACTAGCACAACACCTCAACTCTTCATTTAAAAAGAGACTGCAGACCAGAACTCACACAGGAGACTGCAGGCATGCTATTAAATGTATGCTAAACCCTGGACTATACTCACATTTTAAAATCCATTAAGACAATTACAAGGCAGAAATCATTCTTTCATTTCCATCCATTGCCATGCCTGGTTCTTTTCACTTACTTGACTTGTTTTTGTACCAACAGTACAATAAAATTTTACCTTGTGTTTTGGAAAGTATGATTTGATACAGCTTTGTAAGAGTCCAGCACCAGTTGCAGAACAATATGCAGCAGGCCCTCCATGTACTCAGCAATGCTGGCAAGAGGGAAAGATACTAGTAAAGTTTAACGGCAGCCCAAGTTGGAAACAGAGTACAATCCATAGCCATATTCCAAAGTCAGGTTCACATTTTCTGCCATTCTGGAAAGATATATGAAGATCAAATATAAAGCTAGTAAAGTGTTTCCAAGTTTGACACCAGTTCTACAGCTTTTCCTGCTTCTGTCAGCCCTCTGAAACCAAGCTTAACAGCACTGAGCATCACTGCTGGCCATACCGTTCTGCACGGCATCTCTAAGTCACACGTTTCCCCCAAGAAGCTGCTGCTAAGAACTACAGAGGAACTAAAACATTATTCAAGAGAATAATTTTCTCCCTCGCTGCCTCCCACCCTTCACCAGAACAAAAATAAAACAAAACCACTGAGGTTACAGAAGTAAAGTTTTCTCCAAAACTATCTTCTCTCTCTGATCTCCTGCTCCTTAAGAACAACCCAACCATTACAAAATGTCTTCAATAACAGTAACGTCTCCCTTCTGCAACAGTCAGGACTCAGAAAGATAAGGCAGAGAAACCTTTCTCTGCAACAGAAAGAACTAACTCCTCAGCCATACAACAGGTAGTACCTGGAGGGCAGAGATCAATCCTCCAAAGAGGTTCTCTAGCCAGTACCCTGTCAGAAGCTGCAGGCATGACTGTCAGCAACCACGACTGTAAACAGCTATGATTTAGCACCAAAACAGCATTTCTTCTATCATTTTTTTTCTACTTACGCCTTACTATAGAAGGTACAGGAATAAGATCTCATTGTTAATTATTTATTTTACACATAAAACTAAGAGAAAGAGAGCCACGCAATTTAAAATGGCACACAAAAACCACGAAATAACCACCAGATATCAGACATAAAAAGATGCAGTGAACGTAAGGGATTCCTCTCAGATTGCAAAGCACAGGCGTTCTTAAAAGGTCAGTAGTTTCAGCGATGGGAATCGGCATGAAGCACCCCTGTTCCACTGGGTGGTTTAACACCCTGCCTTTAAACACAGTTTCTACAGCTTTTTTCACCTCCCAACTGCAGTTAAAAACGTGTTCTTGTGCAGCCTGCGTACCAAAATGCCTTCTCCTTCCAAGAACAGAGGGATACGCGAAAGACAAAGAGGGAAATGACTGTGGAAATAAATTTTTTAAGTATTCAGGGAAACTTTCTAACGTTGCTGGGGGCTGCAAAGCATCACCCCGAAGGGGCAC
This sequence comes from Falco cherrug, assembly GCF_023634085.1. Classification (NCBI taxonomy): domain Eukaryota; kingdom Metazoa; phylum Chordata; class Aves; order Falconiformes; family Falconidae; genus Falco; species Falco cherrug. The sequence continues at coordinate 66,456,834 of NC_073702.1, read as the reverse complement.
CTGGCGCTTCGGACAGCCAACCCTGACTTCCAATGGGAAAAATTACAGCCCCACTCTCACACTCGCTGCGACCTCACAGCGCACAAAAGCTGAGCCCGGTAACTTTTCCTCTTTGGCCTCCACTCCACAGTTTATGCTCTTCCCACGGTGAAGATTTAGGTCACCCGCCCCGCAACCCCCCGGGAAGGAAAGAGAACACCCAACAAACCAAAACAAAGCACCAGACCCCAGCGCAGCAATGACTCTGCAGGCGCAGGGGCGCGGAGCCGAGCGCGCCTTCGGGAGGGGGCTGGGCTGAGCCTCCCCCCGGCTGCCCCCGGGCACCGCTAAATGGCTGACAGCGGCGGCAGCGCCGGCCCGCGCCCCCCAGCACGGCACCCCCCGGGGCCGCGCTCCCCGCAGGGCCGGCCGGGCGCCCCAGGCGGGGCGGGGCGGAGCGGCGCCACCGCGGGCCCGGCCCGGCGGGAGGCACGGTACGGCCCGGTACGGCCCGGCCCGGCCCGGTCCCGCTCCGCCGCGGCGCGGGGGCGCGCGCGGGCGGGGGGCGCGCGCCGCCGGCAGGGGGGGAGCGGGGGGAGGGGAAGGGAGGGGACGCCCACGGCAGCAGGCGGCGGCGCAGGCCGAGCGCGGGGCAGGGCCGCTCACCGGCGTGCTGGTCCCGCGGCCACAGGTAGTAGGTGGCGGGGATGACGATGAGCCCCACGAAGCTGGTGAGGAAGTAGAAGAACGTGTTGCCGCTGTCGTCGTACTGGAACTGCTGCCCCGCCATGGCCGCGCCGCGCCGACCGCCCGTCCCCGCCGCTGGCGTCCCCGCCGGCGGCCCGCTCGCACCGTCCCGGCTCGCGCGGGGCCGAGCCAACCGCTCCGGGATCCCGCGAGAACGGGCGCTCCCCCCGCCCCCTCCCGGCCGCCGCCGCCGCGGAAGGAGACGTGTCACTGTGCAGCCACCATAGCCATTGTAGCGTCACGGGCGGCGCGCGCGCGCTCCCGCCCACACCCCCACCCGGCCGCTGATTGGCTCGCCGGAAGCCCCGCCCCTCGCCTTCTGCCGCGCCGGGAGAGCCGCCTCGGGAGAGGCCGGCGGGGGCGGCCTAGTCCCCGGCCCCGGCGCCGGCCCCGGCCCCGTCCGGAGGGGCATCGTGACCCCACCCAGCCCTCGCAGGCGGGTGGCCGAAGCCGGTGGCCTGCCCGCAGCGGGATGTTGACCTCCGCCTTGCTCCCGGGCCGCCGCCTCTTCCCCGCAAGATGGCGCCCCTGCCCCGAGGTGGCGGCCTGACTGGCCGCTGCCCGTTCCCTACCCTCAGCCCCGCGCGATGCGGGTGTCCCCGGGGACCGCGGGGGCGCTGAGGCCGGGCAGGGGCGCGAGTGGCGGCCGCGGTGCGCGGAAGTGCTGCGGGGTCAGCGCTGGGCTTAGCCCAAGTGCGATCGAAGCTGGGCCGGTCTGCGGGTGCGGGCGTGGGGCGGGGAGGAGACGGGAGCTGGGGAGGCTGCAGGAATAGGGCCCGGGAAGAGAGGAGGGCGGTGAGGGTAGAAGCCACGAAGCATTTAGGGAGTAAGGGACCGACAGGCACACTGTTCGTAAGATGGGTAAGAACTTGGGTAAGAAGACATACGAAGTCCTCAGGATTTGGAGGGTGGACCATGTGAGGGCAGACGTTTAAAATGCGTCTAATTCTGAACTTACTTGCAGGAATGGTCATACTGTACAAGAGGATGTGACCCTAAAGGTGTGAAATCAAAAGGCTGTGTTGGTGTTCATCACACCGGTAGTGGCAGGCTACCTGTTTGAAGTAAAAAAGGTTGCTTATCATGCCTATCCATGAGAATATGCCAGTCGCTACAGCTTCATGGTCCAGTGCACAGCCACTCCGAAACGTGATCCCATCGATACCTCACAGTTTCAGTACCTGTAAGTTCAGAGTATGGGAAAACGTGACACAGAGTTGGTGTTGACATCACATGCAAAAGAAGCATTAGGCATACACCTTAGTGGGAAAGAAGTGCTGTTCCAACACTAAAGAAGACTGATACAGGAAGTGGAGAGAAAGGTAATAACACCACAACCAGCAAGTGGTACCATATACCCTGGTGCCATGATAATCCATAGTAATCCATAGATGGAAGAAATCTATTTTTTCAGAGGAAGGATTTTGTATTAATTAAATGGGCTTTTTTTAAAGATTTAATTTTTTTCATTGATACTCTTTGTAATTGTTCCCAGTTAGATCCTTGTAGGGTTCACAGGCAAAGCTCAAGATACTACCTTTTTTTTTTTTTTTTGCTATTTACACTGCCTTTTGAGTATTGTACACCTTTTGACAACTCTTGCAGTAGCTGTTTTGGAAGATAACCTGAATGCATGAAACTCACCAGTCTGTGGGTTTCTAGTCCTAAATGTTTCACAGTGAGGCCATGGAAAGCTTCTGTACCATAAAGAAGATGCAAGACAGGTAAAAACCTGCACATGTACTTATCCCAGTTTTGTAAGCAGAGAAAACGCTCTTTCTGCAACTGCGTTCATCTGCTGGGTTTGTTACTTCAAACAGAGGGGCAGAGCTTTCAGAGATCATTAAGTGGATTTTCTATCAGTTGTTGGCAACATCCTTCTTTTGCCCTCTTGGCGTGAGGGACTTGCCTGTGGCATTAACTGACCTAGTGCAGGAATCCAAAGGTCTGCTCTCGGCCTCATCCTGTCTATGCTTTCCCCCTGGCCAGCTGTTAGCCAGGAGCCACTGGAAAGGAGGGCCTGAGAAAAATAATTCCTGCAGCCCAGCTCTGGTAGCGCAGGAGTCCCCAGCCAGGAGGTGACATGCCCAGTAACTGAATAGCAGTAAGCAGAGGTCATTCTAGCATACTCCACTGGTTTATTGGAGTGCCATTGGTTATGTACACAATTTCCCCATGAACAGTGATGGTGATCCCTTGCTTCCCAGGGGAAAGAGTGAAGCAGTGCTTCTTTCTCCACTCATGGCCTGTCTGGAAGGTCACCCAAGTAAAAAAAAAAAAAAAACACCTGCTTGGACTTCAGGGCTGCTGGTCCACTGGAGGTGAAGATAACATTAAGGGAACTCCCCAGTAGACATTTATTTCTACACTAGCAGAATCTGTTCTTCCCAAAATGCTCATTGTGACTGTCAGCTCACAGAAATGCCCTTTTTACCAGCACAGTACTGTCATGCTACTATCAGTCATAGTGGGCCCTTCCATGCGGGCAGGCTTAGCGCAAGTGGGTTACTACAGCCGTGAGGGCTGCCCCCAGCATCTCATAGCACACGTCTGCAGTACAGCTCGCTTCCCTTCAGCACCCTGCACCAGGTTCACATTGCTCAGTGTTAGGTGCGTGGTCATTTGCACAGTGGTTTCACAGTCACCAGCATCTCTCTTGCACATCCAGTATTAATGTGTCTGATCTCATTGTCAGCTGCTGACTGCCTGTACCAAGCATGCGCCTTTTGTGCTTTTATGCAGCCTATTGAGTTCAGTCCTAACCACACAAGCCAAGACACAAATTACTGGCAGCAGAAAGAGTGCTTCAACAAGATCCCATAACATCTCTGAAAAAAAGGCAACAACAAACCTGGTAAGGAACCACAGATGACAGTCAGACTGGTTTAGCAGGTAGGGATGGTGAAATCTAGAACATTTCAGCTGTAACAGATACGTAGTTTCCAAATGGAATGGAAGATTTTATGATTGTGAAATGGAAAATACAATCTAGCAGATACATCTACAGCTATGGGAAATTTTGTCCCAGCTGTTATGGCCATCCTGATCTTCTGTAAGATGGCGCACTGCCTTCCTGCAGCTAATGGAGTCTGGAGAGCAGGTATTTCCGAAGGTACTGACAGCAATTGCACCCCTACAGTCTTAAGTTCCCCACCCCTCACACACAACAGTTTGGACCAATAGTAATATTAAGGTCTGGGGTCTTCTCGCTCTTTATTGGTTTGATTTGCTCACTGTTCCATTACCAAGCAGTTGCTAAGTGTCATCTTACACAATATACAGTGGTTCTATATCCTATTTCACATCCTCTTAGGGTGGTTTTGGCCAGTTCTGTAAGTTAGCTATTGGGCATGTTGTAATACATACAGTTCATATTCCAGAATCTATAAGTTTTGTCTGCTCTAGCTATTACTGTTGTAGCTACTAGTGCTAAGTTTTCACTACCTTTTGTACAACAGTCCTTTTGTTTTTATTAACGTTCCCATTATCATATGGGAGCAGAATATTTGTAGCCTCTAAGGTGTGAGCACAGCTGAGTACAGCAAATTTTACATTGAATACAAACAAACAGTGTTACAAAGATCATTATAAAAATTAATAAACCATAACGAATTCATTTTGCCTAAGCTGCTAAAGCTGGTACCCAGGAGGTGAGCCAAGACCATACTTCTTGGAATCCTGGTAAAGTATTGTCCAGTTACACTTTATGCATTAATTGTACTTGTTCCCAGAACTTCTGGGCATCAGTTGAAATCCTTCCACTTTGGTCAGCGTACATGCAACAACCGGTATTAGTAATTGTACCTACTCCCCCTTGTGAAGCTAACAAAGTATCTAGTGCCATTCTGTTTTGCAGTGTAATTCTGGAGAGCTACGAAACCTCTTCTTGTAATGCCATAATTGCATCAGCAGTATTACTGCCTAGAATGTCTATTGCTGCTGAAATGTTAATTAAGGCCTTTTCTAATCTGCTCACTCCCGACGAGGGAAGAAATGATCTAGTGAAGGAGAGGAGTGTGGTCAGCCTTTTTACTAGTGGATTACTACATTTGGTCTTATGAACAAATGTTCACAACCGTGATCCTGATTCCACAGTCACATTTGAGAACACAGAAATATTAGGGTTAACCACTCCTAAGGCACACAAGTTCTTGACCAATCTCCTGGTGATGTTTTGCAAACTCTCTTGCCACTTACCCAAAACCACCCTTTTCCCTCAGGTACAGGCCAAGGTGTATTGGAAAAGTCCCCAAGTATTCCCGCTTTTACTATTTTCATTGTTTGGTTACAGTCGTTAAAGCTGCCCACAACGGTAGTACTGTTGTACAGGAGCTTAAGTTGACTGGGGAGAGTCTGATGTTTTACACACGTTGGATATTTGCTGTGTTCTGGGATTACCACCTCCCATTGTTGTGAATCATTGTGGTCTCTGGAAAGTAGTTATTTGGTATAGGGATCCCTAACAGGGGAATGCTTGAATCTGAGTGGCTGGGGAGCTGGGTACATACCCAACAGTTAGTTTTCTTAGTGATTTGGACTATGGTTTGTGACAAGTTAAGACAGAGGTTTTCTCTCCACACGTAATGGGGCTGTACAGACTTAAGAGATTTCCTTTACCTGTGTAATAAGCACAGCAAATGTTAGTAACTTTATCCATAAAATCTCTATAACCTCTCTTATAAGGGTGGCATATATACCAAGAGGGGTAAAACTTCTTATTAAGTCTCAGATGGTCCACTTAACCAGGTGTCTGGGGAGTCGTACATCCAAGGAGCTCTGGAAAAGAAACAAAAATGACACATATTCAGAACTCTGTCCTTTGGAAATTCAAATGGTTTCAGCTTCTGAAGTAGCTATTACGACAGATTCCTCCATCGCTGGTCATTGTTCATCTATCAAGTGGTCCTCAGGTAGGTGTTTAGCATGGGAGTGGGGGATCCAGGCTTCCTTCCCTGCAACCTTTACAGCAAAGTAAGGCAGTATATGGCCCCTTCCACCTGGGTTCCAGTTTAGATTTACAGGAAAATATTTTTATTAAAACTTTATTCCCAGGCTGCAAATCATGTACCTGTATCCCTGGAGAGGTGGGTTGGTACCACTGAGCATGCTCCCTTTTAAGTTTGAAACTTTATTGTAAATTTACAACGTGCTGTGTTAAATGTTCATTTCCATTCAAGAGCCTGGTTTTGGCTGGGATAGAAGTTCCTGGTATAGTTAAATGTCTCCCAAAAAAACTTCAGCGGGTTATAGTCCTAAGCGTTGCCTTGGGACATTCAAAATGTCCTGTAAGGCTGATTTTAATGTTTCTGCCCATTTTAACCTTGTATGTGTGCAAATTTTAGCTATTCTCTCCTAAAGAGTTCTATTCATTCTTTTGTACTTGCCCAGGTGCTTCAGGGTGATAAGCAGTGTGCAATCTTTCTTTACCCCTAAACTCTTACAAACCTGGTTGATTATTTCTGCAGTGAAATGCAACCTTCTGATTTAATAGATCCTGGGGCTCCATACCTAGGCATAATTTCTTTAAGGAGAGCTCTTATTACTCCTCCGGTGTCTGCTTTTCTTGTTGGGAAAGCCTCTACCCATCCTGATAATTGATCTATCACCACTAGGAAATGTTTATATCCACACGCTGCTGGCATATCAGCATAATCTATTTGCAATCTTTTGAATGGGAAAAACACCCATGGCCGATTTCCCAATTCATGCACAAGTTTTATATTTGAGAATTTCTGACAGGCAGGACAGGTATTAGTAGTTTTTTTCTGCAGCTGCATAGACACCTGGAGCCGCCCATACTTGCTGTACTCGGTTAGCCACTGTGTCCACTCCTCCATCAGCTTTATTGTGGAACCGTCTAGTTATAGTCATCAGGTAAGACAGGATTTCCGCCTGTTGTCAATATTCCACCTTCATCTTCTACTGCTTCCCATTTTTCTGCTGTTCCTTCACTTCACTTGTCACATCTGATTGGGGTAATTCTTTTGAATGGTTGACATCGGGCCATGAGCACTTACCCAAGGTAGCTGCCATAGCCTTCACCGCGGGTTGATGAGCCATAGCTATCGCTGCTGTACCGGCTGAGGCATTCCCTTGGCTGGGTACGGTGGTGTCCCGTGTATGGGCTGGACAGTGAACCGCAGCAATCTCTGTGGGAAGTTGAACTGCATCCAGCAGGTCCCAAATTCCTGTTCCATTAGCCACAGCTTTTCCCGAGGAGGTGGAAAACCCCTGTTCCTTCCACAATATGCCTATTGCATGGCACACGCCACGAGCGTATACCTTGAGACTGCATAGATGATAGAGAATTGGTTAGGTTGGAAGAGAATGGTGGGGGTCGGAAGGGGCCTCTGGAGACCACCTGGTCCAGCTAAGCCCCCGCTGGAGCAGGTTCCCCTAGAGCAGGTCGCACGGGGCTTTGCCCGGCCTGGGTTTTGCTAGCGGCAGCATTGGGGTACCGGGGGGCGGGGGTGCCGCACACTGCCGGCGCTGCTGGGGCGCGGCACTGCGGCGCGGGTGAGCGCTCCGCTCCGCTCCGCTGGCCGAGGCCGGGGTGCCGCGCCGTGCGGCAGGGGGCGCCCCGCGCTCTGTTTTCGCCGGTTGGCGCGGCGCCGCGTGCGGCCCGCCCCGCCCCCGGAGCCCCGCCCCGCCCCCGGGCCCCGCCCCGCCCCCGTGGGCGCGTCCCCGCCGCTGTCACGCCGGTGCGGCGGGTGGGAGGTGTGACCGTACCTCCGGGGGGGTGGAGATCGCGTCCCAATAAACGGGGTGCGGGCCCTTGTGCTTGTACAAACCTTCCCCACGCCCCTGCATTTCCTGGCGTGAACAGTTAGCGGTTTACTTAAAACAAGTTCTGCTTTTCCCACCGCCCCCTGAAGCCATACCCTGTCCTGCGATACAGAGCACTTCAGCACAAAATTTAGAAGTGACAGTGTTGCTTCTACATCGACTAAAAATTCAACTTCTTTTCCTTCATTTTTCCAATGATGTGTCCCATATGATTCAGCTGAGCTTTCCACATCCCACAGACGCTAACCTCCGCAGAGAGAGTGCGTGCCCTGCCTCCAGGCATTGCGGATTACTTCTTCATTCCTGCCTTACACCGCCCATGTCCAGTTCCTTTCAAGCCCCCCTTGGACGGAGCGGGCATTCTCTTTGCCACCGACCAAGCTTCCCCAGTAATGACACTTTTCCTCCCAGTTACTTCCAAGTCTTCTCATTCCTCTTCCAAATCTCCAGTCCGAGATTTGTCTGCCTCTTCCCGTGTTCTCTTTATGGGAGAAAACCCCTCCCCCACCCTCCTGGTTGTAAGCTCTGTGCCGGTGCTGCCACTAAAAGACTAGCTTCTTGTTGCTTTTCCTGGTCCTTTTCCTTTGCCTGTTCAGCTCTCTGGCTTTCCTCCTATCCATCAAACATAAACACCGCCGTGCTTAGGATCTTTTGTAATGCCTCCCCTTGCAACCCAGACATATGTTCTTTAAAATATTTCCATATAGCTGGGGTGGCTTGATCAACACATACACTTGCCACTAGCTCAATGTTCAAGTTCTGCACGGTCGTTCCTCCATATTTTAATAAAGCCCACCACAATCATCCCCAATAGTCACTAGGGCATTCATCTAGCCTCTGCCTACATTCCTGTACTTTTATTCAGTTCACTCCCAATTCTCCACAAGCTCTAATAGCTTCCAGGAAATTCTGAATCGCTGTCTGACAGTTGGCTCTGTCTCCTGCATTATTATAATCCCAATTTGGATCATTTGCCAGTCAAAGATTCCTATTTCCCTCATGTCATTCCATTAATTCTGCATCCTTTTCAATTATTTTATCACTTTCATCAGATTAAAATAACCCCTGCAATAATAATATGAATTTCCGTGATGGATTATATCCATTACAAACCAACTTGAAAATAATTGGCCACACTGATTCGCACCTTCCCTCAATGTAGGCATTTTACTTCCCCACACAGCTAAATCTCCTGGATTCCAGGGTTGATCAGTAAATACACGCAATACTGGAGGAGGAATGTTAGCTCCCCCTGCTACAGGCGGCGTCACAGCTGGATTTGAAAGAACGTTGGCAGAAGCAGTAGCAAAAGATGGGTTAGAAGAAAGCGGAGAGGGGGGTGCATAGGGTGGAGCAGATTCCACAAGCATATCTGTTGGATCACTCACGACTGTTGCAGCTAGAGTTGTAACCCACGTTCTCTGTGAACTTGTCCAACCACCTTCTTTATGGCAGTCATATGCCCAATTGTCCCATACATACCAAAAGTCTGCTTGATAAGGTTTTTCATTTTCCAGAATATGTTGTAGCAAAGTTAATTTCTTTTGGTCAAAGGATCCTTCACAGGCCCACTACCCCCCCCCCCCCCCCTTCTTCTTGGCATGATGCCATTGCTTGTTTTTTTGATAGACTTGCAGTGCCATCTATTTTCCTCCAATTTTCTAGTACCTAGGACTAAGGGCATTCCCTTCTCTATGCTGAGTACGTTCACAGTATCTGTATGCCACATTCATGTGCCTTAGGCTGATCAGGCCACACACACCTCTCCTAGCATGCTTGTGAGCTGGGACTTGAACCTGCTCAAACCCAGAATATCCAGAATTTAGTAGCACTCACCAACTGGCACCTCCCATCCCCAAAGTTTCCAGGTGAACTCACATGATGCCAGCAGCTGGACACTGGAGACAAGAGGGTCCAACATCCAGTGGTGGTTACCTAAAGTCCCACCTGAGTCACCAAACTGATGGAAATCACACATACCGGCCACCATAACAGGGTTTGACTCTAGGTTTCTGCTGAATCAGTAAGCCAAAAAGAGAGTCTTCTATAAAGTCCGTTGTACTAGCAGTGCTACAGCTCGAGCTGGGTGCCTGCAAAGAAGGACCCTGAGCAAAGAAATCCCCCAGCAATTGCACCCCTACAGTCTTAAGTTCCCCACCCCTCACACGCAACAGTTTGGACCAATAGTAATATTAAGGTCTGGGGTCTTCTCGCTCTTTATTGGTTTGATTTGCTCACTGTTTCATTACCAAACAGTTGCTAAGTGGTCATCTTACACAATATACAGTGGTTCTATATCCTATTTCACATCCTTTTAGGGTGGTTTTAAAGTTAGCTATTGGGCACGTTGTAATACAGTTCATATACCACAATCTGTAAGCTTTGTCTACTCTAGCTATTAATGTTTTAGCTAAGTTTTCACTAACTTTTTCTACTACGATGGCAATCCAACACAGCACTGGGAAGTTCTCTAGCTCTCACCATCGCCAAACAAGTCTGATAAGGAGGTGATGGATTTCCAGCGATTTGTCAGTTTTCTAGGTGCATTAATTTCCAGCAATGCAATGTCACATTATATAAATGTGGTGTATCTGGGTCATTAAACCAACAAAGGAAGAAGGCTCTTGGTGTATGTAGGTGAGAAAGCGAGAAGATAACAGGTTTGCATGGCATATTTCATTGAAATGGGCATTGCTAATAAAGCAGTTCTTTGTAAGAGCTTCAGAAGCACCTGTAGCCATGGAAAAGCTACAGGCAGGAGAAAGACAGCAGGATCTGCACTGTGTGTGTGGCTGGGATCCACCTCAGGCTGCCCGGCAGTGTTGGGTGGCTAGGCAGATCCCTGCCTTTGTCCTGTTCCTGGTCCATTCTGCAGGCTGTGTCATGCAGGAGCCTTTCTTTGTGTTTGGCCCAGCTATTTTAGAAATGTTCATCCTGTGTGTGTGTCTTGCGACACAAGATGGTCCATTCAATTAGTTCCAGTCAGCAAAAAGTTGAGTGTGACCAGCTTGAAGAGTCATGAACCAAAAAAAGACTTTCATGGAGGGAAGGTACCTGCAGCTAGTTCTACTAGAGCAGGTGAGTCCCTGCACCCACTTCCCTGCAAGCACCACTGTTCTTCTTACTGGCACTTTTTATTGCTGTTATTTTATTTATTTCTGACGGAGAAGCCAGATTCAAATTGATGGTCCAGTGATGCACCCTGGGACCACAGTGGACCAGCCTTCTTTGGATTTGTGTGTTGGTTTCGATGGGAATAAAACTAGCAGCTGCCCAGAACCATAGAGGAGTTGAGCTGTGCAACACACCTAACAAGTTACAAGGAAGAAAGGTCCCGTATTTTAACCTCTTCTTGGGGTGCCCACAAGAGCGTAACTCCCTCTGGTTGAGATCACCACATTCTTGTGTCCCCCAGTGACCGATTTGCTTCTGCACTGGGATGAGAAAAGGTATGTATCGTATTCTCCTTGGCGTGCTTCCTAACATTTTGGTGTGATTTCCACAAAAACTTCTGTAGACCCACTCCTGACTAGCTACAAGAATTGGGCCAGATTGATAGCCATGGGATGAGGGAGGTGGGGGAGAAGTGCTGAGGGGTAGTGGTGTGGAGATCTGTAACATGGGTGGTATAGTTTAACCCCAGCTGGCTGCTGAAGGACAAGGTGAATCAAGTCAGTTTGCAGAGGTGAAAGCTCTCCAGCTGGCTTTAGATCTTCTACAACAAGATTCAGGATATAAACTAGGGGGAAAGCTGGCCAGGGGCTGCTGCTTGGGAACTGGCTGGGCATCGGTCAGTGGGTGCTGAGCAATTGCTCTATGATACTGTACATCACCGCTGCTATGGTTGCTGTAGGCCATATCTATGGTATTACATTAAAAATTACCTGGACAAATGAAGAATAAATTTTGATGAAACTGGGCAAAGTACAGCCATGATGGAACTGAACAGGTGCAGCAGTGATGGAACCAGAACTGGCTTCAGCCACCAAGGAAGCCCCACACAGCCTCTCACTCACACACACTCACACACACACACCCCCTTCGGTGGGATGGGGGACAGAATTGGAAGAGTAAAAGAGAGAAAACTCATGGGTTGAGGTAAAGACAGTTTAACAAGTAAAGCTAAAGCCACACACACAAGCAAAGACAAACAAGGAATGCGTTCAGCACTTCCCATGGGCAGGCAGGTATCAGCCATCCCCAGGACAGCAGGGCTCCGTCACACATAATGGTTACTTGAAGACAAACGCCATCACTCTGAACATGCCCCTTCCTTCTTCTTCCCCCAGCTTTATATGCTGAGCATGACATCATATGGTATGGAGTATCCCTTTAGTCACCTGGGGTCAGCTGTCCCGGCTGTGTCCCCTCCCACCTCCCTGTGCACCCCCAGCCCCCTCAATGGTGGGGTGAGCGAGAGGCAGAAAAGTCCTTCACTTAGTGTAAGCACTGCTCAGCAAGAACAAAAACATCCTGAATTATCAACACTGTTTTCAGCTTAAATCCAAAACACAGCCCCACACTAGCTACTGTGAAGAAAATTAACTCTATCCCAGCCAAAACCAGCACAATGGTGGAATAGAGCTTTGCTGGGCAGTGCACCAAGTACGGCAGAACATCATGCAGTGGGTGGCTACAGATGACAAGAAACGGGGGGGGGGGGGGGGGAGGGGGAGTTGTGCAGCGAGGTGACACATTTGTGAAAAAGGTACCAGAGCAAGTTGCTGGCAGCTTGCATCTTAGTTGTGTAGAGGTTAAGGGCAGCCCAAACCCCCACAATGCTCCTGAACAAAGGCGGTGCCAGAAGAGCCGGGAGAGTGGGAAGGTAAAAAGCTGTGCACCTCATGAGCACATCTGTGATGACTGGGCTGTGATTCCCTGGAGTCCTATCCTTAGCAGAAAATGCAACAATTGAGTTATATCAAAAAACCGTTTCGTTGGCATTTTGTCCTACTTTATTCTTTCCTGTTGGGTGCAAGGAGTAGTAATTGTGGGGATGCAATACTGAAGCTGAGCAGTGCTTTAGGGGTCGAGTTTTTCCACTGACCTAGGTTCAAAATGCTGACCTTCCTCCTCTTTCTTCTTTCTCTTTTCTCTTCTTCCTCTGTTCTCATCTTTTTCTCTTTCTCTTCTTTCTCTCTCTCTCCTTTTCTCTGCCTTTCCCCAGGCTCACACAGGGAACAGCCATGAGGGTTTTGCCCTTGAGGAGGTGCTGGCTTTGCCGCAGGGCTTCACAGGCTTTGGAACGGGCACTGATGTTGGGAATACCAACAATGAAAGCTGGAGTGCAGCTGCTGCTTCTCTGGAAATGAAGTGTTGCAGTTAAATCCAGCAGCCGGGGCTCGGAGGTATTATGAGGATAGGCACAACAAAGATGTAGTAAGTGGATTATCTGAAAAGTCCTTGCCCCCCTTTTCCCTCCAAGTTTCCCATTTTTGTTTAAATTAACTATTTTATGCCATATTTTTAAACATGGCCTAAAAATGATGGAATAGCACTGCTTTTAGACACGGAAAGTAATTTGTAAAATATGCTTACTACTTGGCATTCAGAGCTCTTCGAACAATATCTGTTTTGATAGTTGACCTTGCAAACTGGGGAAGACAGAAGTAAGTCACAAAGATTCCTGCGGGTTAAACTATTTTCCAAGCTGATTATGAAGCTTAGAGCTCAAATGGTATTTGCACAGAAACTCACAAAATACCTTTTTGAAGGGTTATCACCACCTAATTCACTTTCCCTCTGATTTTGCATTAGAGGTATTGTTTACTCCTCTGCTGCTCAGGAAACGCTCAGGAAGTGTGATATTATGGTCCACCCCACAAGCCTGCTCCGAGGTACAGCAGCTTAGCACAGCACAACAGCTGCCATCTGTTTGCCATGGCTGCGCTTTGTTAACGAATATTGTTGGAGTGTTTAAGGGCTTTCCCTGACACTTTATTTATTCCTCAATAATCTCAACCATGCTTCCAGTGATCAGGCAAAATTCACATTGACACCATTGCCTGGCTGCTACCAGTGCAAGATTTGCCCAAGAAAAAGTTGCAAAACCATGAATGCAGTGTTATGCACTGGGACTTGTGCTGGCTTCCAGAGACTTTTTATCAGCTTTTATCAGCAATTTATAATTAACTACAGTTCTCTGGTTTACTTTGGCCTCTTCTTATTTTTAAGGGGCAGGAGTGTCTGGGTTTAGATTAAAGTGTCAGAGGGCAAAGGATAAAAATTGTTTTTCATTGAGATTAAAAAGCAATTAATGTCAAAGAGAAGTCATAGCAAAAATAAAAGAGACTTTAAAAATAGTATTTATTGTCTGAACTGATCTACATCTCACATTTGTGGGTAGAGCGGATGCTTGTTGGTATATACGCTTCATATAGAAAGCGGACCTAGAGGAGGCATAGGGAAGGGCAACTGAAACTGTCAAGGAGATGGGCTTAAGGTCATTTGACAGGGAGCAAGGGGGCAGGCTGGGACTCCGCAGAGGAGGTGGCCAGGAAGGACGTGTTGAAGGTTTGCAAAGCTTCGGCAGCCATGGCCAAACAGAAGAGCTGCTCCCAAGTGTTGCAATGCCAGCATGGGGAAAACTAGCAGGAGACTGGTTAAAAACAGACATTCTTTATACAGACGTAGCGAACTTTTGTTGCCGGTAGCTACACAAGGCTGAGGAGTCAGGCAGTATCAGCAAGCTGGTAAAGGGGATAGATGGACAGTAGCTCCATGGAGGATACTAAAAGGACTAGGCCAGGACATACCCTGAACATCCCTAGCACAGTGGTGCTAGATACGGCAGAGAACGGGGGCAACGGACTACAGGAGGTGGCTAGGCTCACGTGGGGCCTGTAGCAATAGGGGAAGGGGGAATGGTTTTAACCTAAAAGAGGGTAGATCTAGATCACATATTAGGAAAAAAATCTTTACGGTGAGGCACTGGAACAGGCTGCCCAGAGAAGCTGTGGATGCCCCATCCCTGGAAGTGTTCAAGGCCAGGCTGGATGGGGCTTTGAGCAACCTGGTCTGGTGGAAGGTGTCCCTGCCCATGGCAGGGGGGTTGGAACGATATGAGCTTTAAGGTCCCTTCCAACCAAAACCAATCTATGATTAGCCTCTCCTGTTGCCTCTACTCAGTGAAAGTAGCAATATTTGTGCTTACATTCATGCATACCCACTGAGTTCAGCCCACTTTTTCTGGTAGAGAGGATTCTTTGCTTCAAAAAATGATTATTTTTTTTTCATGAACAGCCTTCTTGTCTGCAGTATAATCAACAATCTCTTGAAGACACTTCAACTTTTCTTCTTCTGCATTAGAAATGCCCAGCCCAAATTCATCTTCCTCAGCCAAGGTGACTTCCACTCAGTCCCAGCCATCCCAGACAAGATCTTCCATGCAATGGGAATTGGCTGCAGGATCTGTCTGGCCACACAGCTCAGTGGCACATATGTCATTGCTGCCCACGGTAAGAGGTGGGAAGTGTGCAGTAAACGAAGATGGGGGCAAAGCCTCTTTTGTAAGCAGTGGAGCCAAGGAGTGCTCTGAAACTGTCCTGGTGCGTCACGGCAGCAGCCCAGCCTGTGAACTCCCAGTATGGGGCACCTGCAGCAGTGAGATTTGCTGGTGAGGAGCTGGGCAGCTCAGGATGGAACAGAACATGAGCAACTTATAGCTGCGCACCCCTGAGCGCTGCCTGAATTGAGCACCCAGGGTTTCAGGAGTAAGATGACCTTTGGTGCCAGAGTCTGGTCTTCTGCTCAGTGAGCTAAAATAACGATTATGGGAGATCCAGGCACAGAAGGCAGGGAGTGCAGGTAAATGCTTGAATCAGAGGGATTTAGCCTGGCCTGGGAGGAACAGGGACATGCACATCTTTGCTATGGATAGGGCCAGGCCACCACTCCAGGAGGTCCAGGCCAGCAAATACACAATAGCTTCAGCCCAGCTGAGCACAACTCTCACAGCTGCAATGGGGACAGCATGCCTAGGTAACAGGCAGCTTTGCTGCTCAGTGGAGGTGTATTTTAAAGCTTTTTTCTTTTTCTTCAAGGCAGACCTTGATGTCTGCCAATCTGTATGAAATAAAGATCTGTAAGAATACCATTATGCACTTTCATATTTGCTTTTCCTTTATTGATTTCGAGTTTGCCTTTTTTTTTTTTTCCCTCTTTAACTATCAGGCTGACAAACCCAAGGCTGTATAGTGTTCTCCATCTTGTATGTCAGGCGTCGGGTGATAAAGATCTGTAAACCAAATGCAGAGGCTGTGCAAGCATAATGAAGGGAATAATGTAATTCTGTAGAGCTTTTATTATCGTTCCTCATGAAAGCACCGTACTTTGTGACATAAATCTGTGACCACCTTTTCAAACATGGGCTACTATAGAGTTATCAGTTAGGTGAGGATGTAAGATTGATTTGTACAATGTCATCATACCGTGATGACACTGATTCCATTACCAGTATTTATTTTCTAAGCTTTTCCATATACAGGTCATTTACCTTTTTAAACTGCTGTAGCAAATGGAAGGGCTGTGTTCAGTGCCACATCCACAGCTGTACTTGGGCTCCCCCTTCTCCCCAGAATAGTGTACACCCCCTGCCCAAACTCTGCTGAGCATTTCACTTTATTCTTTCAGACGTGTAATGCTCTGCATTTTGCTACAATGAGATAATTTTCTGATTTAATAAGGAAGAAGGAAAATGTACTAACACATTTTTGTGTGCTTCTAAAACTTACTTAAAATTGATGAAGCAAAGGTTTACAGGCCAATGCAAGGACCTTCAGCGCTCTTCTGCAACTCTGTCGAAGGATTAACAGAGACTGCCACTATGCTGAGACTTTGTATGATGTTACATTGATTTTTTTTTCACAGCTGAGCTATGTATTTCGAAGCACCAGGGTTTCTAATGCAAATGCTACAGCCTTTCACTGTAGCAACTTAGAGGAGCAATGCTATGATTTTAATAAAGCTGTCAGATTAAGTGACTGCATGGTTACACCATGATATTAATACACGTTCTTAACTGTCAATTAGTTAACTGGCTAATAAAAAGAGCCTAGCTTATAGGATTTTACTAATGAATATAATGCTTTGTTTCTGGGCAAAACATATGCTTTGGATATATAATTAGAAAAAGCCCCCCTCTCTCTCCCCCATCGAGAGAGCATGTGCAGCTGAATAAAGGAGCTCATTATACCTGCAAGGGGTCAAAGTCTGTGGATCTGTAGCTTATGGTATTATGACAGATTACAAAATCACTCTATTATGTTAGTCAATCTGTTTCCAAGCACAAACTAGCAGGGAGCAGGGCACTAGAACCTCCCGAGCAGAGCACCCATTGGCTTTCCCCGGAGGTCTTATGATGGGTCAGCTGGCAGTGACACCACCTCTGACAGCTCACATGTCAGACCTTCCCTGCCTGACTTCTGCCTTTGTTATCACAGAGCCTCTTCACCAACAATCAATCCCTGCTTCAGGTTGCAAAGAGCTCCCAGTAAGAGCTGAAACAAATTTGAAATCTGTGGGTAGCTATCACTTGTGCTAATGAATGCACTTATGCTCCAGCCGACCTCTCTCAGGCTCTCGCCTTAAAAAAAAAAAAAAAAATTAAAAGTTTTTAAGTGGAAAGGGGAGCAGCTACACAGCAACAGCTGGAAGGGAAAGCATTGGGTTCGGCTTTAGTGCATGCATCAGTTTAAAAGGAAAAAAGTAATACATATGTGGGATAAAGAGACTTCAGACATGATAGAGATCCTAGGAAATATGTGACTTTCCTAATCTTTCAGGGAAATTATTCTGCTGGAAAGTCTTATTCAGTCAACTCAGCATAAAACTCCTTGGTACCAAGTGGAAAGAAAATCCTCTTGTATTCGAGAAACACAGTGACAGTCAGCACTGTGGGCACACACATTTCTGACAGATCGCACCTTTCTGAGACCCTCGGAAGATGGGTGGTCCCACTGCTGCCTTGGGCTGGATATTTCACCTTTGCACCAGCCCAGCAGCTGCACCAGAGCCAGGAGGGCCCCAGCGCTGCCAGTGAGGCACAGAACGATGGGGGGCAAACCAGAACCAGCAGGCTGGCTTAGGTAGCCCCCAAGGACTGGAACTAACAAAGCCGCATTTGTGCTCTCTGGTCAATTGGTTGTGGTGTCCAGGAAGATAGAAAGTCTGACCGAAGCTTTCCCTGCAGCTGGGACTTGTACAGGCTCTGTCACATGGGATTTTGTCATGTCTAACCAACAGTGAGGTCAAGGTGCAGCCTTTCTGAGGGGCGATTTCTATGTGATTTCTTTCCTCTCCTCGGCTGCCCTTATCATGAAACCTGTAGGAACTCATTGCTCCTTGCATGTTCTTCCCTGAGTCCAGTTTGATTAAGATTTGCCAAGAGATTCAAAAGCTGGGTGTAAATTACCCTTGTAATTTTAACTTTGCTATTTTTGGTACCCCTCCAAATTAGCTGAAAAAATGGTGAAGTAAAATACATGGTGAAAAATTAAAGTAGGAACCCCCTTCCTTTCTCTTTGAACCATCGGCTTGGGTGAGGAGAGGGAGAATTTCCCATAGTTGAGCTTTGCTGTTATTATACCAAGAGCTGAACAAGACCTTCTCCTCTGCTGGGAAGCAGCCTTCCCTGGCAAACAGTGGGAAGTCAGAACTGGAGTATTTAGAGTAAAGCAAGGTTTTGAATCAAAATTCCCAGGTTTTTAGAAAAGATGGGGGGTGGGGGGGATGTCCTATTAATTGTCTCAAAAATAGACAGCCTGGCAGTCTCTTTCTGTTTCATTTCTGTTTCATCTGTTTTAGTTCAGGAGCTAGCTTCTCCTCTCAGATACATTCACAGGTTCTGAAACACATTTATCCCATTTCTTAGCAGAACATACATACAGCATTACCAGTCCTACAAACATCTTGTTAATCCCCAGAGGCTGAATCCAGGCATGGTGAAAGTCAGTTCATGTCCCTGGAGATCAGCAGAGCGACCTTAGTTTACACTGGGGAACACTTTGGCCCATATGCTCTGATGTATTTGGCTAGCAGCCAAGGAGTTCATGACTTTTATATGTTTGAACAAAAGGCGTTGAAAAGAGCTTTTGATATGGTTATTTGGTGAAAGAGATCAAACGTTTCCCCTTTGCATTAATCCTTTTCATGTTTTCAGTATATAAACTAATTTTTTATAAAAACTTCATCCTGCAGGTGCACATGGTTTGAGAAAGAGTTATTTGGGGCATACGTGCTACTGGGGCAACTGCAGAAGAGAAATGGCAAAGGTTTAGGAAATCAACCAGCACAGAGAACGTGGACAGAAAATTATGAGTCCTACTTGTCATGCCAGAACCAGCAGGCACGGTGGAGACAGGCTCCTAGACTAGAGATGACCCACTACAGCAGCTCTTACTTCTTGAGTCAGCACTGTTCTTATGCAGTTGTCACCTCAAAGCTCATCCCTGTGAAGCTACAGATGCTCAGGGCACATGTTTCAATGACACAAGAGATGTATGACAGCAGCCCCACCGAGCTGCTGTGTGAGCGGTGCTGGGCTGCTCCCGGGCTCACCCCAGGCTCGGGCAGGTGCAAGTTTGCTGGTGTGTGCAGGGAGCTGGCGGCTTTCCTCCTGCTGGAGCATCCCTCCTGCTGGAGCATCCCTCCTGGTGTGGAGCATCCCTCCTGGTGCAGAGCATCCCTCCTGCTGGAGCATCCCTCCTGGTGCAGAGCATCCCTCCTGCTGGAGCATCCCTCCTGGTGCAGAGCATCCCTCCTGGTGTGGAGCATCCCTCCTGGTGCGGAGCATCCCTCCTGGTGCGGAGCATCCCTCCTGCTGGAGCATCCCTCCTGGTGTGGAGCATCCCTCCTGGTGCAGAGCATCCCTCCTGCTGGAGCATCCCTCCTGGTGCAGAGCATCCCTCCTGGTGTGGAGCATCCCTCCTGGTGCAGAGCATCCCTCCTGGTGTGGAGCATCCCTCCTGGTGCGGAGTGAGGGCAGAAAGGCTCCTGCTTCCACGGCAGCAAACCTTGGGTGGATCCCTCTGAAAGCAGAAGGCACAGGAGGGTTTGCCTGAGCGTCAGGAGAGGCTGAACTCATTTACCCACCACTTGGCACTTGTTTTCTGACCTCTGCAGCCCCTTTGTGAGCCCCAGACAGCACTTGCTTGTCTGTGTGCTGGGCTTTACTGCTGTTCTTGAAAGCTGCCCCAAAATGAGATTTACTTCTAAGAAATAACAAAACCCAGGCAGGCAGGCATGATCTCTTCATCTTTGCGGGGGTTTTGATTCCTTTTTAAATGACCTCTAAAATATTTTCCCATTAATGCAAGATCTATTTTTAAGCTACCAATGTCATTTAATTAGTCATTTTTCATGAAAGGCACATCTGACTGGAATTTATGCTCTTTTTATCCCCTTTTAGCAGCATACATTATCTTTCCTACCAGTGAGTAAGATGAGGTCTCTTAGTCTTAGGTCTAACAATCACTAGGGCTTTTTTCCATTTTCCCTCATCCCCCTCAGATGCTGGAAGTGAGTACAGCAGACAGTCTGTGCACCCCCATTTCACAGATCGTCTGACTCATGCTACAGGAGCGAAGAAGCGACACCTCTGAAATCAAGAAGAAGCACTTAGCAGAAAAAGTGATACATGTATATATTTTTAAATCTATTTTAGACATTTTTTCTGTCACTTCTACACCTGTCCATGTTGTCTTACACTTATTGTCCCCTTGGAATGAGTTTCCAGTGTAAAAATATGAGAGTTTACTAGTGTCAGACTATTAAGATAACTTAGAGATTAACTTCTGCCCCAATCACGTAAAGGACGGTGCTGTTACTTTACTCAGCACTCAGAGCTGGGTCAACATAAATTTTCAGGAAAAAAAGGTGCAGATTTTGAATTGAAATGATCATAAATACAAACCAAAGCAGAGAACAAAAACATTGTTTTGCCCAGCTTAAGTGCCTTCACGATCTTACAGCTGCTTCAGCATAGTTCAAATGCAGAGCATGTGGGTCACATCCTGGCATCCTCACACAGAACGGCCATGCCTCCAGGTCCCTGGAAGAGGCCGTTTTGGTTACAGACTTCTAGACATGGCAGCATCAAAAACCTTGAGAAGGTGAGAGATCAGGCAGAGCCAGACAGAGACCATCTGTACATGCTGTCTTGAGGTTACCTACCTATATGCAAGACCACTGGCTGCTGTAGAGCGAGGTGTGTGCTGTGGGGCAGTCACCCCATCTGGGGACAAACCTCGAGTCCAAGAAAAAAGCCTGGTCCCCGTCCCAGAGCTGTAGTCCCTCTGCATCACCAGCAGAAAGCAAAGAACATTTGGTTTACTTCTTATCTCTTATTATGGGGGTTGCTTTTGCTTGAACTGAAGTGGACATATCTATGCATAAGAAGCAGAAATCTGCCCCGTTACCAGTCACTGGGGGTCAGCTTTCGTACACAATCTGCTAAGGAATGCGAGAGAGGAGCTGTTATAAAGGAACTGGATATAGGAAGTCCCTTCGCCAGCCCCATTTTTTGAGCAGTTCCTCGCTATCCAGCTGTTGTGTGAGGCAGCTGCATGCTCCCCAGCAAGACTCTGGCACTCTTGGGGTACTGAGTCAAAGCAGCCTTTGCCACACGGCTCTTTGGGGATGCAGAGTGTGCACGCTGGTGGCACTGCTTCTCAGGGCTCTCTAAGCCTCTACTCAGAGTTGTAAAGCCAACAACTACTGTTATCATAAGTGCCCTGAATGTCTCCTTACGTAGCAGAACCTCTGCACAACCCATGCTGAACATCTGGTGACCCTCCTCTGAGGCAGACGGCAAGAGCATTGCCAGCAGCCCCAACAGCAGCGCGGCTGCGCGTCCCTGACAGCAGCCATACAGGGGAAGGAGCTCATGGCCGAGTGAACTGCAAAGGAGGCCAGGTGCTTCGCCCAACAAAATGAAACGTGTCGGTACCGTTTCCACCTCTAAACCAACACCAGGCAGGAGAGAGCAGCCTCCCTGCTCTCTGCTTGGGAAGAGCCACATTGACATTTGCTTACTTGCTTCACGGGCAGCTTTCCTTTCAGCCCGGTGCCCATGGGTGTGCAGGACCAGCCTCTGCTCACTAAGGGCTCCAGTACCCTGCAGCCCCCTGCAAAGTACAAGGATTTGTAGCATCTGGTCACTTGTGAGCTTGGAATTACTATTGAATATATTACTGGGAAGAAAATCTGTGTTCGGGTATAAAGCTCTTTTTTAAGTATTTGGGTACCAGAGAGAGATAAACATCGCCTCCTAGTAACAAGCCATTGTCTGCTTGTGATGCAAAACATCAAGTATTAAAATTATTCTGCTACAAGATTGTCTTTGCCCAGCACTTTGGGAGACAGCCTATGTAAACTTGCTTTCACCTCCAGTAGTGTCTCTTGCCCTCTAGACTATGGACTTCTCTTTGCTTTCTGACCCTAGTGATCATGAATCTTTGCTGTGCCTCACAACTGAATAATGCGTCCTCAAGGAAAGCTGCCATAGCCATTTGCATTATCACAAGAACCCAGCTCCCATCTGGTGAAACCGCAGGAAGCTGCGCCCACCCTGCCTAAATCAGGACCACAAATATTAAAGACAGAGCAGCAACCACAGGGTAGAGAAACCACTTCCGAGATGCCAAATATTACTCCATCATGTTGCAGTAGCACAGAGCCAGAAGAACCAGCAAACACTGTGGACTTTAGAGCTGGGAGAGGTGACACCAAGGCCTGGGAAAACAGGAGAACACCTGAAAGGCGTTGACTGTAGATTTTAAACCCAGAAGAAACAGTCAGAGAAGCTGAGGATAATAATGCCTTGAATAAAGCAAGGTCAAAGCCTCACTAGTGAAAAAACAGGAGACTACCAAAGTTGACAAGCATGAACTAAAGACCATTTGAATGCTGAACTTGACCAAATATTTTCAAAAATACCTTACAGCTGAAAAAGAAGGAATATTGTTCAGAAACAGTAAGTCTTACAGGAGCCCAAGTCCTGCTTTCAAAGTGGCTTGGCTATTGGGATGCTACATTGTACTGTGGGCCACTGAGTTTGACCATACTTCTTAAGGCTGGATTTAGACTCCCTAAAGTCACTAAATGAGGAAAAGTTACCATTTTTCCCCTCAGAAGTCCTAGCTGTTGCATCATGGGTGCAACAAATGTGGGGACAGCTGCCACAGGGAAAGATGCTTTAAAGCTGCAAGCGTAAAAGCAGGCTGCTGGGCTTTGGCACGGCCCGTCAGTGTATCGGACCCCAGCAGCCACCCAGCACACAAAGATGCCGCAGCACTGCTGGTGGTGGCAGGCTGAAGCCAGAGGCCCCAGTCCCTCACATTACTGTGAATAAAAACCTAAAAGGCAGAAAGCCTTATGCCTCCTGGAGAAACTAAACTCCGGCAGGTCCTGCTTTTCAAGCAGTGAGATTAATTTTATTCAGGAGCTTGCAGTTGCTTTGCTCAGCTGAAGGGTGTTGTTATATTTACCATATTTTTCTTTATTTACCCAACAGTGCTGTTGCCAGCAAAGAACAAACACCATTTCTGGTGCATGGTGAGCCTCCTGGCAGTGGCCCTCCCTGGTGAGATGCTGCTGCGGGACTCCACGGAGGAAGCTGGGTGCACACGTTTCACAGAGTACAGACAGCTAAACATCATAGAAATAAACAAGCGAGGTTGCCTTGGCCATGCCAGCCAACAGGCAAGCTAAAAGCCAAGGAAATTGTTCCAGGAAAAAGAAAAGCTTAATCTTAGTAAAAATATAGTCCCTGAGCACTGGCAGGGTCAGGGTCAGATTGGGTTACGTGTTGTATAAGCCCCCGTTACACAAGCCAAGGCAGGGCAGAGGCTTTCCCAGGACTACGCAATCCTGCTTTCTCTTGCTCGGTTTTGCTCTTGCTTGCTCATTCCTTCCTTCTCACTGTCCCTTCTTCCAGTGCTTGCTTGGGCATCAAACAGGTCAGTCCAAGTGCTTCCATTGCCCTGATTCAGTAGATGGCATAAATCACTTGGTCTTTAAATAAAATATGAGTGTGGGAGCTTGTGAGTGGACCTAAGTAACTCATATGAGTGGCTGCAATAAAGGCAGCTCTTTATGTGCTGCTTATCTGTGTAACAGACACCAAAGCGTATTATGCACTAGGGACCGGCCTGCTGTAATGCAGAGCGATCAGAGCCCAGGGGCTAGATGGAAGCATCACTTAGACCTCTGCAGCCTGGGCAACAACAGCGAACAGTGCTGAGCGGGCTCCTGATAACTGAGAAAAAACACACCACATGCATGTTTCATAGAAATGACGTGACTATTCATCCCCTAACCAACTTCGAGCCAGCTGTTAAGGACATTATTTTCCCCTCAAAGCATGCATGTACCTTTCATGGCACTCCATCCCATTCACCTTGATAGTCTGTTTTTCCACGAAGAAGTGTCATTATCCGTGATCAACTAATATCTTTGCCAACACTCAACGGTGCACTCTTTGCATCCCAGTGCTCACCCTTCAGGCAGACGTTCTGAAGGCATCTCCAGGCTGCTTTTTTTGTTTGTTTGTTTGTTTTTGTAAATTTAAGGGAGCAATGCAAAGTAAGGCTGCTCCTCCTAACAGACTTCCACACTGCATTTCCTTCTCCAGAAACAGTTGCCTTCAGCCCTCAACTCTCCCTTTGCCAGATCACTTCCAATTCTGTTCTGAACACCTGGAGAAAAGCAGCATTCACCAGTAGAAACATGCACTTTCCAGAGTCAGAACCACATCCTCATTTGAAAACCTACTCCAGCACAGTACAAACAAACTACTTCTGACATTTTTTGTAATTTCTACCTGTTTGAGTAATTGCTCTGAACTCAGCACACTTCTGCAATACTTTGAAACTCATCTTCCTGGTTTTAATATTCTAGGTTTGACACCAAGACCCTAAAAAACTGCTGAAATATATATTGGCAACTCATCATAGTCTTCCAAAGAAAAAGAAATAAAACATGGTACTGCAAACAGAAAATGTAATGCCATTTTTAGAAATATGGAGAATACATGGATGCCATAAGAAATACAATACAGCTTGCTTCTTAATCAGCAAGAAGGGAAGGTAATTATCTAAAGCAGTCTTTTCATTACAGAGGGAAAGAACGAAACAGTAACCAAAATCCTCTGGCTTTACGGGCTCCCAGTTGAGGCTTGCCCCTGTAGTAGAAAGTGTTTTATCTGGAAACTGGAGAGCCTAAACTTTTCAGACCTGGCCAGTATTATACAAAGGAACAGATTTCTATTATATAATACCAGAGAGTTATAAAGTACCTGTACTACTCATACTTCCCTGTCCCCTTCTACAGACTCCTTTGAAAACCTTCAGTTATTACCACAACTCTTAGGACTCTTCCCTGCAAAGTCTGCTCCCTGCAGTCTGGTTTTTTCTGCAGCACAGTAAATCGCTACTGTTTCAAATGCTTGAAAAAAAAAATTTTGAATGAAGTCCAAAAGAATATTCCAATTGCCAGTGGCTGTTCTCTCTGTCTTAACCTAGATCAGTTTGACATAAGCCATTTACTTCATAGTTAACCCCGGAAAAATCCTGCAGGGAATATAAATTCATGCATTAATCCTGCTCACCAATTTGGTTCCACTGAGGTTTGGATGATGGATGTGCCACATTGCAACTTTGGCTCAAATTTACTGCTTCGAACGTTTTAACAAAACACCACTCAGGATCCCTCTGTGATCCTCACAAACTCTTCATTGCAGAGGAGAGAAAGAGACACGACTGTAAGTGCTGAGCATTACAATGAAACATAAAGCAGCATTAAAGTTGCTCCGTGCTTAATGCTGCGGTTTAAGCAGCTAATGTTGTTTTGGTTGAATGGCATGTTCATTACAGCAAATAAATCAGTAATGTGTGGGATTATTGAAGAGGAAAGACATATTAAACCAGTTTAGGGCATCATATTGATTATTTTTGTGTGTGTGTGTCCGATTTAGCTTGGCGTTTTTCAACAGTCAGTTCTAATAAACACTTGTATAGCACAGATTAAGCTGGTGGGAATGCTGCCCAGAAAGAGTATTATGAATAACTTAAAGCACTGGTTTAATTGCAGCAATCCATGATACTTACCATGCTGGCACCAGAGCGGAATTTTCAGTATTAAAAGTTAAAACTTCGACCAAGCTACTAGCAAGTATCTCTCTCTTATTAAATATTTGAAAAAGCTTTCCAACACTTTTACCTCAGATGACAGTAGTTCATTTAACCATTTAACTTATTTCCACCACAACTCATTAACTTATTTTTAAAAAATAATTAGTGGTTTACTTGACTAATTAGCGGTTTACTTGGCGCAACTTTGTGTCTCTGATGCTGCAAAACATTGCAACGGTGTCCCTGCTGTCCCACCACCCAATCAGCCCTATTCTGCCTGGTCAGATTTATAAGGAAGATGAACCGAAGCAAAAAAGCATAAATGAGCTCACACTTCAAGCAGCAGGCTCCCTTCAAAGCTGTGCTATAGAGTATCCCCATACTCCTTCCCCACAGTGCCAGTTCCCTGGCGCTATCCTGGCTACAGCTCAAGAGAAACTAGTAGGAGCAGCCTGATCCAACTTCGGAGATGGCTCTGCTTGAGCAGGGACTAGGTGACCTCCAGGGGTCTCAAAGTTGGACTGACAGGAGGGGAATAAACACAGTTAATGCTTAGGTGAAAGAGCAAAGCACTCCCCAGCGCCGAATGACCTCCCCTCAGCAATTTGTCCATGCAGAATGGAGATCCCCTGTAAAACACCAATGACATCTGCAATAAGCAACCTCCCAGCCCACGCACCCACACAACAAAGCGGGGATTCAGCGGGAAATGGGGCTGGGGGAAAAAAAAAAAAAAAAAAAAAAAAGTCCCCCATTTAGTGCTAAGCAGGAGTCCTCACTGAAGCAGAACAGGAGCTTTGTGAAGAGCCTTTGAACGAGGATTACTTCAACGCCATCCACTTCAACAGCACCACACAATCCAGGCACCCTCCCAGAAGAAAGTGGTTGCTTTTCAGTAAACTGGAAGCAAGTCCCTGTTGCCATCCCATTACTGGCTGCCATTGCCCACCTGCCCACAGGCAGCCCACGCGTGTGTCCTGCCACAGACCAGCGGGGGACCTGGGCTCAGTTGTTCCGCTTCCCTGCTACCACCCCGCAACCTCACCTTCACCAAGGAGCCAGAGCCTCCCTCTTCCAGCTCAGCTGCAAGCAAGACCCCATTTCTACCCTCTTTTCTCAGGACCTTTCAACCACCTGTGAAATTTAGCAGCCTCTCCCTCCAAAACACTTTGCTCCGAGTGTGCTTACAGACCCCCATTTCTACCCTCAATTACTGCCTGAGCCTCTGCTCCACTCATTGAGTAAATCCCCCTCTTCTCCCGTGCTTACTCCTTTTCAAGTCCCTCTCCCAAGCATACAGGTAACCAGAACCGTTCCTAGTTCTCCAGCTGAAGCCACACCTCATACACTGGCATTACAACTTTCCCAGCCTTCCTGGAAGTCCCTTGCAAACGATGCACTGAGATTTACATTTGCCTTCGAGACATCCACATCCTGCCACTAGCACACGAGGCTGCTACCATCAGGCAAGGCACCAGGCTCTCTCCATGGTGAGGCACTGTGCGACCATTTTTAAAGAAATCTTCCAAGTCAACAGCAATCCAACACTGTGCCTGCTGAAGCTGAAAGAGTAGCCAGTGCAGGCAACCAAAAGCTTCCCCCAAAAGACAGCAAGCTATCCCCACTAGCCTTACTCACGCACACCCACCCAAGAAACTCCGTTGCAAGTAACAGGAGCCTTTCCATATACTTCAGCAGGCTTTGACTAAGCTGAAACTCCACCCTTTCCTAGCAGTTGCAGTATATTTGTTCTGTAATTCAGTGCAGCACTGCTTTGAAAACAACTTTCTGATGCTGTTTTCCTGCAAATAGCATAATGGGGAATAATAAGCAGGTGCTTCTGAACAGAAACCCGGAACAGCAGAAGTGTTAAACTACTATAAATGAAGCAATTAAGTAACCACACTGTTCATTGTTTATTGACAATCTTTATTAGAGCTGACTTTCTGTACTTAGAGGGTAAGTATAAATACAAATCAAAGTGCTACCCTGCAGTAAGAAATCTTTATTTGCACAAAAAAAGGTACAAACAACTAGTATTTCAAAGTTCATCCTATTTAGTACATATAATACCAAAAAGGCAAAAAATAAACCAAGATGAAAGACTAGCAGCAAAAAGAATTCTAGTTCTCCTTCAACACAGTCTCTGTGCTTCCACATTTCTCTAGGAAATAGAGTATAAAGAGAATTCAATCAATTTATATACGAAATATCCTACCAAAAATATAACACTGTGTAAAGAAAGTTAGTAGTACAAAGTTGGGGGGGGGGCAGGACACAAAGAAAAATGAGAAAATAGTAGATATAATATTAAAAATCTCAAATGTAAACTTGACTGCTGCTTTAACATTAAAAAAAAACCCCACCAAAAGTCACATGAGTATTTCCGTTTGGCTTAGCAGCCAGGAAAATAAGAAAAGCTGATTTTTTAAATTTATTTTTTTTTTTAAAGTGCTTAACCACCATATCCAAAAGTAATGACTTTCAGACCTACTTAACATGAATGTGCTCAAAAAGCCACTGCTTACAGTATAAAAGCTGTCATTCTGAAATGCTGCACATACAAACTGGCTTTATCTGCACGAATGAAAGATTCCTTTGAACAGCTCTCAATCATATGATGTCCCAAATCAATGTAATGCTATTACAGTGGGCAGCTGAATAAGTCCCAGAAAGTTGAAGTTTAAGAATAATAGATATAAAAAGTAATCTTTTTTTTTCCTTTTTAAAGGCAGCATGCCTCTCCCAGCCGCAAGAAGGTAAATTTATGTAATAAGCAAGAGAAACAGAGTTTTATGGCATTGTTGTAAACTACCTAGAACAAATGTGACTGTGGACATGTTTACAGAGGGAGATAAACACTTACTGATAAAGTATAAAAAGGCAACCACTTGGGTAGGACCAATTGCTAACACAGTATTTTACTTGGTATTAAACATACTGTCCACTTGCTTTATAACCAATAGTATGTCCTAACTCAAAAAACCACAGTAACAAGAAAACCAAGAAAACAGATGACTTTAAGAGCTTTAGGACTTTTTGTTACACTGTTAAATATTTATTTGAGCCTTAGTGCAAAGGAAAAAAAATTAACATTCTAGGCTCCAAAGCAAGTCAAATACATAAGACTATTTCACGGGGTTTTGACAGACATGAGACACACAGATTCCAAGAGAAAATTAATTTTTTAGCTGTAATGGCCACTCATTTTTATCTCAGGGTTAGAAAACACATTTAAAAATGGGAGCAAAGACTCTGGCATTCATTAACCTCAAGTACAGCTACAAATCATTCCAACCCTACCACCCTCCCAAATCTAAACCGTCAGTATTGCTGCAGCTGTCGAATTGTGCCCACAGCCTATCACTAGCACTGTCCACCCCCACATTATCGCAATAATTTCTCCATCAGCTCTGGAATCCTGCAAGCTTGCATTTGTTTACATTCATCTATTTCACAGGCCTAATTTTTGTAAACTATTTCTTGAAAGCCA